>NC_073700.1:46577740-46885110 GCF_023634085.1 Falco cherrug | reverse complement strand
CAGGCACAGCAGAACCCACCTTCCCTACTGCCAGCCCACCCACCGTGAGTCCTCTTTCCCAGGACGTGACAATCTGAAGGTGGTGCGGTCCCCAGCTTCCAAACTACAGAATTCAAGCAAATGCACAAATCCAAGAAAAACAAATAAATACATAAAAAATAATCGAGAAACTTCTTCGTTTCAAGTTCTTTATTCTCCCGTGGTGTTCACCAACAGCTTCCTCCAATTGTCCCTACGGAAAGAGGAGCAAGGTTGCGTGCAGCCTCTTGCAAATGACCTCTCGGTACTAAAACTAGCAGCACCAGAATAACTCGGGACTCCACACCATAACATACAGGTTTTTCCTGGGGGATACAGCAGCGCACACGCACTACCCAGGAGTGGAAGGCTCCTGCTCTAAGGCTGATGACCGGTGTCTGCTTGGCAAGTTCTCCCCTTCAAGGCACAGAGATCAGCAGCCAAGGCAGCAGTTGTCCAGCTTTTTTGTCCAGCTTTTGTGCACTTAGTGAACACTCGTGCAAGAAGTACGTGGTCAGCACTGGAGGCACTTGTCAGCAATCTTCTGAAGTGTATACAGCACTGCGCAGTTTAGAAAGCACTACCCATGCCACAATGCACAGACAGCATTTCATCCAAGACATGAGTTATTTCAAGCTGCCAAAAAAACCCACTACCCAAACAAAAAAAAACCAAAAAAAAAAAAAGGCTGAACACTCAAAAACTCATAGAAACACAGAACGGTTTGGGTTGGAAGGGACCTTTAAAAATCGAGCTCCAGCCCCTCTGCTGTGGGCAGGGACATCTTCCACCAGCCCAGGTTGCTCCAACCTGGCCTTGAACACTTCCAGGGACGGGGCATCCAAGCTGCTCCGGGCATCCTCACGGTAAAACATTTCTTCCTTATGTCCAATCCAAATCTACGCTCTTTCAGTTTATAATTGTTGCCACTCATCCTGTTGCTACAGGGCTTGGTAAAAAGCCTCTCTCCATCTCTCTTACAAGCCGACTTTATATGTCAAAAAGGCTCAGCGAGGTCTCCCCAGAGCCTTCTCTTCTCCAAGAAGATCAGGATCTTCTCCAGGGATCACCCTGACCAAGAGGCAGGACCTTGCACTTGACCTTATTGAACTTCATGGAGTTCCCATGGCTCCCCCCCTCCAGTTGGCATCCCCTCCCTCAGGGGGATCAACTGGTCACTCAGACCTGGTGTTACCCACAGACTTCCTAGGGGCACACTCAATCCCACTCCACACACCACTGGGGAAGATATTAAGTAGCATTGGTCCCAGTACAGACCCTTGAAGGACACCGCTCATGTCGCAACAGTTTTAAGGAAGGCACCACTAACAGCGTTAAGAGAAGCAACATGGAATTGTTTAGGTTGGAAAAGACCTTTAAGATCATCAAGTCCAACCATTAACCCAGCACTGCCAAGCCACCACTGAACCATGTCCCCCAAGGGCCGTGTCTCTACATATTTTAAATACCTCCAGGGATGGTGATTCCACCACCTCCCTGGGCAGCCTGTTCCAATGCTTAGTAACCCTTTTGGTGAAGAATTTTTTCCTACTAACCCATATAAATTCCCCCGGTGAAATTTGAGGCCCTTTCCTCTTGTTCTGTCGCTTGTTACCTGGGAGAAGAGACCAGCCCCCACCTCGCTACAGCCCCTTGTCAGGGGGTTGCAGAGAGCAAGGAGGTCTCTGCTCACCCTCCTTTTCTCCAGGCTGAACACCCCAGAGCAGTTTAGGAGTTCAGCACTGGGATGGAAAGTGCCGTTCTGCAGAGGATGGAGACCTTCTGCAGAGGATGGAGACCTTCTGCAGAGGATGGAGATGCTGGTGGGAGGCAGCGTGCTGAGCAGCTGGCTCGGGGCAGCGGTGCAAAGCCAGAGCAGGCAGGATGCTTTTCAGCACATGGGACTGAGCGGCACCAAAACACCAGCGCAAACATGGAGTATGTGTCCATGTGGAGTCACTGAGCTCCTGCTGAAATGGATAAGGAAGTGCCTATTCCCTGACAAAATCCAGGGGGGAGAACGGAGCAGGTGAAAAAAAGTCTCTTGGCTGGAAGTGGGAGGAAACAATCGCACCTGTCATTTCATGGAGAATAAAAGCTTTGCATCCAAGGCCACACTGGTGATAATCAGCATTAACAGCCTTTGGAGGCAAGAACAAGGAAGAAATTTCTGCCACCTTTCTGAGAGATGACTTCCCAGCACTGGGGAAGGTCAGAGCCCAAGCAGTCCCCCAATCTAAGACCAGTTTCCAAGGGGAGTATCCTCTTGCTATTCCAGTGTAACGACCCAGACTTGAGAGCTTATGTCCAATTCAGTCAGCTTCTGTGGTGAGCAGGAGGGAGACCAGGCTAACCCCATCTTCCCACCTCGTCGTAAGGATCCCTGCCACAAGAACAGAAAAATCCCCAGTTATTGACAATGCTTTGGCCAGAAACCTGGTTCGACTTCTGTTTGTGCAAAGTAGGGGAAAACCACCCATGCCGGATCATCAGTATCTCGCGAGTGCTCAGCATCCTCGGCAGCAGAGGAGGGACGGGGACCAGCACATCGCTTTCGGAAGAAGCCAGCACCTTCTCAGATGAGGCTGTGCAACTATCCCTGCAGTTCAGCAAGAGCACTCGTGCCTGATGGCGAGGAAGGAAGGTAAGGCAGGATGAAACCCCAAGCATGTGGGTGACCAGCAACAGGAACAGCTGGGAAAAGCTACGCTCAGAGGGGAAAGTTCTAGAAGCTAGAAACACAGGGCAAGGAGGCATTTCTCCCTCACGCCCAGAGAGCAGAGGGGATGCAAGAAACTTACCCTTGGGGAAATGAGCCTGTCTGGCTCTTGTCAGGCACCAGCTGCTCCCTGGATGTTTTTTCAAGCCTGAAGACGTCGGGTCTGGTTTTTGCTTTGGAGAAGCCCCAGACAGCGATAGAACCTGCAGCGACCAGGATGCTGAGGAGCACTAGAGGAGAGCGCACATGCAGAGAACCACTCACTGCACCCGCTCAGCACCGCCGGCCAACAGCCTGGGACCAGCAGCTTCCCTCGAGGTTAAGGGATGGAGGGAAGGGAAGTGTTAGTGCCAGACCACAGGGAATAACAGCCTTTCCAAGGACACAGTGCCCTCGAGCCAGATAAATGACTACGCTACGGTGTAAGGCCTTGCTTAGCCCCCCTGCCCAAACGAAAGCAGCTCCTGAGACAGGTCTGGAATTAATTCCATCGGGATACTCGGTTTAGATCCCAAGCCCACGATGCAGCACTCGGTCTCCCATACCTGCAACAACCAAGATCCACAGGCAGCCTTGGCTCCTGGCTGGCACAGAGTCCCCCGGCGCAGCTGAAGCCTCTGTGAGGAAAAAGTGTGAAATCCATCGAGCTTCCAGCTCGCCTCACCGTCGGCATCCACCGATCCCAACCTGGCTGAGCTCCCAGTTTCAGGAGGGCCAACGGCAGTTTTCAGTGTAAGCAACCTTATCTCCCCTTGGCACCATTAGCCCACATCAAAGGAAAAACTGGAAAACGCCTAAGAGGGAAGGCTGGGAAGTTTTCCACTGTAGCTGCAGCATCCCAACCTGTCCTCGTGGCATCAGGATACCCCAACTGCGGCCAAAGCAACGGGGTCCCTGCAGCACCTCCAGGACTGTCTTTACTGGTGGGGTCGGTGGAAGGGCAGCGAGCACAGATGGCCCCCAGGACCATCTGTGCCCGTAGGGACCCGGAGTGTCCCCCCGCCTCGGGGCAGCTCAGGACGGAGAGGCGCTTCCCAAGGGGGTCCCGGGGTGTTCGGGCGCCCCCAAAGCGGCATTGCCCCGTCCGTGCCTCCCCACCCAGGGCAAGCGGTGGGCTCAGGGGGCTACAGCCGACGGCGCTGAAGGGCTTCGGTCCGGCTCACACGCCCCCCCCCGCCCCGCCCCGAGCACAACCGGTGCTCCCGCACCCCCCCCCTGCCCCAGCCCCGCACCTGCACTGCCGGTGGGCGGCACGGCCGAGCCCCACGGGGGTGTCGCTCGGGCGCCCTCAGGGCTCGGTTCCACCGCGGTGGCCGTCGCGCAGTCCCACTCGTCGCCCTCATCCTCGCAGTCGGGGTGCCCGTCGCACAGCCAGTCCCGGGGGAAGCACCGGGCGCCGGGCGCGCACTGGAAACGGTCCGGGGGGCAGGCGGGCGGCGATGCTGCGGGGGGCGCCAGGCGCTCAGGGGGCGCGAGGCAGCCACGGGACCCCCCGCCCCGGCCGCTGCCCGCCGAGATCCCCCCCCACCCCGGACCCCCCCCCCCCCGCCCGCCAGCCCCCCCCCCCGCCCGCCGGATCCCGCGCGCAGGGCGTACGAGTGCACCAGCCAATAAGAGCGAAGGGCACGCGCGCGGGGAGCCAATAGGCACACAGTGCGGCCGCAGGCACGCCCCCTGGAGGCCCCGCTCACCGTTCCCCGGCGGCGGCGGCAGCACCAGCACCGGCGGAGGAGGCAGCACCAGCAGCAGCAGCACCACCAGCACCAGCAGCAGCACCACCAGCGGCAGCACCAGCGCCCTCCACGCCATCCCGCGGGCCCGCGGCCACCGCCCCTACCGCCCCTATAAAGCCGGCCGCGCGTGGCAGGGCGCGTGCGCGGGCTAGCACCGCCACCAAGGGGGCGCCCGGCAAGGCGGGGCGCAGGCGCGTGCCCTTGAAGAGGCCCCGCCCCCCCCGCGCCCGCTGTAGCGGGGCCCTGCCCTGCCTGCGGGGCCTCCGCGGGGCCCTGCCCTGCTGCCTGCGGGCCACCAGGTGCCTCACCGCCTCCCTCGGCTCCATGGGAAGGCAGGCGCGCCACCCAGGCAGCCAGGGCCCTGAGCCAGCCTGCCCTGCTCGTCCCCAGCTCACTTCAGCCTCGGCTGCCTTGGAGCCCAGCTCCACCTGCGCTCCTCCCTGCTTCTGTTTTTACGGGCTTTTTAAACCTTCCCCTTGAGGCAGTGAGCTGAAAGTGCTGCTGGCGGGCAGATGACTGGGCAAAGGCCTGGTGTAAATGCACTGGCACTCCTCCGGTGCCCAACAGCTCCAGGGAACATGCACAGAATCCAGCAGTTCGCTGAAAAACAACCAGCGTAGCTCACTGCAACTGCCAGGTCATCACAGCGTGAGCCCAGGTGACCTGTTGTCATTGGCGCTGGACTACAGCGCTCAGCATCTGCAGCAGCACAGCTTGGGCAGGATATCAGGCAATTGCAGAAAGAGTGCCGCAGGCTACTTAATTCGCACCTCATCACAAGATTGGAGTGTCAGGTCCTTTATGGCTAGGGTGTTTCACACAGCTCTGTCCTGAAGTGGTATCTCGGCTGTAGCTTACAAATCCACTGAGCCTAAGCTCAAATATGCGTACTATGTTGCTGTCCCTTCAAGAAAACCTTATACCCAAAGATTACCAATATTAGAGTAGCAATCTGGATAATTTAAATAGAACAGACAAAAGGGGTGGGAAAGGGGATAACCACAGCTCTAAATATATTTATTAGTCATGCATTATCAGCACTAGGCCAAGTTCCACACAGCATCACTGTAGCAAAATCCACCACAGGCATTCCTATTAGAGTGCTGCTTCATAATGAACTGCGACCTGCACATCCAGCCTCATCACGCTTTATTTCTCACAAATAGGGCTGGTCTTTTGAAATTTCCCACCTCTTAAGCGCTGGTCCTGGCGTCACTGGTTTTTTCTCAGCTGCTGACACTGCAGAGCCTGAACTGGGATAGAGGAAGGAAGAGAGAGAAGAGCCTTTAGTAACACTACGAAAGCCTGATTTAATCAGGAGCATAGGTTTTGTTAGAGCTAGAGCACTTTGTTAAGTCAGCTTCCAGCCACCTCGTTAATTCCAGCAAAGACTTAGCCCAGCGTTCTTTGATGACCTGGGAAACCCAATACTGATTATTGCAAGACTTTTGCACTTCTAGCATAAATCGGACAAGGCTCGCAGCAGCTCAGCCCCAACAGCTGCAGCAGCGCTGCGGGACCCACTGGGCCGGACCCACCTGCCAGCCTGCGCCCCCGCAGCAAGGGTCTTCTGCGCCGCCACGACCACGATGGGCGGCAGAGACTCTCGGCGTCCGTCCCGGCTGCAGTAATAGTTACCGGCGAACTTGTGGCTGGGGCCCACCGGGAGCCGAGGCGGCGGCTGGGTTCTAGACAGAGAACGGTTCCAGAGCGTCAGCGGCGGCCGGCGAGCCTCAGCGCTCAGGCCGAAACGCGCGGCCCGGCCCGCCCCGCCGGCACCTCTTGGAGATCTCCGTGTAGCGCAGCGGCAGCTTGGCCTGCAGGTTCCGCTGCAAGGCAAGGCGACAGCGTCTCAGGCGGCGCCGGGCACCGCTCCCCCCGCGGGCCACTGCCCGACTGCGCGAGGCATCGCAGAGCGGCGCCCGGGGCCCCCCTTACCCCCGCCAAGAAATTGCGGAAGCGCTGGATGAGGCGAGTGGCGGTCGCCATCTTAGCCGCTGTGAAGGACAGGGGTGCCGCGGGGGGTGCCGGGAGCGCGCGGGGCACGCTGGGTCTCGCGAGACTTGGCGCTATATAAGGCAGCTCGGGGCAGCGCCACCCCCTTCCCGAGCCGCGGAGCCGCCATGGACACGAGTCGCGTGCAGCCCATCAAGCTGGCCAGGGTAGGGGGCTGGGGGGCGCTGGGGGCGGGGGGGCGCGGACCGGGGGCGTGCGCTCACCCTCTGCTTCCTCCTTGCAGGTCACCAAGGTGCTGGGCCGGACCGGCTCGCAGGGGCAGTGCACGCAGGTGAGTGGGCCTGGGCCTCGGCCTCGGCCTAGCTGGGTCTGGGCCCGGGCGGGGAGTGGCGCCACTGGGCCGGCCTGACGCCGTCTTGGCCCGCAGGTGCGTGTGGAGTTCATGGATGACACGAGCCGCTCCATCATCCGCAATGTGAAGGGGCCGGTGCGCGAGGGCGACGTCCTCACCCTGCTGGAGTCAGAACGCGAGGCCCGGCGGCTGCGCTGAGCCCCCCTCGGGGCCGCCCCCCACCCCGCGGCCCCCCTGGCCACTGTCACCTTAGCCTGGGCAGCCTCTGCTGCTTTCCTGCGGGTGATGGAGCCTTACAGCATTTGCTTGGAGTCACCTGCAGACACTCGCTAGGCTGGATGCGGGTCATGGATGGAGAGGAGTGTGGTGGTAGTGGTGTTCCTGCAATAAAGAGCTTTTTTGGTAGCCCCTTGCCCAGGTCTCGCTTATTGAATGTGCGAGCACTCTATTTATGCACCTACCTCCAGTTGTTGCGTTCAGCAGAGGCCCAAAAGCTCATTGCTGGGGTTACACATGATGCCTTACAGTGTAATCTTGCTGTGCTCTTGCATTTTTATAAACTTGTTACAACGAAAATAACTTTTCATTACAGCAACCTTAATCCTGACTTCTCCGGTAAGCATTTTACTGTATGTAACTGGTAACGAGTCACTGCCAAACTTACTGGACTTAGGTGGATTTTAATTGCAAGTTGAAAGTCAAGCTTTGTACCAGCTTGCAAAGCAGCAGCCTGCTGCTTCTGTCTTTCTGTCCTCAGTAAGCTATTCTATAAATGCTACTATAAATACACTTGCTGGCTGTCTTTCTTGGCAGTCACCCACAGTGAGCGCGTGTTTCTCTCCCCTTACAGGAGTTTGTAAATCAATTTCACTTATTTTCTTATTCAGCTTTCCCTTCCACCACACAATTAGCTAGAAAGATTTATTGGTTTAGGCTACTACATAAAGTAAAAGTGAAGCTGAAAGGATTAGGAATAAGCCTGGAAACTGTCACAGTTCAAGGGCTGATTTTTAAGTGCTGGTATTTTCCCTCTGGTAATAGAACGATACTGGTTTGTGGTGTGTTTGAACAGAGTGGGGTCTGTAGCTCCTGATCCTGCGGTCTTGATGGCAGTGTTCTTCATTCTTAAGTATCCTGAACTTTCTTAAGCCCCTTCAGTGGCAGGTGGGATTGAGGGTTTGAGTATCCTAAAGCTGAGGAGAGCACTTCTGGAACAGATGTTTGGATCACTGAACTTAGGCAGATAGTGAGGATTGCTGTTAGGGCTGGTGTTGAAAGAGCATTTGTGGTTTTTCCTTTCCCCCTCCTGTAGGTCTTAGCTCATGGGTGGCCTGAGGTGGATTTTGTGCTCTGGAGAAAGCCCTTGTCAGTATGTGCTTGTGTTCCTGCTTGATCTAGTTCTTTGGTGGTGGTTCTATTTCAGAGCATTGGGTGAATTTGAACTCCCCTGATTCATGTGGCCCAGCAGAGCTCTTGGGAATGAGCGCAAGAAGTCCTGCTTGGAATTTACTTCTCAGGTTGCTGTGTGTTCCCTGCACAGCTTTAGCAATGACCAAAGAGCTCTGGTAGCTGCCAGGCCTTACTGTGCTGCGTGACCAAGACAGGAGTGTTGGTGAGTTGGTGGCCAGACAGAAGCAAACTTGCAGCAGGGGTGGCTCAGAGCAGCTGTAGCCCTTTGCAGACATCCCTGTGGGGTCAACGTGGCCCTTGGCTGTGTGAGGAGGGAGGTGATGTTCCATCCCCACTCTGTCTGATGATTGCCCTTTAATAATGCAGCTTAATATCAGAGTATCTTAATACCAGGGTGAACCAAGGGTAGTGAAGGGCTACACTTGGTCCCAGTATCCCGTTTGGTCCTGTCAACTGAAACAGTGGGTACCTGACTGGGATAACTCAACTGGAAGAACACCAGAGCGATGGATGTAGCCTTTTCATAAACTTGCAGGGAGTTAACTGAGGTGTGGGGGCTGTGCTGGGCTGTTGCTCTGCTGAAGCTGTTCTGGGGGTTTTATCTGGAGCCAGAAAAAGAGGCAGGAGACTGGTGATGGTCACTGTAATATTTCAAAATAATTTTACTTTAAATTTTATTTATATCTTAAAAATAAACATCAGTATTAAAATATCAGTAAACCTGTGAGACCAAAGCAGTGAGTATGGCATACATAAGGAGTAGCATACTAGAGTGGCTGTGAGCATTGTGTATTAACTTCAGTGCAAAGCCGAAACGGGCACGCTGTGAGGGCAGTGGCATTTGCCCAGAACAAGTTTCTTGGGAGTGTTTCCTGGCTTAGTATAGCTTGGGCCAGGCCTCGGTGAGGCAAGATGGATGGTGGGGAAAACTGGGCCAAGGAGCAGCAGTGGGGGCTGTGACACACTTCGACCTCTGTGAAGGAATCAGAGCTGAGCTGGCTTCACGTGCAAAAGCCTCTTTCCTCTGGGGGTCCCTAATCCTTACCTTGTCCCCACCCCCCCTGGCGCACACACACTTGCACAGATGCACACACGTCCTCTGACATACACATCCACCTCCACAGGCCCTGGGCTCTCTGAGCTCTTCCTATCTTTTTTTTCCTTTTTTTTTTTCCTGGAGCTATCCTTGGCTGCTCCTCTGCCCTCTGGAAAGGAAAGGTGGGCAGAGGGACTCAGCTGTGGGCTCTGATTGCCTTTGCAAAAAAACTTTCGCATTGCCAAAAAAACTGGCTACGAGACTGTTTGTTTGACATGGGAGATGCTCAGGAGGCAGCTGCTCTCCCAGCTCCCCGTGCTGGGTATTGGCTGGCCAGTCTCAGTCCCTAAATGCGTTCTTGGCTCCAGCCCCCAGTACCCAGAAGTCTTGCTCCCATTGAGCTAGTCAAGTCACCGAGTGATTTCACGTTGAACTCCATCTTTTTGACCAAGAAATACAATTTTTTTTTTTTTTTGCTTTGTGTGCATGTGCTAGAAAGAACTCAAGATTTCAGCAAGGAAAGGAAATGCCAGAAAAGAAGGGCAAGCATTTCAGTCTGGAAGTGCTCCCAGCCTGCATCTGAGGCAGCATTTAACCAGGGAGTTTGTGTCCCTTCTCCCATCACTGCATAGGACTCTCCTGCTGAGCACCGCTCCCCTGCCAGCACCATCCAGGAGCTGACCCTCTCCCTCCTGCAGCCCTGCTCGCTGTCACCAGCTCTGCTGCCTTCCCGCAGCTGCTGCCCAGTGCTGGCTAAGAGCAGAAACCAGGTGCTGTTTCTGCTGGGTTTGTTTTCTTGCGGTGGGTCCTGAGGTGGCACAGTTGCGGTGGGGAGCAGAGGGGATGGGGCTGGCTTCCACGTGCTGTGTTTCTCACACTGAGGTCACTTGATGGAATGAGGTGGGCCACTTCCAGCACTGGAGACGGGCGAGTGAGGCCCAGGGATGGTGCGTGCTCCATTAACAGGAGGATTAAAGCATCTGCAGCTGCGGAGAGTGATTTGGCACACAAAGGAGTAGCAGGTGAGGGGACATAAATTACTGCCCAGTGCTGCTGGTGGCTGGCTGGCACGCAGCTGGTCCCTGGCTGGATCCCAAGGTCGCTCTAACTTGGTTTCTTTGGGCTCCCAGGGCTCTTCGTGGTTGTCGGTGATGTCCCCTGCCACAGAGAGAGCACAGTCATGAAATGTCACCAGAGACCCCTTCAGCGACTCCTGCTCAGGGCTGGCCACGCTGGTTCCCTGCTGCTGAGGACACACTGAGTGCATGGCACCGGGGACGCTCTGCTCTCGCCCCTGCAGCCCCTTCCTGGGGAGCATTGTCTGTGTCCCAGCCCTGACCCTCCTACAGGGCCACCTGCCCACCATGCAGCTGAGCCGGTGGCGTGGTGCCACCCCAGTGGCCCTTGTTGGGGACAAGGCAGGTGGCCGGAGCCACGGTACTCACAGGCAGCTGCACCTTTGTGCCGTTGAGGTGGGCGTAGAGGAGCACAGCGATGTTGCTGTGCCCAGCCTCCAGCGCTATGGCGACGGCGTTGTTACCATCCTGAAAAAGGAAGGGAGAGCGCTGGGAAGAGGTTTGGGGACAGGACATGGGGTGGGCAGCCATGCCCCGGCCCCAGCAGTGGAGGCTTACGCTGTCCACGACGGAGATGTCACAGGTGGGCTGAGCCAGCAGCAGCTTCACTGTCTCTACCCGGCCGTGCTCGCAGGCGCACATCAGCGCGGTCGAGCCCTCCTCATCCTGCAGGTTCACGTCCGCTCCGCAGGCGAGCAGGGCTTCCACCATCTCCTGCCGGCCGTGGCTGACAGCCAGCATCAGCGCTGTCTGGCCAGCCTGCAAGGCAAGGGACACTGCCAAGCTGCTCCTGCCCTGGCTGTGCCACCCCCCTCTTCCCACTGCCCCGGGGAGGGACCGCCGCTGTCCGCAGCGCCCACAGGGTCTCTGAGCACCTCCCTGACTGGAGATGAGCCGTGGATGAGACCCGAGAGCCCTGAGGCCAGGCAGAAGTTGCTCCTAATGTGATGCCCTCCCCATGTACTGCCCCCTCAAGGTTTTGGAACCACAGTCCTGCCCTTGGAGCCAAGCATGGCCCTGGCCGTTGCTTGGGGGTGGGGGGAAAGGGTCAGGATGAGGTGGCCCCCAGCCTGCACCAACCTGGCTGGCCTTGGTGTTGACGTTGCCCATGCTGAAAAGCCTCCTGACCACGTTCATGTCGTCCTCCTGCTCGACGGCCGCCAGCGCTGCCAGCATGAGAGCGGTGTAGCCAGCTTTGTTCTGGTGGTCCACGTTACAGACCCCTGCGGGGATGGGCAGAGCCAAGGGGCTCAGGGTGCTGTGGGGCCAGTGGGAGGCACAGACTGAGTGACGCGTCTGGCTCCCACCCTGCACCACGGGCACAGACCTGCTGGTAGGTTTCACCCCCCCACCCCACCCCCCGCCCCCATTCAATCTGGGCTGGCGTGGCTGCCCACTCCCCCCTACCTGTGCACGGACACAGCCCAGGGGAGACCCCCCCCACCCTGCTGCTGGCACCTGCTCCCTATGCTTGGCATGGCCAGGATGGGATTCAGGCATGGAGCGGGATGGTGGCAGAGGGACGTTTCTGGAGCGGTGGCACTGACCTGTGTCCAGCAGCAGCCGCACGATGTGGAAGTTGGAGTGGGAGACGCTGTAGTGCAGGGCCGTGTTGCCGTTGCCGTCTGCCAGGTTCACCACATGGGCCAGGAGAGCTGGCGAGACCTCGGCAAAGGCCAGGAGGTGGTTGGCGACCGTGTCGGGGGTGGACACCTTCTGGCTGGACAGACGGAACCACTCCTGCAGGACCAGGCTGCTGCTGGCGAGCTGTGGGGGGGCGAGCGGCACTGAGCCAGGACCATAGCAACCCCCCCCCCCAGCCTCTGCGTGACCTCCGGCACCCACCCCCCTGCTCCAGAGGGGACCGGGTGAAGGCAGGACCCTGAAACCCCGAAATCACGCTGGGATGGCCTGAGTCCACGTGGGTTTTGGGGTCCCTGGAGCAAAGGGGCTGTGTTGTGGGGGAAGGTGCAGAACTGGGCTTTGCTGACCCGTATTTGAGGGGTGCAAGCCCTCCCACCCACAGCACCCCACTTACCACCTCTTTGCTCTTGGTGGCACTGGGGTGGCCCAGGTGGGTCTTGACGATGAGGCATGCCTCCCGCATCCTGGGGCTCAGCTCAAACCTGGCGAGAGCACGAGGGTGGCTGGGGGGGGGGCGGGGGGCTGCATCGTCCCACCTAACCCACACAGGCAAGGGGTCTCCCCATGTCCCCCCACGGAGGTTTAGCTCCGCTCCCCAATGCCCGTGAGCCTCCGGTGAGCTCCCCGGGGTGCAACATCCAGCCCAGCAGCTGCACCCCCCGCTGAACCGAGCCTTACACGGGTGTGCTCAGGCCCCATTTACCCATTTTTAGGCCGTTTTTTTTTCCTTTTATTGAAAAGTGCCATAAAGAGCTGTTGGTATTTTTTTGTTCCCTTCCAAACTATCTTCTCCAACAAAGAGGCATCGGGGGCCTCAGGATCATCCTTTCCTTAGCAGAGCCAAGAATCTGGAAGGACTTTTTCCTGCCAAATGGTTTCTGCAGGAGCCCAGGGTGTTTTTCCCAGCGGCTGCTCTGAACCAGGGCAGACACCCCGAGTCGGCAGGGCCAGTGCCAGCCCGCGGCTCCCAGCTGCACAGGGCGACGGAGCCTTTCCCCTTGGCACTTACTTTTCCTTCACCACCGGGGTCTCCAGCAGGGTCCCCACCAGCCCCCTCATGCTCCTGGCCTGGCTTGTGCTCGCCTTCCCCAACCTCCTCATCCGAGGTGTCCATGTCCCCAATCTCCTCGCTGTCAGAGCTGTCAGCTGAAGCCTTCTCAGAGGAGCTGTCTCCTTCCTCCTCCTCCTCGCTGGATGTGCTCTCGTACCTGCACAGAGGGAGGATGCTCAGCAGCAACACGGCACCTGGCTGGTCCCTTCCAGGTCCCCCCACTGCAGCTGCCCCCAGCCCAGGATGGGGATGCTGGGGAGGGGGCAGGAGACCCTCAGCACATACTCCCCGTTCAGCACGCCCACAAACTGCAGGCTCTTCTTGCTGCCCTCGGCCTCGCTCCGGGGGGGACCGTCCCGCTTCTTCATGATGGACTTCAGGGCTCCTGGGGGCAGAGAGATAGGCGTTAGGGACCAGGCACCCCAAACCCCAGGGCAGGCATGGGAGGGCCACGGGCAGAGCCGAGGCAGCTGCTGTGACACAGGTAGCGTTGGCCCTGCAGACGCTGTCCCCAACAGGGTCCCCCTCTACCTTCCCACGGGAATATCCCAACCCAGATCTTGGTGTCAACCCTGGCGCCAACTCACCAGCCGCAGGGCTTGGTCCAGCTCCGCCATCCCGCACCAGGGACGGGTCCTGGCTGCTGTGCGTCGTCTCTGGCGTGGCTGCCCTGGGGTCCGGGCACTGGCACATACCCCCCATGGCTCCTGCGCCCTGTGCCGAGGGGCTGCTTGAGGCATCACCTGCCCTGGGATCCGGCTCCTCGCCCACCGGGACGGCACTGCCCACGTCGGTCTGGCTGCCCTTGTCTTCGCGCTGGGCAGCTGAATCAGGTCCGACCGCCACATCCCGCCCATCGGGGCGGCAGTCCACCCCGATGCAGCTGGTCGGTGGGCAGCACTCCACACCCGCCTCTGCCGTCTCTGGGGGGTCGCCGGCTGCCCGGCTCTGTGTCGCCACTGCCGCTTCCACCAGCGCCTCGGCCACCTGCGGCTTGGCTGTCACCTCCTTGTCCAGCCGCCCGTGGGGCCGGCGGGCGCACACCTCCAGCCGCAGCTCCTCCAGCTCCCGCGTGGCCTCCCGCAGGTGCCCCTCCATCAGGGCGATCACCTCCTTCTGGTGCCCCACCGTCTGCTGCAGCAGCTCCAGCTCCCGCTCCACCTCGCTGGCCAGCCCCAGCGAGGACTCCAGCACCCAGACGCCCACGTCCCTGCGCTCCCTCACCCCACCGTCCGGCACGTCACCGCGGTAGTAGAAGACTGCATCGGTCATGGCCCGGTCCTCGCCCACCGCCACGGAGCGGCACGGCCTCTCGGCAGCCCTGGGGCTCCTGCCTGGCCAAGCCCTGCTGCCCCGCTCCGGCACGGCCAGCTTCTCCGTCAGCTTCCTCAGCTCCGCGATCTTGCTCGCTCGCCCCTTCGCTGGCTCTGCTTCGCTCTCTGGCCCACCTTGGGGTGGCTCCTCGCCCCCTGCCACCGCCTCGGAGCCAGGGGGGTGGCAAAAAGCCTCGCCGGGCTCCACTGACAGCTTCTCCATCAGCTTTGCCTTCTCCTTCTTCAGCTCCGAGATCTGCATCTCCAGGAGGGGGATGGTTTTCACCTGCTCCTCCAGGTCCCGCAGCTGCTGCAGGGCTGCTGCCATCTGCTCCCGCACGTGCTGCAGCGGAGCAGCACTGAGCCCCGCCGCCGGCGTGCTGTGCCCCGAGCTGGCAGGGCTCGCCCGTCCCCAGCCCCCCTGGCCCTCGGCACCCACCGGCACCCAGGGGGACAGCTGACTGAGGGTGCTCAGCGGGCCACTGCGGGAGGGACCGCCAACATCCTGCAAATGGCCCTGCTCCTGCTCCAGCCTCCGGCTTGTTTCCAGCAAGGTCTTCTCCACCCGCGGGTTTCGCACGAGGTACTTGCGGGTGGGAGGTCGCAGCAGCCGCACTGGCGGTGGTGGCGAGACGGGGTGGGAGGTTGGCTTGTTCGGGGGCTCCGGGGGTGCCCGGCGGTGCGGGGACAGCAGCAGCGCGACCCTGCCCTCCTCACTGGCCGTGGAGGCCAGGGACTCGGTGGAGGTCCAGTCACTGGCCTGGCTGCTGGGGCTGCGCAGGGCGCTGGGCGGCTGCCGGGACCCTTTCACCCTGCGAGGCAGCGGCACTTTCTTCAGCGTTTGGCCGCTTTCAATGTCGTCAACGTATTTCAGGAAATCCAGGTCCAGGAGGAAACCGTAGGGGGTTTCCACTGAATATGAGCTCTTCTCCCCGTCATCCTGGTCCCGGTACAAGAAGGGGCCCCCGAGATCTGCAAAAGGAGCAGGGGCGGTTAGGCAGGGACCTGGTGGATTCAGGTGGGCTTTTCCATGGGGTCGTACCGGGATTGGCAGCCTCCAGCCCCCTCCCCACCGTGGTGCTGCTGGCAGCGGGCCCAGCAGATGGCCCGTCCCCAGCACCCTCGGTGCCGCTGGATGTCACAGGGCACCCGCACTGTGCCAGGCTCGGTGCTGGGGTGAGAAAACCCACTGGGACAGGACGGGAACAGCTCAGCCCTGCCACTCCCGTCGTGTTCCTTCCACTGTCCCTTGTGACAACCGGCCCGGTGACAACCCCGGTCCCTTTACCTGGGAGGTTCTGGTTCAGGGGTGCAGGCTGAGCCATCTTCTCCCTGGGATGCTGCTGACCAGAAAACGATCAACCTGCAACAAAACCAGGGCCACGTCCAGCAAAACCCTGCAAACCGGGGGCTGGTGACCCCTACACTGCCACTAACCACCTCCCCCCAGCTGGGGAGCACCCTGCGGCCACCCCCTGCCATGTGCTGGCCCCCCTCGCCTCCCTCCAGCCCTGGTGCCACGAGGCTGGAGCTTTTGTTTGTACATTTAAGGAATGAAGGTTTCGCAGCCAGCGCTGGGACGGCTGCGGCGGCTGCGCTGCCAGCTCTGAGGGTGCAGAGTCATGAGTCAGAGCTCAGCCACACCAGGGGAGCAGGCTGGAAAAATAAAAAAAAAAAAAAAAAAAATTTAAAAAAAAAAAAAAAAGGAGGCTGCAGCCTTTATGGATGCAGTTCTCAGCAGAGAAGTTTGCCTGGGATAAAGGGAATCGCTGCTTTTGCAAAGCTACGTGACCGCAGGCCACTGCCAGCACCTGGGCGCTGGGTGCGATGTCCATCCTCACCCCCCAGGCTGAGGACCGGTGACCCCCAGGAGGGACCTGGCTGCTTTTCCCTGTCGATAATGTGGGATAAGGCAAGACAGGAGGCAGGGGGGAATGGAAGTGAGAGCCTGGTTTTCCCAAGAGCCCGGCACAGGCACGCTGGAGGAGAGCCAGCAGGATGCAGCTGTGGTCCAGGGGTGAGCTCACGGCCTGGGGTGCCACCAGCATCTGGGTGCCAGGGCCCAGGTGGGAACACTCTTAGTGGGAGTGAGATGGGGGCAAACAACACCCCAGGAGCACACAGTGTCACCCACCAGATCCCCGCACAACCGGGACGCGGTGGCTCTGCCTGCGGGGCACAGGTGGCCATGGGGCTGTGCAGCTGTCGGCGGGCAAAGCATTTGGCACCAGGCTATTTTCGGAATAAAGCAGGGGAGGAGGCATGCCACAGAGGAAAGGCAGCTCAGGCACAGCCCTACGGAAAGCTGAGGCTCAGCGCTGCCCAGAGAAGGGCGCAGGATCTGGCCTTGGCTGTGGAGAAACACCCACATCCATCCCCAAATCCTCTGCCCATGACAACCAGAGGGTCCAGACTTTGCTAGCAGAGATGCTGTGGTCATCCCTGTCACATGGCCCAGCTGCGAGACGATGTGCCAGCCCCTGGCTCACACCCTCTGCCCATGACGATGCCGCCTGCTGCCTCCCCAGCCCCAGCTGATCTGCTGAGCCCACGGCTCGCCCTGACCATGCCAGAAGCTGGAGGAGTAGCCATGGCATGGGCAGCGCCAGGCCAGGCTCAGGTTGGACACCCAGGTGACAGGGCAGCTCCCCCTGGCCCCCGCCAGCCCTGCCAACCAACCCGCAGCCAACGCACATCCCAGCTTACACCTCCCCTGGGATCATCCCAGCTTCAAGACGGGATCCCTTCCACCTCCCGTGGGAACATCCCAGCTCCATGCTGGTAGCCCACCATCCTGTACCCCCAGCTTCATGCCTGAAAGGGTCTGCATCCCCAACCTCTGCTAATCCCTCTCATCCCACCAGTCACAAGGCTGGATCCTGGGGGCCTCCCACCCCTCTGCCAACCCACCCGCAGCCAACGCACATCCCAGCTTACACCGCCCATGGGAACATCCCAGCTCCATGCTGGTATCCCACCATTCTGTGCCCCCAGCTTCAGGCCTGAAAGGGTCTGCACGTCCCCCACCTCTGCTAATCCCTCCCATCCCGGGAAGCAGCCGGCTTCCTCCTCTGCAGGCCCTCGCTGCAGGTAATTAAACAGTGCCTGGGCCAGGACAAACTTCCCACCCGGCTCTGCGCACGCTGGAAATCAAACGGGAGGAAGAGGGAGAGCAACGGGAGCCAGAGCCAGCGGGAGCATTTCCTCGGGGGAAGCAGCCGGCAGCTCCCTTCCGCCGCCGGCCGGGTATTGTCCTGCACCAGGAAAAGCTGCCTCTGCCAGGACCCCTGCCCAGGGGTCTCCTGCGCTGTCCTGCTTGCGGCAAAGGTGCCCTTTCTGCCAGCATTGCCCCACTGTCCCCTCCGCTGACCCAGGGTCACACTGCTTGTCCCCTCCGCTGACCCAGGGACACACTGCTTGTCCCCTCTGTCACCTCACTCTACCCCTTCAGCCAATGCCAGCTGCTGCTGTCACCTGCGTGGCTGCGCTGTCCTGGAGGAGACCCCCCGCAGCTCCCCAGTGGCTCTCAACCCTCGTTGCTTTTGGGGCCAAAAGGATGGACTAGATCCAGCGCAGGAGCTTCTGCCTTCGCCCAACAAAGGGCAGGCCAGGTGATGGGACCTGTGGGCTCCCAACCACGTGCAAATGGCCCCGCGGACCCCACGATGTGTGAACCCTGATGGGGTCCCCCTGATGTGCAAACCCCCCTGGGGGCTCCGCCATGCACAGACCTCCTGGGAACCCCGTGATGCCGGCTCCCCCTGACACGCAAACTGCCCCTGGGTGTCGAGGTGAGGGGCAGGCTGGATTTGAGCTGGCTAGGACAGCAACCGAGGCAGATGGCCCTGGTGCGCAGCAGCAGTGAGAGGGTTAAGTCCCTGCACCCGCAGCCCAGGCACCAGCAGCACAAAGCCAGCCTTGTCCCCGGCTGGCCACCACCATCACTGCGGCACTGGTTCAAAGAGAAGCCGCTCCACCTGGGCTGACATCCCGACAGGGAAGAACGTGCCGGCCACTTCGGTGCCAAAGGCCGATTTTCAACAGTTTCGGCCGCTCCCTGGACACCCGGGCTTGGTGCTGCTGGGGTTGGGCACAGGGACCCCCCGGTGCCACAGGCAGGGCATCCCACACGATCCCAGCTTCCTTAGGAAGACATGAAAGCACTGCTTCTAGCCCTGGTGTTTCCACAGAAAAGCGGGATGGTACAAAGCAAAATGCCGCTCAGGAGCTTGGCAGTGAGAGGAGGAAGAGGATGCGCAGGGACCCAACTGTCCCCGCAGAGGCAGGGCTGTGCTTTGTGGGGGGCTTGCACCTCTGTCTCCCCCTCCTGCAGTCACACCAGGAAGCTTGGGGCCAAAACTGGAGCTGCTCCACTCACATACGATAAAAAGCCCCATTAGGGACAGGGCAGTTGGCGCGCCTGGTCCCCATGCTCCAGCCCCTGGGACCCCAGCCTCATGGTCCATTGGGTGACCTCCCTGTGGGTCCCCAAGTCCCTGGGTTGGCAGAGGACAGGCCCAGGGGAGCTATTTTTAAAGCTCCAGACTCCTCTGGGCCCTTTCCCTTACCAGGGGGATCAGTGGGGCAGCCCCCAGCCCGACTTGGCCACGTGCTGGTGTGCAGCCCAAGACGTTCCACCCGCACGGCCAGGGCCGGACACGGGGAGGGCTCTCCCCAGCTCTGCTCCCCAGCCAAAATACTGAGGTCATGAGGAATGTGAGAAGAACAGAGTCCAGAGCAGCCCTGGCCAGCATGACTTGATTTATCTCGGCCAGGCACGCTTCCCTCGAAGCTGTGCGCAGGCGATAAGCCCCGAAGTTCCAGGCTGAGGCTGTTCTAAAGTTAAAGGGAAACCACTGCGCAAGCACAGGGCTTCCTCCATGGGAATTCCTGCCAGGATTTGGGCCCCTCGCACGGTGCCAGCCATCACGCGTGCCCACCACCTGCAGCATCACCCGCAGGGTGGCTGCAGAGAAAGGTAGCCAGAGCTCATCACGCCTTCCCTGCCACCTGTCCCATCCCCATCCCTTGCCCCGGGGCCGTAAAGGACACCCTGTGCTCTGTGCCACCCACTGTCCCAGCGCCCGCTCGCCCAGGCCACCTTGGCTACGCTGTCCAGGCTGGGGCTGCTCCCAGAGGAGCCGCGTCTCATGTCGGGGGGTGCAGCAGCACCCACACAGAGAGGGAAAGGGAAACGCTTCGATCTTCTCACCAGGCTAATTTCAGGGTTGTTGTCATTGTGGGCCCAGTTGGTCAGGAGGCTGCGGGGCTCTGCACCCGCTCCAGCACCTCGGGGACCTCCCTGAACTCACACAACACCTAGACAACAGGCGCACGCTCCGTACGCAGACATCCTGACACAGGTACCAGCTCGATGTGCCCTGTCACACCTACAGCTCTATAGGGCTCCACTAGAAAACATCCACTACCTGTCCCGTGCCCTCACCACAGCCACCCACCAGCACCTCCCCGACTGCCGCGGGGCTGGTGACAACACCCAGGGTGGGACATGAGCGCGGGCAGCCCTGCTGCAAGGGGGTTCGAGGGGGTGAAACGGTTACATTTACATCCTGCACTGTGGGGGTACAGGCACAGCCCCACGGCAGGTTGGGCCCATGTAGGGAGCACCCTGAACCCTGCAGCACCCCACGTGCCCTACAGCATCCCGAGGGATGCTGCAGCAGCCTAGGGTGACCTGCTACACCCCCAGCCCTGCGGGTTCCTAGCACCCCAGGGTGCCCTGCCACACCCCCAGCCCTGTAGGTCCCCAGCACCCCAGGGTACCCCCCAGCCCCCCCAGCCCTGTGGGTGCCCTGTGCCTTCGGGTGCTCCAAAGCACCCCGACCCCAGCAGGTCCTCAGCACCCCGGGGACCCCGTCAGCATCCCCAGCTCTGCAGGTCCCCAGCACCCCGGGGTAGCCCCCAGCACCCCCAGCCCTGTGGGTGCCCTGTGCCCTCGGGTGGTCCAAAGCGCCCCGACCCCAGCAGGTCCTCAGCACTCCGGGGACCCCACCAGCATCCCCATCCCCTCAGGGAAGCCCCCAGCACCCCGGGGTGCCCGCAGCACCCTGCGCGCTCCCCCAGCCCAGGAGACCCCCGGGGACCCCCCGGCAGCCGGTGTGGGCGGCCCGGCCGCCCCGACGGCCCGGAGCCACCGGTAGCGGCAGCGGCACCTCCCGGGCGGGCGCGGGCGGCAGCCCCGTTCCCGCTCCAGCTCCCGCTCCGCTGCCGGCGCCTGCCGGGCGGAGGCCCCCGGGAGGGGGATGCCGGGGCCGCCCCACGGTCCCGCCGCGGCCGCGGGGGCTCCGGAGCGGCCCCCTCGGCGGGCCCCGGGCGGCGGCGGCTCCGGGGGGCCCCGCGGGGGCGCCGCCACCGGGACGAGCC
Source organism: Falco cherrug (assembly GCF_023634085.1). Lineage (NCBI taxonomy): Eukaryota > Metazoa > Chordata > Aves > Falconiformes > Falconidae > Falco > Falco cherrug. The sequence continues at coordinate 46,864,418 of NC_073700.1, read as the reverse complement.
CCCGCCCCGCCGTCGCCGCCGCTCCCGGAGCCGCCGCCGCCAGCCGGAGCCCGCCGCCCCGTCCCGGCCCCGCCGCCCCGTCCCGGCCCCGCCGCCCCTCACCTCGCCCGCCGGGCGTCTGGGCTGCAGCCGGGCCCCGCGCGGGGGCCGCCGTCCCGGGCCCGGCCGCTCTGGGCTGCACCGCGGCGCCGGGCAGCGCTGCCCGCCGCAGCCCCGGGCCGAGGGCGGGCTGGCGGCGGGGCCGGGCGGGAGCGCGGCCGGGGCGGGGCGGCGGCGGGCGGGGATCGCCCCCAGCCCCGGGACGGGCACCGCCCCCCCCCCCCGCTCCCCCGTGGCACGGAGGTCCCCCCGCCCCTGCGCCACCCCCTCCCGAGCGGGCTGTCCCCCCCGCCCAGTCACCTGGGGGCAGGGGGGTCCCGGTGGGCCCGTGAAGGGGGGATTCCGCTGCCCCGGTCACCCCGGGGGCCCCGGTCACTGTTACACTGGTCACCCCAGCGATGGGGGATTCCTCTGCCCTGGTCGCCCCGGGGGTCCTCGGTCACTGTTACACTGGGGAAGGGGTGTCCTCTGCCCCAGTCACCCCAGGAAGGGAGGAGTCCTCTGCCCCAGTTACCCCAGCGATGGGCAGGGGATCCGGTCACTGTTACACTGGGGAAGGGGTGTCCTCTGCCCCAGTCACCCCAGGAAGGGAGGAGTCCTCTGCCCCAGTTACCCCAGCGATGGGGGATTCCCCTGCCCCGGTCACCCCGGGGGTCCCCAGTCACTGTTTCATTAGGGAAGGGGTGTCCCCCGCCCCAGTCACCCCAGGAAGGGAGGAGACCTCTGCCCCAGATACCCCGGCGATGGGCAGGGGATCCAGTCACTGTTACACTGGGGAAGGGGTGTCCTCTGCCCCAGTCCCCCCAGTGATGGGGGATTCCCCTGCCCTGGTCACCCCGGGGGTCCCCGGTCACTGTTACGCTGGGGAAGGGGTGTCCCCTGCCCCAGTCAACTCAGCAATGGGGGATTCTGCTGTCCTGGTCACCCCGGGGGGTCTGCAGTCACTGTTTCACTAGGGAAGGGGTGTCCCCTGCCCCAGTCCCCCCAGTGATGGGGCAACCCCCGCCCTGGTCACCCCTGGGGATGGGGTCCCCTCTGTTTCAGTGTCCCTGGCGCTGGGGACGCCCCTACCCTGCTCACCTCTGGGAGGGCCACCCCAGAGAACAGGGTGTCCCCTGCCCGTGTCACCCAGACGCTGGGGTGTCCCCTGCCCTGAGCTCAACGTGCTGCTGGCCAGGGGCCCGTGGGTGGCTGGGGCCCAGCCCCCTGCCCCCCCTGCCCTGCCGCCCCCCCCCCCCCCCCCCCAGCCCCCCTGGCCGTGGTGGCCTTGCGCCCCATCCCACCGCTGGCCGGGGGCCCTGTGCCGCGCGCCCTGGCTGGGTTTTTGGCTGGGTTTTTGGCAGCGCTCCCCTGTCCCAGCCGCGGGCTCTTTGCCTCCTGCTCCTGCCAACTTTCCTCCCCGCCTGCTTCACGCGCCGGCCGCTCAGCCACCGAGGTCTAGGCCATCCCCCATCCCGCAGGGACCCCTGGCCACTTTCACACCTTAAAACTTGCCCACCCACCCCCCTCCCTCCAACTCCTTCCAACGCCAAAACCCTCAGCAAGGACTTTTGCTTCTTTTTCTTTCCTTTTCAGCTGCTGAACCCCCGGGGTATTTTTCCACAGCCGGCTCTTCCGTAATGCTACTCACGGGAAGAGCAGGAGAAACAAGATGTGCTTCCCAGCGTCCCTCCCAGCTGCTGGCTGGCAGCTTGGGGACTTCCTGGGAAGGAGTTTGCATCCGGATGGAAGTACCTTAATAGCCGTGATGGATCTACCTCCCCTGACAGACCTCGTCCCTCTCCGACCCATTTACATACTTGGCCTCTCTGGCATCCTGTGGTAATGAACTTGGTGACTTCATGCCCTCGTTCTGTCTCCGAAGCAGGTCTAGAATAGCATCGGTCGTGCTGATTTACTGGCAAAGAAATGCGCTGGGCCCTCTGTAGGTGTGCAGCTCGCCTTCTCCATCCAGGGCTGGAGAAGTGACGTCTGGTACTGGTGCCACCAGTGTCCGCTCGCCAGTGGCACCGTGGAGGTCGTGCCTCGCGTCATGGCTCAGAGCTCCACAAAGGGCCCATCTCCAGGTCCCTCACACCCACACTTGGACATCTGACAAAAACGTCACCCACCGCCTAACAACGATTCTTCTTTCCTCCTTGCCAAGGCAGGGAAAAACCCCCAAAAAGGAGCAACTGAGGAAAAACGAGCTTGGGAAAGCGCCACCACCCCAGCTCTGCAGGTGCCAGACCTTGCCTGTGCCACTGCTGCCACTCCAGCACTGGCACGGAGCTGTGAAACTGGGGGTGGGGGGGCTTGAACCACTCAGCCCCCCCGAGGAAATACAGACCCAGGGCTGCCTAAATTTGGTGCTGGTGCACAGAACCGTGGCAGCTCAGCGAGATGTCCAGGCTAAAACTAAAACTCAGCAACAGCCTTGCGCTGAGAGGTGTCGATCTGCTCCCTGCGCACATCAGACACCTCCGGCTTAAGGTTCTGGTGGCCAAGAAGAATTAAACCCATGGCACAGCACGGCACGGCACAGCACGGCCCTTTTCTGATAGTCATGGTTTTCTGCAGAAGCTCTGCAAAGCTCAGATATGAAGACACGAAGACACGGCCAGAAAGCCACGAGGGCCAACTGGTGTTTTAACTGGGTGTAAATCACCGCTGCAGCTGGGAGGCGGCACGGAGAAAAGCGCTTCCCAAGTCTCGGCTGTTGGCCGACGCGGTGGCTTTACCCCCAGGCCAGGGATGCTGACCCAGGACCGGTCCGAGCTGTGGCACCCATCTGGCCGGGCCAGCAGCTTCTGGTAGCCACAGCCAAACCCAGGCTTGGAGGCAAGCGGCAGCACCCGTGGCTCTCCGGCAGCACCCGTGGTTCTCCGGCTGTATCCACAGCTCTTCAGCTGTGCCCGTGGCTCTCCGGCTGTGCCCACAGCTCTCCAGCTGTACCCACGGCTCTCCGGCTGTGCCAACGCCTGCTGAGCCTCCGGCGAGCGAAGGTGCAGCCGTGAGGTCGTGGATGTTCAAGTGGGTGCCTGCGTGGGTGAAAGATGCCCGGATGCTCAGTCCCGGTAAGGATACAAGTGAGGATCAGGGATTGTCACAGCCTGGGACCGAGCTCTTGTATCACCCTGCATGGAATGGTGAGGAGGCCTAGCTGGGCTTTTGCTGCTGCTATAGGGGCAGTTTTGCCAAAACCCAGTGGTTTTCTGGCACTGGAACGTTGTAGTTTGGCTGTCTGAGGCTCTCAGACTTTCATGGCATCGTGGCAGAGCCTGGCACGGCTGTCCCCAGTCCTGGACCTCACGCTGGCCAGGGAAAACATCCCTGACTGTCCCAAGAGCATCCACCTGAGCAAAAAACTCTGGGAACTGATGAGTTTTCAGTTCATGAGGAATATTAAAAAGCTTTTTCTGGTCCAGAAGAGGGTCTCAAAAACCAGCTTTCTCTGTGAATCCCATTCCTTTGCTCTCTGCCAGCCTTAACTGGGACTGTGCATGTGATCGTGCCTCAGTTTCCCCAATCAGGGTAGTTGGAAAGGGCATATGTGTGTGCGTGTGCGCATGTGTTGTGACGTGCACTAGTGTGGCAGCGTGTTTCTCTGCAGCGTGCCAGGGAAGAGAGCCCCAGGAGCTGGAAGTGGCTGCAGACCGACAAACAAACAGGCTGCACCCCTGCCCCTCCGCACACTGCACAGAGATGGAGTAGCGTCAGCACACAGGAAGACACAGAAAGCTTGGCCCGGCTTTCAGCTGGCTGCCTGCAAGCTTCTGCTGCCATTCTGCCTCATCTTCTGGATGGAGAGAGCCTGAGAAATGCTGCTGGAAATGCTGGTGGGGATGGGCCGCAGTCCTGTGTGCTGCAGCACCAGCTGCCCCACTGGCTGCAGCTCTAGGCGACCATTTGTTCCCTGGGCAGTGGGATCCCAACCGCTTGGGCACCCTTGTCCCCTCGGTGGGCAGTAGGCTCCTGAAGCCCGGAGCATCTCGGTCCTCCCTAGGGCAGTGGGCTCCTGAAGCCCGGAGCATCTCGGTCTTCTCCAGGGCAGTGGGCTCCTGAAGCCCAGAGCATCTCGGTCCTTCCTAGGGCAGTGGGCTCCTGAAGCCCTGGGTGTCCAGGGCTGGCTGGTGGTGGCCTAAGGCTAGGAGAAGCCGGGTGTGCTCAGGGTGCACCTGGAAGAGCAGCCAGTGGGATGTGTTCCAGCTGTTTCCTGGCTGTTGGAGTTCATCACCGCTTGCTCCAGCTCTGCCATGCCTGCCCAAGCCCCACTGCCAGCTCCATCACCCCCTCGGTGGCCCTGTGAACTGGCGGGCCTGGCCACGGTGTGGGACCCACGGGCAAGGGCTGGTGGGGCTGTGCCTGGAGCGATCCCTGGAGCGATGCCTGGAGCAGCGCCTGGAGCAGCGCCTGGAGCAAGGCGGTGTGAACGCCTCTGCGTTGTGTCAACAACCCAGCCCAGCACGCTTCCCCGCCTGGCCGCAGCAGGATGATGTCCTTGTTTTCTGCCTGTGGGTTTGGGAGCGGGCAGGAAGCTCGTTTCCTCGGGTCCTTCCTCCCCGGGATGCTGCAACAAAACAAAGGACCCGTGAGTGGAGCAGGAGCAGCTCCCCCAGCTCTCCAGCTGCCTGTGGGCTGCCAGGACCTGGGGAAGGGTCCTCAGGGGGCTGCTGGACACCCACACTGGGCTCAGCCGAGCTGGGCAGGGGGAAGAAGCTGGTCTCCCCCCACCCCACCACCTCCCAGGCACCTCCTTGAACCTGATACAGCACCGCTGCACGGAATACAGAGCACCTGCCATGTCACCTGCTCCCTGGGGACCTCTTGCTCCAATGCCACCCCCTCCTACATCCCCCTGATGTGTGCGACCCTCTGCAACCTCTTGTCCCCAGCGTGGCCCTGTGGGACCAGCCCTCACCCAGGTGCAGGGTGCCCTTTTTCCCCATCCCCTCCCCCATGTCCCCTCTGATCTAGCCGCCTGCAGGTGACATTTCGTGCCCGTGTGGCACCGCGGGAGCAGGCTTTTATCTCCAGCAATATTTCATGCTCTTGGCATGGTACCCAGCCAGCCTGGGGAAGGCCAGGATGACTTTTTTGCTTTTTTTTTTTTTTTTTTTATGGCTGCGTTTGCAGTTCAGCCTTATCAAGGCTGAGGAAAATGCTGTGTAGGGTTTCCGAAGCCTGGGATTTGTTTTGGCCAGAGGCCAGCCCTGCCAACAGCACCAGGGGGGTGGGGTGGGGGGGACGGGGACACGACGACCAGCCCCACTGGTCAGCAGCTTGCTGCTGTTACTTGGCTGTAAACACACCCCAACGGTCGGTGGGAGCTGCCAGCAGGATGCTCTTGGATCTGGGATTTTCCAGTTACCGGGCTCATGCTGTGCACGGAGGGTTTGGAGCCTCAGGTGCCTTGAAAAGTTGTGACCTTGGCTTAAACTCAGCACTCCTTAAAAATAGCCATTTTTCTTTTGGGCCCCCTGGGCTGTACCCCTATGTCCATCTGTAGCCAGCGGGGCCACAACATCCATTTTGAATAGAAGTGCCCACACTGATTCTCCCCAAATGGGGTCACCGCTGGAAGGGGACAGTTAGGGAGGACAACTGCTCCTGTGGGTTCATGCAACCTTGGGGTCAGTTCTGCAGCAGGATGGACTCCAGGCTGCTGCCCTGTCCCTGTGGGGAATGCTCTTGCACAGCAGTGGCAGCCCTGGCACAACTTCGAAGATCCTGGGCTCTTGGTGGAAGGGGAGGATGCTGGCCTGCGTGGGGACACGGATGTCCCCATCACCTAGTGGATGATGTGGACTCGGCTTCACCCACTGATTTCCAGCTTGTCCTTTCACCCTGCAGAACAGGATGGGGGTGGGTGTGCACTGGGGGAACAAACCAGCCCCCAAATAACCTTCTTCTTCTGCCCTCTAGCACCTGGCAAAGGCACCAGCTGAGTCCTTTGGACAAAGAGGGAATGTCCTGGCCAGCGGATGCTCTTCTGCCCTGCCACAGCCACCAGCCAACCAACCTCCCAGTTTCTCCACAGGGAGTTATTTCCAGCCGTTTTCAGCTTTCCACTCACCCCTGCTCCAGCTCCACTCCCCCCTCTCCAGCAGAGCCCTCGGGCTGATGGCATCCGACTCCGTTTTGACATTTCCAGGGATGCCAAGAAAGGCCACATGTGTCCTGGTACACAGAGCGTCCTTCTCCACCCGGCACCCGCAGCCAGCAGGTTCCCAGCTGCCAGGGATCTGCCAAGGGCCAGGGCAGCACAGCGGGACCTTCCCGGAGGGAACGGCACAGATCTGGCATTGAAAGGCAGCAGAAAAGCCTTTCTGTGGCCGCGCATCTGGGTCTGGCGCACAATCAGGCCATTGAGCTGGTGACAGCGAGCAAGGCCAAGGAGATGGGCTTCCCCGCCCCCACCCCTCCCAGGGCTGCTTTGGAGCCCCAATCCCCCTCCCCGCAGCACCTCGGCTTTTGCTTGCTGCCCTTGAATCTCCGCCAGGAACTTCCCACCCCATCCGCTGGACACAAACAGGTTTCCCAAGCACTGGCACGTTGCCACCGCTTCCACTAGCTCCCTCCTGGCCACCTTCTGCCCACGGAGGTGGCACCACCACAGCCATGGCCACAGTGGGCAGTGGAACAGCCCCATGCCAGCATCTGGCTGGGTTTTCTGTGCCAGCAAGCGGAGAGGAGCTGGAAGGTGGCTGGATTTTTCCTGCAGATGGTGCACGGTGAAGTCAAGGCTTCCTAACTTGCTGGGCACAGCGGGGACACGGGGAGCAGCGGGGCATGCAGGACCTGTGTCACTCCTCCCTTGAGCAGGACGAGGGTGATGCTGTGGCCCGTCCCTGCATCCCAGGACTTGGCAGGGGGGCACCCACAGCACTACAGCACCCAGGGGCTGAGCACTGTGGGCAGCAGGGTGCTGCTCCAGGCCTCCTGGCACTGCTCCAGGGTGCAGCAGCACCCATGGGTGCCCTCCAAACGTCACCCCCTGAGCATGGGACACCCGGCCAGCGAGGGCAGGCACCTGAAAGAAGGGACATTTTTTAATGGGAGTTTAGGGGTTGCAACACAGGCTCCGGCTGCCAAAGCCCCACAAGTTGTGCGGGGAGTGTGAAGCTGAGGAAGTGTCCCCCCCAAACTGGTGTGGCTCCAGGAGATGGGGAGTAAAAGCCTTGCCCAGGGCCACCTGGCCCCGCTCGGAGCCAGGTGACAATGCCATGGCATGGCCAAAGGGCACAGGGCAGAGGGGAGCAGTGGTGGCAGCGGGGTGGCTGTGGGGGGAGCAGAGCAGCACGGCGGAGCTGGGGGTGGGGGTCCTGCCGAGCGTGGCAGGTTGGGGTCCTGCCCAGTGTGAACCCCTGGGGCTGGGGCCAGGGGGGCGCTGGGAGAAGGTTGTGACAGCCAGTGGGAGCTGCCGTGGTGCGGTGATGGGATGGTGGGGGGGACAGGGTGATGGGGTGACTGAGCAGGGCACAGGGTGAGGGGGGCACAGGGTGATGGGGTGAGGGGGGCACAGGGCGAGGGGGGTGACAGATTGAGGGGGTACAGCATGATGGGGTGGACAAGGGATGGGGTGAGGGGGCACAGGGTGAAGTGGGGTGAGGGGGGTGACAGAATGGGGGGGACAACAGTGTGAGGGGGGGACAGGGGGATGGGGTGGGGGGGGGCACAGGGTGATGGGGTGAGTGGGTTACAGAATGGGGGGACACAGTGTGATGGGGGGACAGGGGGACAGGGTGAGGGGGCACGGGGTGAGGGGGCACAGGGTGAAGTGGGGTGAGGGGGGTGACAGAATGGGGGGGACAACAGTGTGAGGGGGGGACAGGGGGATGGGGTGAGGGGGGACAGGGTGATAAGGTAATGGGGTGACAGAGTGAGGGGGGCACAGTGTGATGGGGACAGGGGGACAGGGTGAGGGGGGCACGGGGTGATGGGGTGAAAAGGTGACAGAGTGAGGGGGGAACAGTGTGATGGGGGACAGGGTGATGGGGTGAGGGGGGTGACAGAATGAGGGACACACAGTGTGATGAAGGGACAGGGGGACAGAGTGAGGGGGGCACAGGGTGATGGGATAATGGGGTGACAGAGTGAGGGGGGCACAGGGTGATGGGGGGACAGGGTGGCGGGGACCCGTCACTCGCAGCTCCGGCGGTGCAATCCCGAAGCCACGTCCCCAGCCTTGTCCCCATCCGCTCGCCCCCGCACTCCCTCGCCCATTCCCCACGCTCGGGGAGCGGCTGCTGGTGGCCCCGCGGCACCGGCCCGATTCGTCCAGGAGGTGGCGCTGCCGCCCCGGGAACGGCAGCGCAGCCACCGGGGGGGGGCGCCGGGCTGCGGGGGCCGCGGGGCGCGGGGAGGGTGCTGGGTGCATGGGGGGGTGCTGGGGACGGGGTCTTGGGGTGGGTGCGTGAGGGGTTCTGGGGATGGGGGGTGTCAGAGGCAGGTGCCTGAAGTGGGGGAATGGGGAGGGTGAGAGGGGGAGTGCTGGGGTGGTGAGGGGGTGCATGAATAGGGTGGGTGCTGGAGGGGGTGAGGGGGTGCATGCGTAGGGTGAGCGCTGGGGTGGGTGCTGGGGTGGTGAGGGGGTGCATGCATAGGGTGGGTGCTGGGGTGGGTGCAGGAGGTGGGTGAGTGGGGGCTGGAAGCAGCCAGAGCCTGCCGGGAGGTGAGGGCCAGACCTCTTCATGGCTGATGGGACGAGAGCCCACACAGCCCAGGTCAGTGCAGAGAAGCTTTTTGTGTCCCCCCCTGGCCCACGCAGCCCCTCAGTGGCTGCTCCCAAATGTCTGTCAGCAGTGCAGGGTGACACGGAGCGGCGGGGGTCATGGGGGAGCGGGAAGCATTAGGCCCCAAACTGCATCTTCCACTCCAGATCCTGCAGCGCTGTTCTGCACCACTCACTTGGCTGTGCACACTTGGGGTCAGCATCAGCCCCCAGTATCTTTGCTGGACCGGAGCATCCCTCCCCGTGCCACGGCCTCATCCCACTGCCCTGAGGGTGCTCCACCACCTAAAACATCTCCAGCAGACCAACAGCAGCTCTGTAGAGCTCGTGGTCACTTTTTTGGGGGGAGGTTACTGCCATGCTGGTTCTCTCCCCCAAGAGGATGCCCACAGTGGCAGAGGGGATGGCTGGGGACAAGGATGGGTGGCAGCCCTCAGGGAAAGCAAAGCTGGAGTGATCCGAGCTCTGCTGCAAAGCCTGGGGTGCAGGGGTGCCCGGCCATCAATCATTTAGTGCTGTTAATTTTTAATGTGTAAAAATCTCTTTAAGTAAGGAGCCCGGTGCAGAACAAGGCTGATGATTAATTCAGGGAGTGACGCACAGAGGCGAGTGCTGGGCCCGGCGTGTGTGCGGTCCCCGGCCACAAAAACAAGCTGGGGGGCAGGGAAGGGATGGAGCTCCCATAGGGCTGATGTCACAGGGTCACAGGTCAGTGATGGCACTTGCTGGCGTCCGCCCCAGGACTGGTGGTGGTCCTGCTGCAGCCCCGCAGGGGTCGCGGGTGCCCCTGTTGGGGTACATATGGGGGGTTATGAAGCTGGGGGTTGCTCAGAACAGGGTCTCCCTGCTCCGGTGATACTGCTGGTGGTGTTGGAGGCTGAAGGCTCTGGCAACCCCTTCAGGCTGGTGTGCCCTTGGAGCCCCCCCAGCCCATTTCCAGCTTGCAGCTGTGTGCCAGTAAAAGCACAAATTAGTAATATAATATATATAACATAACATAATATAATATAATGAGAAAATTCACGAATTATCAGGAATAACACACTGCTGGTGGAGATGGTTGGGCACACACTGCACTTCTTCCCCCTCCTCATCCTCCCCACCGGGCTGAGAAGACCCTAACTCTCCCACAGTGGCCTCAGAGAGGACAAGCCAAATCAAGAGACCATTAGTGGGGTATGAGATAACCAGAGAATAACCCATCCATAGCAGGATAGGGAGAAAAAGCGTTGGCGGAGGGTGTCTTGCTGCAGCAATACTGCTCATGCCTGGCCACGGCGCAGCGCAAGGGCAGGGCTGATGCAGCCATTGCAAACCAGCTGCAAGGCCCCTGCTGTCGAGCATCCAGCAGGTTCTGGCATGCCGCGAGAAGAGCAAAATGCGTCAAACCCAGCTGAGTCACCCCCTCCCCTAGCTCCTGTGTCCCACCAGTATCCCCCAGAGCTCCAGCGAAACCCTCCCTTTTTAGTTGTGGTAGGATCCTGGCAGCACAGGGGTGTCCCCAGGGAGCTGCGTGAAAGAGAAAGTATTACTATATATCTATTTTATTGAAAACTGCAACACCCCAAGCGCATTTTGAGCCTCCGGGCTTTAACATCAAGTATTTGGAGGAGCTGGGCTCAGCACTCCTCCCTTCTAGTTAAAAGGCAATTAATTGGGGATATCTCATTTGAGGGGGCAGGGATGGGATCTACCCCGCAGGGAGCCCTCGCTTTTAGCTTTGGTGATGCCAGCAACAGAGCAGCGAGGGATTTTTCTGATGTCTTACACGCTGCTTGTGAACTGTGTCGATACAACCGCGACACAGGGACAGCCGGCTCCAGACGTGCCTTTGGGGAGGACCTGCCACAAGAAGAGTGACGGCAATAATCCAAGAAATGTTGGAAAACACCACGTCATCCAGGACCCCAGGAAAAAGCACCAATGCATTGCTTTGGCTCTGAGGTTTTTGGGGCCGAGGTCTCTGCAAACATGTCCCAGGGTCAGGCTGGAAGGGAGTGGGGAGGGGACCCTGCAGAAACCTGCCGCTCCGCACGAATGCAAAGAAAACAAGTGGATCTGCAAGTCTCCAAATTCCACGTGTGCTGCAGAGGAAGCAGTGATAATGGAAGGGCTCTGCTTTCAGGGAGGCAAGTTTAAATAATTAAGAGGAATAGTGAGGTGGAAATGAATGTGCAGAAGGTTTGGGGCTCCCTGGAAGGAAGCGGAGATGAAAGGAACGGTTTTGCTACAATATTCATAAAGCTCTGAAGCAACAGCATGCGTGCCTGGAAGAAGGGCTATTGCGTGAGCTCGTCTCCTCTGGAGACCCCATCTCCTCTGGAGACCCCATCTCTTCTGGAGACCCCATCCAGCACCAGCGTGGGGGATGTGGCTGGCCCCGTGGGTGCTGGGCATTTTCAGGGCGCAGCGGTTCTTGTGGCTCTTTGCTAATTACCCCATGAGGGAGGATGGATGCCTCCGTCCAGCCCAGCCCCGGGCCATCAGGGGGCAGCTGCCCACCACAGCCCCTTTCCCTTCATTCTGGACTTTATTTATTCCTTTTCCCGCGCCAAGGATGCAGAGCTGGGAAAGACAGTGCACAAATGGGTCAAAAACGAAACTTTTTTGTGGCGCAACAGCTGGGACACTGGTGCCTTGTGCACTAGTGCTGGTTCACTTGTTTGCTGTTTTTCAGGGACAGGGATAGGAGCTTGTGTAAGCCACAAAGAGCTGGTCTCGCCTGTGTTTTTTCTTTCCGTGTGTTCCCCATGTGCGGGGGGGCTGGTGCTTGGTTGGCACGGCACAGCACGAAGCAGAGCCATGAACATCTGGAACACTTTTTAGATAGAAGAACCTAATGTGCCTGGCCTGGTTTTTTGGCTGCTAGCTCATTGGTGAGCCCAGGCTTCAGCTCCTGAGGGATTTCCATTCCCGGCATTGCCACGGGATGCTGCCTTAGCAAACAGCCGGTGCAGTTGCCTCTTGTCTCTCTGCTGATGGTCCCCTCCGGCATGCGGCTCCAGGTCAGCTCCAAGCACACTGCAGCTGGTCCCAATCTGGCAGTTCATTTATACATGTGCTTGATGCAAACTAAAGCTCTGATGTCCGTGCAGGGCTTGAACTGCCCTGTCTTGGGCCCTACATGCCCCATTTTCCTTTAGGAAATGCATGCTTTTCAAATGCGTGCTTGTCTGGAGTTGCCTATTTTCAAGACCAAATCTAAGTCAGCCCCTGCCTTTTCTTCCCAGGGGGCAGAGGAGGGGTTTTGCCTGGTTTGAGGTGCCTGTAGGAGTTTATCGCTGTTAATGTGAAGTCTGGCGTGCTTCACCGTGGCCACTGGCACAGAAAATCCGCTCCCCCCCCCCCCCCCAGCGGGTGCATGCTTGCTCTCCGCTCACTTGGCTCTGCTCCACACCAGCCCACCGTCATCTTGCTCGGTCACTGGCCACTCCACATCATGCGAAAGACCTGTCAAATCATTTAGTTGCTGCTACTGTTACGAAATCCCATGGAGTTGCCACAGGGGAGGCTCGGCAGGGGCTGCAGACAGGCTGTCAGCAGTGATGGTGATGGGGGGGATGCAGACACAGCAAAAAACAGCCCACTAGCACAGTGTGCAGCCCATTTTCCTCGCCCTCCCCAAGCCAGGCTTTGCTTCACGAGTGGTTGTGGAGAGATCAAAACAGCAGGAACCTCCTTCACGCCAGGGGAGCACCGAGATGCTGTGGGATACGGGGGCAGCCAGGAGCGATGGGAGCTGCTGGTCCAGGATGATGCCAGGACATGTGAGCAGGACCAAGTGGTCAGGGTCTCATGCAGGATTTTGTAGGGACCAGCAGCAAACTCTGGGCTAAAGAGGGATCTGTGCTGAGACTGGGAATGTGAGGAGGGGGAGGGGAAAGCAAAGCAGCTGCCACCCTGGGGGTGGGCAGCGGGATTAGTGATGCCAGGGAGGCAGGAGGGCTGTGGTTTGAAGACATGGCTGGTTTTCCCCAATGCCTGTGGCTGCTCACAGTGATGGGGAGCTCAGCTGGAGCTGAGGGGCCCGGGGGACCCCTGTGCTGCACCCCGAGGAGCACAGCCTCCAGCCTCGTGGCCCCAGCACGCTGGAGCCCAGCCACGGGGGCTACCTGGCACGGCAGCCACTCCGCAGCGTGGCTTCTAGAGCTCCATCGCTACTGACATGGGTACTAATGGAGCTGGGATGCTAACGAGGTTCCTGGCTGCTTGCTCACCCTCTTCTTGCCAGGACTCAGTGGAGACGCCACGGTGCAGCCTCCCAAATGTCCCAAAGCCCTTGGGAAGAGGAGCCCCCAGTGTCCCAGGGCGCCCTGGCCGGGTGAGGGTAGGTTGGGTTTGCACGAGCTGGGGCCATCTGCCTCCTCTCTGCCCTTGCACTGACAGGGTGATGCCGATGGCACGAGGAGCATTGTCTCACCAGGGGACAGAGGGACACCGCACCCCACCCCCTGTGCTCCACCTGCCACATGACCAGAGCACAGCCAAGGGGGACACCCCCAAATTCACACCTTTCTCCCCCAGATCTCCTAGCTGGGGAGAGGATCTGAGGGAGAGGATCCTGGAGGGGGGATGGATGCATCCATGGTGCAGAGCCCTGTCCCAGGGCAGGGGGTGAGGGATGCCCCAGGGACTCAGCTCCCCTCGCTTGGGGGCCACACTCGCTCCTAGCCCCCTGCCGAGGCCAAGCCCCAGGGCTGAGGGTCCTCCAGGTAGGAAGCCCCACCAGCTGCCTCCTGCCGGATTTCTGCTCCCTGCTGGGGCAGCGGAGGTAGCTGCAAAGCCTCCTGCATGCTGCAAGCAGCCTTCAGGTGGAACCAGCACACCCGCAGTCTTGCCCTCCACTCAAACCGGGAAGCCAGCCTTCCTTCTTGGGTTGATTGCTCTTGACGTCAAGCTCTTGAAGCTGTCCCTTGCCTTCCAGCAAGTTCCACTCATATTAAACCAGGACAGATGTGTGTCCGGGTGAAGCTGGAAGAAAGGCAACATGCAGAACCCAAAATACAGTGGGAAATAGCCTAAAAATTCCTGGTAATTAAGCAGGGAAGTGGTGTTGGCCTGGTTTATTGGACCTTCTTGCAGTGGAGGCATTGCACTTGCCCCACTGCCCTGGGGAGTGTCTGATGCTGGGGACAACAGCCTTAAACCTCTGTTTCTGTGGGGTTCGTATGCCGCAGCGGGGCAGAGGCTGAGCCCTGTGCTAGGGGAGGGTAACCCCGGGGGCACAGCTGAACCCAAGGTGTTTGATACCCCCTTAAACAAAGCCCATGTTGGTCTTGGATGGTAAAAGCCCTTCCCAGTGTTCTGGCCACAGCCCCAACAGATGCTCTGTGCTTGGAGTAGGGATGGAGCTGGGCAGCAAAGACCCCCCGGCCAGGCTGCTTTTGGCCTTTCCCCCTTAAGGTGGGCAGAGCTGTGCCTTTATTCCCCGCCCTGCCCCCGGGCAAGTGGCTCCTGGGTGATGTGATGATGGTGCCCAGGACCCTGCTGGTGTGGGGGTTTTGCAGGCACTGTCCATGCTGGAGCAGGGCTCGGCCGGGGGTCTCTGCAGCAAGGGGAGCAAAGGATGGGGCTGCAAAAGCTGCTTAAGGGATTTGAATTCTTAATCCCCATTAGAAATTAATGTCCAAATCCCTGGAATGGTGGCAAATCCCACTCCAGAAGTTCATTTTTCTTCAAAGCAAAAAGAAACACAAGCTGCAGCGTGCGGTACTGGCAGCCCGGGAGTGGGGCTGGCCAGAGCAGCTTGGGGCCACCTGCTGCAGGGCACCCATGGGTGCCATTTGGGGACAGCCACCCTCATTTCCCCTTGGACCCTGGGACATTTCCTCCCAAACTGGCTGAGTATTTCAAAGCCTGGGGACATGTCTCAGGATCTCATCCCAGTGACCGCTCTCCCCTCCGCAGCCCAGCCATCAGTGAGTCCCCATCACCCTCCTCCCTTATTTTAGGAAATATTTTCCTCTTCTGCAAAACAGAAGGGTGGAAAATGGCTGAGCTCTGGGGAATCCGTGCAGGTTGTATCACTTCGAAAGCAATTCCCATCTGACTTAGCAAAGGGCTAAGCTAATTTTACACATGACTGACTTTCACACCTTTAACAAGAAGCAGTTTCTTTCTCAAGGAGCAATGCATATGGCACTTAAATTGATTGTTCATTGAACACACACAGCACAAACTGTGGTGGACACCCAAGGCATTGGAAAAGGGCTACAGAAACACATGGAAAAGTGGGTTTTCACCCCATGGAAATATGTGAATAGATCCAGACATGCTGAGGCTCACTGACAAGGACCACAGCTTGTGCTAAAGCTAGTGAAAAAATCAAGGTATAAATCAATCAGTTTTAACATCTGGCTCTAGCTGGCCTTTTCCTGGCATTTCTGCCCCTCGAAAGCTTCAGCAGCAGTGTTTCATCCACCAGCGTGTCTGCAGCCGTGGTGACGTGCTGCATGGGTGCTGGCCCAGGGAGCACCTGGCTGCAGGCTGAGCAGCACTGGGATGAACCCTGGGCAGAATCCTGGATCTGGGATGGCGCTTTGCCTTTTCCTCTTTTCGCCTCCGATCAACAACCCCCCCATGGGCCATGGGGACTTATATTAACACCCTCCTAACGCTGCTCCTGGGCTGGGGGGGCCTGCAGGGGCTCCTGCTTGGAGGAGGATGAGCTGCAGGACCTTTGCGTGCTGCAGGACCTTCTGCCTTTTGGTCACTAATAGGTGCAAAAAACTCAGCGCAGCGTTTGAGGCAGACCCTGCCACGCTAGTCGTCATCGTCTCCCTCTGTACGGTAAGGATGTCTGTGCACTTCCACCCACCTCTAAGAAAAGCCGCACCTGGGGCAGGAGACAGCGAGCGGTGGGAGAAGGAAGGGTTTGTCACAGCCCCACAAGCCCAGGGGCCACGGGATGTCTCTGCCCATCAGAGCAGGGCCAGCCCCAGCACCAGGTCAGGGTGGCTACAGCATTGGGTAATTTTTGGGCAACCACAAGCCAAAAAAATTGGGCAACCACAGGCAAGGAGGGAGGCAGCCCACGGCTCTGGCAACCCATCCCAGGGCTGCATCTCCTCTGGGGAAGGAGCTTTCTGGTGGGTCCCACCCAAACCCCACGAACAGCAGCTGCTGCTGCTGGGAGCTTGTCCCCAAGGGTGGACAGCGACTAAATCCCCCCCAGCGAAGCCCCCTGCTCCCAGAGGCTCGAGGGTTTTTTGCATCTGCCCCTGCTTCCAGCGAGCTGCATGGGAATGGGCTCTTCACCGTTATCCCAGCCCCATCCCAGGGCCGAGGCTCCTGCTGGCAGAGCACCCCCGGACCTTGGCAGCACCAGAATTTTGCTGTCATTTCCTTGCACAGGCAGTAATCGTAATTAACATCCTCACGGGAGCACAGAGGGAGCCAGGCACTGTCAATTTGAATGATGTTTTAATTCAGGTTAATTAAAGGGTTCAGGCAAGAACAAACAAGCAGACAGTCTCCTCGAAGCAGGCAACAGGAGATCTGAACCCAAGCTGACAGCCGCCCACGGGAGACGGCCGGTCCCTGGGTGCTGAAGGGGGGAACGAGCTGCTTGCAGCTGCACGGGGCACAAACCCAGCTTCTCCCAGGCAGGTATCCAGGGCATCACCCCAAGACCCCAAACCACCTCGCAGCAGGAAGGGAAAGGTCCCAGGTCAGCCCAGGACCTGGCAGGGGCCCAAACCACTGAGTCAGGGAGGTGTTTCTTCAGGTCTCTGCAGGGTATCCCCCAGCCACTGGGTGCTGTGTGGGTGCCCCCCACCTCCACTGCATCATGTCTGGGGTGGGTGCCTGGGATGAACCCCACATTTTTAGTGAGGCAGGATGTAGATTTGCTCTGACAGGCCAGCAGCTGGAGCTTAGGACCAGAAGAGCTTTCCAAGCTGAGCCAACCTCCGTGGAGGTTGGCTTTCCGTGTGCTCGGCTCCCAGCATCTGCCTCGACAGGGATGGCTTGTGCCAACCTGCCTGTTGGCACGCCTTCATCTAAAGCTGAAGTTGACAAACCCTAAAGTATTGTCCTAAATTTTAGGAGGAGGCAGGATCAAGCACTTGTGCAGGGTTTTCTGGTGCACAGCACAGGGGACAGGCTGTGGTGGAGGATGCCTGGGGCCATGCGTCATCTACGTGGGCTCTGTGCCTGGAGCGTGAATTATTTCTTCTTTTCACTGTAAAAATGTGCTTCTCAGGGACGTGTTCATGAAATATAAATGTGAGGCTTGCTTTAAGCGGGCAGAGACCAGAGATGAATGGCGGGTCTGTGCAGGCAGCAGCACGCAGACTTTCACTTCCCAGCTGCAATTAATAATTTATGATTTTCATAACATAAGCTGTAATCTGGGAGCCTGAAATGCCCTGGGGGCTGGCAGAGGTCCCCCACAGCATGCTGCCACCGGCACTTCACCCACACTGACAGGCACTGTCCCCATAGCTACCCTCACAGCCCTGTGCAGGATCCAGCCACAGCTCACCATCCCTGCGGGGAACTGGGTCCCCAGTGAGGGTGGGTGGTCACGGGTTAGTGGTGGGCTGGTGGATGGTGACGGTTGGTGATGAACTGGTGGTGGGTGGTGAGGGATTAGTGATGGGTGGGTGGTGGGTGGCAATGGATCAGCAGATGGGTTGGGGATGGGTGGCAGCTGGTGGTGAGGGGTTGAGGATGGGGGGCAATAGGCTGGTGTTGGCTCCTGATGGTACCATAAAACTTCCCAGTTTGGGGACAGAAGGGTCAAGAAGAGGGGTGATAGCCTGCTGGAGGGTTGGGTAAATCCGGATGAAAACTTCTTTTCATCACCATCCCTGGGTGAGAACCTGAGTCTCTGCTACACCCGGGTCTTCCATGAGGAAAATGACCCAGAACAGTTCGTTTTGAGTGAGCTGACGCTAAGCCCAGGCCCAGGACATGCCAGGTGCTGGGCCAAGGTTCAGAGGGTTGGGGACCCGATTGTGCCCGTGCAAGGGACAGCACCGAGCCAAGTTAGAGCCAGATCAGGGATGTACAACTGGGATTGTAACACAAGTGTGACCCCCGAGACACAGCTCCAGGCAAGTTGCCCAAAAAGGCTGAGCAGGGGTACAGTCAGGGTGCTGTCCTACAGGCATCCCCATCGTTTCCGCACCAGAGCCCTGCAGCCCAGTTAAGCATCCTTCACTGCCCTTGAGACGAGGGTGATGCCAGAGCCACCATCACCCACCGTGAGTGGGGACACTGCCCTGGGCACATGTCCCCAGGCAGAGGCTGGCTCTAGGGCAGGGGGAGGGTCCCCAGCGGGTGTGGGGTGGCACTGGGGCTGGGTGAGGTGTCCCAGCTCCCACCTGCCTCTGTCTGGGCTGAACTTCCCCCTGCCAGCTTCAGCTCTGTTTTCAGCACAGATAGAAAACAAACCCTTTGGGGCTGTTGGTTTTTTCTTCCTTTCCTAATTTAGATGGTCCCAAGGCCCCACAGGCAGATAAAGGCAAGTTTATTCCTTCCCCGTGTTTATGACGCTGCTGGAACATGCTGCTCCCACAAATGTTACACCAAGAGAGCATGGGGAAGGCTCAGCTTCCCCAGCACGGCTTAACTTTCACCGACAGCTGCCCATCGCTGCTCCCCACCTCCTCCCGCGCCCCAGCATCACACCCCAGCATCGCACCCCAGCATCGCACCCCAGCCATGACACTACTGCCTCTGGCTTGGCTTGGCAGTGGGGGCTCTGGCTGTGCCAGTCCCTGCATCACCCCTCCCGGAGCAGCTGGTGCCCTCAGCTCCTGCTCCGAATCGTGCTGGTGCCTCAGCTCATCCCATGGGCCAGGAGAGTCCCAGCGCTGCATGAACCCATGGCTTCACGTCAGCCTCAGCCCCTCCTGTGTCCCCACGTGTGAGCACAGGGGCAGCACAGAAATGCCCATGGAGGACCAACTAATGCCCCCCTGTGTCCCCAGCAGCCCTGCTGTGCCATGGGGGGCAGAGGAGGCAACAGGGCAGAGTGAATGCAGAGCTGGGCAAGGATGCAGAGGCACCATGGCACCCTGGCTGGGCTTGACACGGGGCTCCTGCCACACTAGTAGGGATAGGGGCTGTTTGGGATGCAGGTCCCTTGCATCCTGGGCTGCATCAGGAGAGTTGGGAGAGCTCAGCCCTCCTTTGTCCGTCTTGGTGGCTGCCCCCAACCCTGCCAGGAAGGGTCTCAGGGGGATGCCAGGGCAGCTCTTGCAGCAGAGCAGCTGCCACCGTGGAGCCCTGGCTGCTGAGGATGCAGGCATGGGCTGTGTCTGGCTGTGAGTGCCGGGCTGTGCAGGCTGTCACAACGCTACACGAGGCACCGAGCTGTGTTTGCTTGGCTGGGACAGCATGTCACCACCGGCAGAGTCCGGGTTGCATCACGTCAACAGAGAGGGGAGAGCAGTGCCC
Source organism: Falco cherrug (assembly GCF_023634085.1). NCBI lineage: Eukaryota > Metazoa > Chordata > Aves > Falconiformes > Falconidae > Falco > Falco cherrug. The sequence goes on along the minus strand of NC_073700.1, from coordinate 46,845,199 downwards.
AGCCTCCATCTGTGGCCCTGGCCAGGGGCAGCCACTGGCTTGCAGGGGACAGGGGCAGGGGGCGGGCAGGGAAGGGGAGAGGATGGCTGCAGGAGTGGTGGCAGGGACAGCAGAGAAGACAGAGGGCTCGTTGCCTGGGGGGAAGAAGCTGAGGGTGAGGAGCACCCGGAGGTGCCGGAGGGAAGAGCTCAGGGCTGGGGGCTGGTGTTAGTGGCTGCTCATTAATACAGCAGTAGTGGGTGAGGGGTGCCAGTGAGACCACCCCCCAGCCACAAAAGCCCGGAGGAAATGCCACTGGGGATGCCAGCGTCTTCCACATGAGCCCCAGACCCTGCACTGTGAGCATCCCTCCTGGGCTGCTCTGGGATGCTTCCAGTGTCCCGCCTATTCCTAGGGTTCGGCAGAAAAATGAACTCAGAAATCCCCCTTGTGGGACAGTCAGACAGCCGGAGGTCTCCAGGGGGATGCTGTTGACGGGGACCATTCCCTCTCTGCTGAGATCCCAAGAGGTGGAGGCTGCAGTGTGAAGCTGGTGGAGCTGGTTCCCCTGTGGTGGCTGGCACCCGGCGCACACCCTGCTGCTCACCACCGAGGTCCAACTGCAACGCAAACACCAACTCGCCTGGCCCAGCTTCCCAAAGCTGTCCCAAACCCCAGGCCAAGGGCTTGCCACCTCCTCCCGGCCAAGGGTGAGCCACCAGCCCAGTGCTGCCTTCAGTGAGCCATGGTGGTGATGCTGGGCACAGCACTGACCCCAACCTGTGCCTGGTGGCCAGTGACAGGGTGCTGGGGTGAACTTGGGGTTGTCCATCACCACTGGTGGGGAGAGGGAGCTCCGTCCCCACCGATGCCCTGGCTTTGTGGGAAGGGACATCACCATCCTCTGAAATCAGCCCGGAGGTTGGGGAACGAGCCGATCCCTGGGCAGCAGTGGGGTCAGGGATACCTGGAGGGGAGCTGGACCTTGGGGAGGAGTAGGGTGAGGACAGTGAAGGAAATCAGAGATAGGGGCAGGAAATAACAAATGTGAGTCAGCCAAGAAGCACGTGGGCAAGGACAGTTTGTTATCTGCAGGAGATAACGCTGGCAGGATGGAGGAGCCTCGGAGACGGGTTTGTAGAAAGGGAAAATCAAGGCACAGAGGTGTCTGAAACTCCAGCAGCCAACGCAGTCCTTTGTGTCACACTCAGCTATGGCACCCCTGGGTGCTGAGGGGACTGTGTGGCTCAGCACCCAGCCTTGGGTGCTCTGGACAGCATGTACATACACTTTGGGATGCATTTCATAGCCTCCAAAGGTTTCCCTGAAATCCTGCACCGGGTGTTTATCCCCTGGCAGACAGGACTAGCTGCAGCGCAGCCTGTCTGCTTTTAGTCTGGTGGAGATTAAGCTCTCCAGGGCCTAATGGCAATTCTTTTGGCAAGCGTTCAGCGGGCTTTAATCCATCTTATCTCCACTCTGAAAGGATGAATTAGGCGCCTCTCCAAGCGCTCAATGGGGAGCAGGAGCGGCGGGAGCTCTGGCAGCACACAAGCTGCTGTGGGCGCCCCGGGGATGCCCTACATACGGCAACGAGCCCAGGAGCCAGAGGCATGCTTCCCTCTGCACAGCGGGACCCTCTCCCCCTTCTCCCCCTGAGCACCCAGGTGTTGGGATCACCAGGAGTCTTGGCCTGAGTAACGAAGGTCCCAGTTCCCTTGGGATTTGCCTGGGCATGAGCCAAGGACGGCTTCTTGGCTTGCAGGGGAAGACTAAGGACACCGCTGCCCCGCTCATCCCGGTGCAAAGGCTCCCGTGCCAGCACCATCCAGTCCATCCAACCCACCTGGTACCCAGGGATGTCCCTGCTCCCATGGTGCGGATGCAGTCAGGACCCCCAAGTAACACAGAGGACATCCCGGTCATGTGGGATGGTCCCATCGTCCCACTCGCTGCCCTGAGGTCAGGCGCAGGGACTCTGAACTCGCCTTTTGCAAACCTGTCCTGACGTCTCTAATGATAACTGTGTTTGTTAATTAGGGAGTTCTCCCAGCCCTGCATGATTTGTTTGGTCAGTTGTGAGGGATATTGTCAGGGTAATGTAAATGAGGGGTGGCATTCACCTCCCCAGCAGCTGTCTGGAGTGCTGGAGTCATGTCTGAGACCTGAGGCACTCGTTGCACACCAGGGAGACCCGGTCGGTGCAGGTGCCACAGGCAAGGACGCCGCTTGGCTCAGCCACACATAGGTATTTGGCCCCAGGAACCGTGGCTCAGGTACCTGCCCAGCACGGTGGCTGCTCGCGCTCATCCCCCCCGCAGGCACCCAAAGACTGTGTCCCAGCCAGGCTGTCTTTTAGATGAGTGCCCATCACCATGGCATCCTGCCTTCTCCAAGGGTCTTCCATGTGAGATCAGAGAGGAAAGCAAACCTGTCTGTGGGCTTTGCAGAGCCTGACGTTTCCCACTTTCCTGCATCAAAGCCCTGCTGGCGGTGGGCGGCTGGGGGCTTAATTTCTTTTCGGCTGTGGTATCCCTTGGGTGACAGATGGCCCGGTGGCTCACTGGCTCACCCGCCCACCCAGCGGGGGTCAGGGCCATGGTGTGGCACCGGCACAGGGTCTCCCTGCATCTGCCGGAGGGGACCGGGTTGACCTGAGATCAGTCAGGGCCAATTTGCAGGGCAGTGGCAGAGCCCCCCGAGGCACCAGCCGGTGCAAACCCCCCTCAGCTGGGAAACACCTTTAGGGGGGAGGCTTCCTGCTTTGCCATGGCACAGCAGAGGCGGTGATGGGCTCACTGCAGGGATGCTGCCAGCCAGCACCCATGGGTGCTGCCGAGGGGCCCGTCGCTGTCAGATTGCCCTCCTGGGGGGAGGCGAGGTGTGGGTGGTTCCATGGCTCAGCATCGCTGCTGTCCTTGCTCCTGGCCTCAGGCCTGTTTGCTCTGTGCCAAGCCATGCCACCCGTGAGTCAGCATCTGGGGGGTGGCCAAAAGGCTTGTGGAAACTCTGGGTGCTGGGTGACACCCTGGCCAGTGAACCTGTCCCACCACACTGGCCCCCAGCCCACCCCCGTGTTGCATCACGGTGGCTCTGGGGGGACCCCAGACACCCCTCCTTAGCTGGTGAATCTTTGCTGGAAGGTTTAAGCTGTGTCTTGCTTCTCTCCTTGGTCCCCAATGCTCCTTTTCCCCCTTTGGAAGAAGAAAAGAATTAACTAAGCAAGAATTAATCAAGAAGCAGAAAACAAAGCTGCCGATTTGCAAATGAGACATCAAGTATTGCAGGACCTGCCCATGTCTTTCTGCTCGACGTGTGTACTTTGGTCCCAACCCAGGCTCGTCCGGCTCCGGCCACCGGCCGCCCGGGTGTCTATTCCTGGTCCGAAAGCCCCGCACTGGCAGAAACCCTCTCTCCACGTTGCATCACCAGCTGAACTCCAGTGCATGCTGTCTCCAAAGCAACAAGCAGCTAAAAATGGTAGCAAGTTTGATCTGAGCCTGAGCCAAGCTTAATTTTTAATTGCTTCTAATTTCACTCTCTGGGCTGGGTTTACCAAGCCGGCCAGAAAGGTCGTGGGGCAGGTGCAGGCTCGGTTACCCGCAGGCACCAGCACCCTGCGGTGCCCCCGGCCCTGCTGGCTGCCTCGCTTCCCTCCCTCAGCTCCCCTGGGGGCCCCGTTTGTCCCCTCTGTGGCAGAAGGGACTGAGCACCTTGCTGAAGCCCCTGAAGGCAGGGGGCCAATTTTTAAGCTCTTGGGTTTGTGCGTTCAAAAGGCCAGCATGGTGTGAGGATTTGCCGGTAAATCCCAAACACATTGTGGCATTCCTGAGTCCATTCCCACCCCTGTGGCCTTCACTTTCCCAGCCCATGCATACAGCCTCCCTTTTCCCATGATGTTCCAGCCCAGCCCAGCCCAGCCCACCCTGCAACCTCCACCATCCCAGCCCAGCCAATCTCAGGCCATCCTGTCCCATCCCATCCTGTCCCATCCCATCCTGTCCCTTCCCATCCCATCCCTGCAGCATATCCATTCCCTTCCTTTCCCATCCCATCCCATCCCATCCCATCCCATCCCATCCCATCCCATCCTTGCAGCATATCCATTCCCTTCCTTTCCCATGCCATCCCATTCCTTCAGCCTCCTTCTTCCCATCCCATGGTCAGGGCAACAAGTCAGCGGAGTGTTTCTGGCAGGGAGACACATGGGGAAGACAGCACTCCACACTCCCTAGAAGTATCTCCTCTCCCGAATCTCTCCCGGAGCAGGGATTAGGAGGCCACATTCCTGGTGCGGTTCACGGCTGCCAGCAGAGAGTGAAAACTGGCCCTGGCTCAGAGCCGCTGGAACCTTCCACAAAATCCCCAAACACACTGTGCTTGCGCTGACAAAGCAAACAGTTATTCAAATGACAAAGGTCACCTCTCCCCTTTCTGACGGCTATTTTTGCACTGCATACTGAAGTCCAAGGGTAAAGAAACTGCAGAGCCAGGCATGGCTCCATCCTTTGCACCAGCTTAGGGTGTTAAAAGGATTTGGGAAATATGAAGAAACCATCCCCGGGGCAGAAGCTGGGAAGACAGGGTCCCTCCCACCTGGTTTTCCCACTGATGTCCCCCAAAATCATCCCAACGAGCTCCAAGCAGGGGTTGCAAACATTTGCAGGATGTGGTTGCTTAGGGGTTGTGCAAACGAGCATCTCCCCAGGTGTCACCAAAGCCCCGAGGCTGCAGTGATGGGCTTCCCCAGAAAGCATGGGGCATGGCCATGAGCATCCCAGTGAGACTCAGCACCGTCGGGAAAGCAGCAAGTAAGTGCCAGCTCCATCCTTGCCCAGGGGTGCGGGTGCCTGCAAGGCTGGGACCCCCTCACTGCTTCCCTCTGCACCCTGGCCGGGATCAGAGGGTTGCCTGGCTGACCGTATTGATTGGGGTGGTTTTGGGAAATGATCTGTTAGCAGGAGCAAACCCCAAAGCTGCTATTTTAAAATGATATTTGCCCACACAAACCCTAGTTTGCAGCTGCAATAGAGGAGTCGCAGTGCCTGGGGAGTCACCACCAGCCGCGATGCTCATGGTGCCCTCAGCCACTTTGTTTGATGGGAAACATCCATTTTGGATTCCTGTTTTTGAGGTGGGGGGATTTTCTCAGATCGTGTTCAGGATTTACCTTTACTCGGCACTTTGCAATGGGGAAGCAATTTGTAGGCATCCCTGAGCTGCTCAGACGGGTTCTTGGCAGTGGGATTTTTTTCTCTAGGTATCTGCTTTTCCTTGTGGTGGGAGGATTCCCAGAGGCCAAATCTGAGCAGCTCCAAGGGCACACGCTCAGCACCAGGTGGATGAGGTGGTCTGATGTGAGCATCTGAACTCAAAGCTCAGATGCAGAATTGGACCCGCTTCAGCTTTGCTATCGTCTGCCGAACAAAGTCCCACAAATCGAAACATCCGCCTGCACTGGGTAAAATCCCCACAACATTTGTTTTTTGAAGAGATTTAAACTACACAGAGGTTGCTCTGTCCCAGCCCTGCCTGAGCAGAACCACTTCACACCCACATGCTCCTTCTCTGGGCTGTGCAAGAGGACGTAAGGCAAAGCTGGGTGCGGGATGCTCCAGGCGAGGGACCTGCGGGTGCTGGGTGGTGGGGATAGGATGCCCCAGGCAAGGGACCTGGGGGTGCTGGGCAGCTCCCACTTGGGAGACCAAACCACAGCAGAGCTGGGGCTGCTGTGTGCTGGGGAGAGCATGGATCCACCCCACAGGCAGTGAAATTCTCAGTTTACAGCTAAGGAAACCAAGAAGCAGTCGCTTCTTTTTGGCCTACAGGTGTTGGAAGCCAGCAGGTCTCTTCCCAGGGGGAAAAGCAGCTATGGCCCCCTGGGGGTGCAGGGACCAGCAGGAACCCCGAGGAGCCCTTGACTACAGTGGCTACCGCTGACCATGGGTGCAGCACAGCTGAGCCCAGCAGCAGCATCACCCCAGCCCTGGGGCCAGCCCGGTGCTGCCAGCCCGGCTCCAAGCAGTGCACGGTGCCCCTCACTGCAGGGGTGTCCTGATGGGATGGGGACCTGCCCCCCACCAAAGGAGAAGGAAACAGTGGGAAACAACCCCATGAGCAAAGTGAGAGATGAACACAGCATGTGGCAGAGCTCAGGAAGCCAAGCGGCACTTCCCCAGCACTCACCCAGCAAGGTGTCAGGCAGGAGTGCAAGCCCCCGAGGGCCAGTGTGGCCACCCATCCTGCGCATCCTGGTGTGCCAAAAAACCTTCCTGGGCAGCAGGAGTGACCCTGAGGTTTATCACACAGCACAGCCGAAAGAGCCACTTGTGCTGCATCAGGAGATCCAGCCTGCGAGGAGTTGTGCCAGCGGGATGGGGGGGTCATGGCCACCAGCAGATGCCAGCTGGTAAGTGCTGAGTGGTACCAGAACTGCCTCCATCCTCATCGCAGAGGAGGGGACGGGTGGCTAAGAGTGACGACAGGACCATGGATGCGCTCGCGGTGGGCTCCCTCCTTCCAGTGGCTGTGGGCATCTCCTTCCAGAAACGGTGAAGGAAATGAAAGACTGTTCAGAAAACATCTGGAGAAATCCCCCGTCACCCCTGTGCCCACGAAAGGCTGTTCCAAAGCCACCGTCTGTCACTAGCTGGAGGGTGCTAATAAAAGGGAAGCCACCGTTGTCTTGTTGGGAAAGGAGAGCCCAGCCCTGGTTTCGGTGGCCTGGTCTTTCCCATCTGAGCTCGGGAGCCAACGGAGCGTGCCAAGGGGCAACCTCATCCCCTGGGGACCTGGAGCTCCCTGCACCGATGAGCTGCAAGGGCCAGCCAGCCAGAGCCCCTAATTCGAAACACATGTTGTTTAAATCAAGAGATGACTGTAAAAATAAGGGTCGGATTTCTCTAGCTGCCAAGTCTCCCATGTTAACCCAAGCCTTGCTGTTTCCTGCCTTCTGGCATGTTTGACCTTTCGCATAGTAACCCTGACGCTTTCCACGGAGCCCCGGGATGGCAGGAAGAAGAATAAAGGGTAGTGAGTGAAGACTTGCGTAACCTTCATCCATCCCTAACAGTAAAATAAGGCTGCTTGGACTGAGTGTCACGGACCTTTTATGTCGGCTCTTTAAGGTTTCCCTGCTCTGGGCTAATGATGCCTGAGATCCTCCCTGGGCCAGAGGAACCCCAGAGTGGCTCCAACCCTCGCCCCGTCCTCTGGATCCCGTAGGGGACATTGCAGCCCGCGTACCAACATCTTCTCCCCTCCTGGGCTGCCAGCAGTTTACCCAGGGCTACCCTGGAAAGCTGTTGGAGAGAGGATGGGAATGGAGCCTGGGCAGCATGGCTGAGCTCCTGGCAGCTGGTCCTCGTTGGGGGTGGACGGCTGCAACTGATTTTCCATGTTTCTGACTCACGCTGCTTGGAAATTCGTCTCTGCTCAAGAAGCAGCACCGTCAAGAGCTTTTGTGAACTTGCTGACGGTGGCGGGGGGGTGTCCCTGGCCCTGGGGAAGGACGAGGCTGGTGCTCGGGCAGCCTGTGCCACCACACTGTCACCAGTCCCCTTGGGATGGTGGGGGACAGGGTACAACCCAGGTGGCCACCGAGCAGGTCTGGGCAAGCTGAAGGAGCCGGGCTGGTCCCTCGCTGCCGTGTGCTGAGGCCAGGAGCCACGCAGCCCCTCTCTGGAGCAGGGATCTGGTCCGGCAAAGCTCGTGCTGGGGAAGAGGGGCAGTAAGAGACCCCAGTGCGGGAGGGTTTAGCAGGCAGAACTGTTTCGCTAGCAGGGCTGAGCCCCACGGATGTGTGACAGATAAATCATTGCCAGGACCAGGTTTGAGCAGAGACCAAGGCAGATGGGGTGCCTGCTCCAGCCGGGAATGCTGCCAGCGCCTGTCTGGGTGAGACGTGCTGCTGTGCTTAGCCAGGGGCCGGTAGGAAATCCCTGTTGGATGTCTCCGACCTTCGCTGAATCAGAATAACTGTTCCTCTGGAAAATCTAAATTTATCCCTGAAGCAGTGACGGCGTAATTCACATATGCCCTATTCCCCTCTCGTTGGAGTCTCCTTTAAATTTGTCATTTTCAACAATAAAGCAACACTGTGAGCAACCTTCCTATAAATCAGCATCTTTCCCGTCCCTCCTGGTGACGTGAGCCCAGGGCTGAGCAGCTGCAGGAATTCAGGCAAGTTCAGACCGGGCTGAACTTTTGCACAGTGACCCGCAGGGTCAGCACGGGTAGGAGTGGAATGGGGAAAGGCAGAGAACAAAGACTCCCATCGCAGCCCGCCTGCTCACAGCCTGCTGTGCACAGGGCAGCAGGATGGGGACGGGGACGGGATGGGGACAGGGATGGGGATGGGCTGCCAGGTGCATGGGGGCTGTTTGGAGGAGCTACTTGCTGTGAGTGCAGGATATAATGCCTTTCCTGGTCGGCTGAGGTGGGAGAATTACATGGAAGAGGAGATGGGGAAGGCAACGGGGATGGGGCTGGTGATGAGGATGGCGATGAGGAATGCGCATGGTGACTGGGATAAGGATAGGAATGGGGATGGGAGTGACCCCTCTTCCCACAGAGAGACCTTCACAAAAAATAACTTCTTCTGGAGTCTGCTGTTCCCTCCCCAGGGGGTGACCCCAGCTGGGGGGACCCCGATGAAGCACGCAGAGAGCCAGGGCGCAGCCCTGAGGGCCACGGTACCCTGCTGCTCCCTGGGCTGCTCCAGAGTCTCAAAGGCCACCAGATCTGCTAGGCAGGGGCAGGGTCCTTGTGGGGTCCCCCCTGGGGGTATGCTCTGCTGTGCAGGACAGAAGGTCCCTCATCCCCCTGGGAGCAAACCTCGGCCCCTCCCCAGCCCCAAACCCAGCTGGGCGGTTGGGACCCCACAGGGATTTTGGCCACAGCTCTTCTCCATGCAGGACAGACCAGGGCTCCCTCCTGGCATGGAGAAATGCCCGGAGAGACCAGTCCCTGCTGGCCAGGCCAGCTGAAGCTTTATTTAAACCTGAGTGCATCCAGCACCTTCCCAGTGACCTGTGGTCACTCGCAGCCCAGGGTAGGTCAGGCCCTCAGGGAACTTCTTGCTCGTGGATGTGAAAAATTTCTATTTCTCAGGGCAAATTGGAGCTGTCCCAACAGGAAAATACAGCTAAAGCAAAATGCATAAATCATGTGGCTCCTCAACAAGCTTCAGCTTCTTACATCACCTCTCTCCTGCCTCAGCACAAACACTGCAAATGCAGAAAATAACCAGTGGGAACACGTCGGCTTCGACACCCGGCATAACCCCGTCATTTCCCAGGACAAGCTCCGGGGTTGGGTAACGGCAGGGCAGGGAGCAGAGCCGTACACAGGATTCATTTCGCCTGATGTCATTAACCCAGAGCAATAGTCAACACATGAAACTGTGCTTCCCAGTTTGCCCCAGTGACTGGGGGGGAGTTGGTGATTCCCAGTCCGGAGGGCTCACAGGAGCTGGGTGCTCCAGCTTCAGGCTCAGCAGGCACAGACGCTGCCAGCTCACTCTCTCCTGGCGTGCCAAAATCCAGCAGGACCAAGATGAAAAGAAGAATTTTCATGGGTTTTTTTGGGGGGACAACCCCATCTGGGAATTTTTGGTGGAGCTGTGGCTGTCTGCATTCAGGGTGGTGGGTATGGGCAGAACTGCTCCTCGCCGGGGGGGGGGGGGCACAGATGTACAACATCTGGCATGATCTGGGTGTGCAAGGGGCACAGGCCAGCCAGGTGCACCCCAAGGTGCCACGCAGGGGCCCCAGGCCCTGCAGAGAAGCCTGATGCTCTTTCTTTGCCAGGGGTGACCCCTCCCCATGACGCCCCCCCACCATGTCCCCAGCTCCTCTTCAGCAACTGCAGCAGGGCGAGCACAGAGGGGCCCCCAAACCTCAAATGTTTGGACAAAGCAACAAACATGCTTCACATTTTTTGTTGTTTCTTTTTCTCCTGCAGTGTTTCCTAGCTCGTTTGGGTTTTTTTCTCCTTCTTTTCCTTTTTCCTCCTTTGAAAAATTCCTTCTGACCATGAAATAAGTGAGAAAGCCCCCACTGGCGGAGGGGGCTGGGAGCTCTCTGGACTCTGCTGAAATTTCCCAAATTCCTCCTTCCCCAGCTCCTACCTCTGTGATTTCTCCTTGTGCTGTGCTGCTATTGCTTGCCCTGAGGCTATTGCTCACCCTTTCCCTTTACGCTTGGAGCCAAGCCCAGGGCCAGAATGAGAACAAGAAACAGGGATGACCAAAGGAAAAAAAGTGAAATCCTGAATATTAATCGGGCACGGGAAAAGAAGTTTGGCCGATGGAAGCAGCGGGCGCACACACATCATCGCTTTGATTTGACAAGGCTGAGTGGCGTGAGAGAGGCTGGGCTTCAAAATCAGCTCTGCAAAATGGAGTGGCAGATCTCAAATGCAGGCTCTTGGCAAAAAATCCTCAGGGAAAAGCTGTGCAGGGTGGGAAAGCCGCCCCCAATGGCCACTGCCCTTGGGAAGCTCCCGTGCCACCATGCTGCTTGCACCCCTGGGTGACACGGGGGCTCCCAAGTGGGTAAAACCTGCTGCCAGGTGGTTTGGGACAAGAGGAAAATTAGCTTCTCCCACCCCCCCAGGGACCGACGGGCCATGCCCAAGCTGCAGGCTGGGAGCAGCAGTGGTGGGATGGAGACAGAACTGCTGGGGGCTTCTGTGGGGCCGAGGGGAGGCGAGCAGGGACCCCCCTGGTCCCACGGGGGCTCCGCCAGCCAGGCACCCAGGCAGGGCCCAGCAGGCGGTGGCAAGGGGGTATTCAGCCCCTAAAGGTGGTGCGGGTGGGAAGGCAGCTCCCTGCTCTAGGATGCGCGTTGCAGAGGAGGGACTGAGCGCTGGGGTGGCAGGAGGAGATGCTCGATGGAGCGGGAGCAGAAGGCCTCCATCTGCTCCGATCCGAAAAGAGCTGAGGGTGGCTCCACCACAGTGTGTGAATTCCATCGTGGGGAGAAAACAGAGTGAAAATCCCTTTAAACTGGCAGAAAAAGGCAGGACAAGAGGGAAGAACTGGTAACCAGAGTCTCAAGGATAATTGCAAATAAGATGCACATTTTCCACAGGGTGATGACTGGAGCCATAGAGGGGGGTGGAATTCATCCTTGGCACTCTCGGAGCCCATGAGCGTTTAGAGGAGCAAACACCTTGCTCCCCCCAGGTGTGCTGAGGAGCTGACCCCAAGCGTGCACCTTCCCCAGGGCTGGCAGCACCCTGCGAGGCATCAGCGGGGAGCCCTACACCTGCACCGTGCACCCGTACCGGGGCCAGGGCCACCCTGCACCCACAGTGGGCACCCAGCCCAGGACCACAGCACCCATTCGGGCATGGCCTGGGAGCCCTGTCCCTGCAGCGTACGCCCACTCCAAGGCCAGCAGCTCCCAGCGGGGCATGTCCAGGGGACGGGCACAGGTGCAGGCACATGGTGGGGCAGCACCCATGGCTGGGGGGCTCTGCGGAGGGGAGACCAAGTGGCAGCGACATGGATCCCCAGTGCAGGATGAGGGGCAGGACAGTTGGCAGGATGGGATGGGAGTGGGGATGGGGGTAGTATTGGGATGGGAATGGAGACAGAGATTGGGATGGGGATGGGGGTGGGATTGGGATGGGGGTGGGGGTGGGATCGGGAATCGGGAATCGGGACAGGGATTGGGATGGGAATCGAGACAGAGATTGGGATGGGGATGGGGATGGGGGTGGGATTGGGATGGGGACAGAGATTGGGATGGGGATGGGAGTCGGGACAGAGATTGGGATGGGGATGGGGGTGGGATTGGGATGGGGATGGGGACAGAGATTGGGATCAGAATGGGGATGGGGATTGGGATGGGGACAGAGATTGGGATTGGGGATGGGGGTGGGATTGGGATGGAAACGGGGACAGAGATTGGGTTGGGGATGGGGATTGGGATGGGGGTAGGCTTGGGAGGGGTATGGGGGCAGGCATGGGAATGGGGACAGGGAGGGGGATGGGACTGGGGACAGGGATGAGACAGGATCCGAGGGCAGGCGCGGGCAGGGCTCAGCGGCAGGGACCGAGGCTCCCCCGGGCGCGGCGGCCGGAGCCCGGGGCCGGCGGGGGCGGGCGAACAAAGCGGCGGGGCCGGGCGGCGGGGCGGGGCCTGGGCGGGTCCCTCCCCCCGCGGTGCGATATAAGCGGGGGCGCGGCGGCGGGGCGCGCACTGGGAGCGGCCGGGCAGCCATGCAGCTCGCCGGGGCAGCGCTGGTGCTGTGCGCCGCCGCCGCGGGGGTGGCCGCGGCTCCGGGACCGGCGGCGGGGCAGGGACCGGCACCGGGGCGGGCGGGGGCCGAGCGGCGGGCGGCGGCGGGCAGCAAGGAGCGGCGGGCGCAGTTCGCCTCCTGGGACGAGGTGAACGTGATCGCGCACGGGCTCCTGCAGCTGGGCCACGGGCTCAAGGAGCACGTGGACCGCACCAAGGGGCAGATGCGGGAGCTGGGCAGCCGCCTGAGCGCCCACAACAGCTCCATGGGGCGGCTGCTGCGGCAGGCGCGGGAGGCGCAGGAGCGGGGCGAGCGGCTGCGGGCCAGCGTGCGGGAGCTGGAGGGCCGCGGCCGGCAGCTCCTCAACCTCTCCGAGGCCCTGCGGCAGCGCCTGGAGGAGGTGGCGGCCGACAAAGCCGCCATCCAGGGCCGGCTGGAGCAGCTGGAGGGGCGCGTCCGGCAGGCGCTGCAGGCGCGGCCGCCCGGCAACCAGAGCGCCAAGGACCTGGGAGCGCTGCAGGTGAGGGGGAGCGGGGGTCCCGCATCCCCGCGGGGAGAGCGACGGGAGCGGCTGGGAGGGGGAGAGAGCTTGCGGCACCCGGAGGGGTGGGTGGGGGTCGGCTTCAGGAAAGCGCTGCAGGGACCCGGTGGTCCAGGGGGCGCCGGGCGCACTCGCTGCCCCGGTCCCGCATCCCCGCAGCGGCCGCGGGGAGAGCGACGGAGGTCCCGACCGTCCCGGGGCGACGGGAGGGGGCGAGAGCTTGCGGCACCCGGAGGGGTGCGTGGGGGTCGGCCTCAGGAAGGCGGTGGAGGGACCCGGTGGTTCGGGGGGCGCCCTCGCTGCCCCAGCCCCGCCGAGGGTCCCGCAGCGGCTGCGGGGAGAACGAGGCGGGTCCCGACCGTCCTGGGGCGACGGGAGCGGCTGGGGGGCGGTGGACACCTGGAGGGATAGGGGGACACTCGGAGCAGTGGGTGGGGGTCGGCCTTGGGAAGGCGCTGGAGGGACCCGGTGGTTCGGGGGGCTTTGGGAGCACTCACTGCCCCAGCCCCGCCGAGGGTCCCGGTCCCCCCGGCTCTGCCCACTGCAGCGAGGTTCACCGGGCTCCCCCCCCCTCCCCGCCCGCAGTCCCTGATGGATGCACAGAACCTGAGGATCGAGGAGCTCCTGCAGAAGATCAAGCAGCAGCAGTACAAGCTGGACAAGCAGAATCTGCAGATCAAAAGCCTGCAGAGCAAGGTGAGCTCTCCTCCTGCCCTGTGGCTGGGAGGCACAGCCCGGTCCCCCGTGCTGTGGGGACCCCAGTGTGAACCTTCCCGCAGCCCAGCACTCTGGTGACAGAAGTGGCTTTGCTGCTGCTGCTTGGCCTTGGGGACCCTATGGAGCCCATGGCCCCGGTCCCTGTGCTGCAGCATTGGTGTGAGGGTAGCAAATGGCAAAGCTTCCCAAAGATTTGCACAGAGGAGTAAGAACTGGTGTGTGGGAGCAGAGCCTCCCTGGCTCTTTCCTTTGAGTTTATCTGCAGACTAAACTCGTTAGCATGGGTGTGAAAAGCCGCAATCACTTCTGGCTTTGCCAGCCTCACATATTTCCTGCTCCTCGAGGTTTCGGGGGAAGTTCAGCCCCAGCTCTGGTCATGGGGGAGCGAGCAGCAGCTTGGCTGACCAGCTCCCCTCGTAACAGCACTGAAAATGAGCCAAGATAAAACTGTTCTTTCAGGTCAATCTACTGATCCCCTTGCACCTGAAGGACAACAAAACACAGTCTCCAAAGTGGAAGATAAACCTGAAGAGTCACAGCCTCACCAACCAGAGTCGGAATGCTAGCGGGGAACCTGTGTCGATGCAGAGTGAGTATCAAGCCGTGCTGCCCCATGCCTCTGTGCCAGAGCAAACCTGTAGCAGCTGCAAGTGCTTGAAAACAAAAGATACAGTTGTCCTGAGTCAGGATGTGAGATTTGCTTGCAGAACTGGAGCTTAGGAGTTTGGCCAGACTGAGGGTATCTGGAGCACGGGTGGGATACTCAGCAGGAATTCAAGGATTTAAGAAGAATTTTTCTGCCTGACATTAAGAATGCAGTCAGGAGCGGACAAACACTGCTGACAGGTATTAGTCAAAGAGGATTGGCAAGTGGGGGGGTGAATCCAGGCAGGAAAGGAGGATCTGTGCTCCTCGGAGTTACTCTGTTCACCTGCTCTCGCTTCACCAGTCAGGGTCTGCTGTCTGCTGGTGGAGGGGAGGGTTAGGGAGCCCTGGATCATGAGAGGAGAGCTGGATCCTTGTGCATCCATCTCCCTTGGCTCATATTTAAGGCTCTTACATGAAAGACAAGTGCCTCAGCTCATGCTATCCTTAGCAGAAGGTGCTGAGCTGCACGAATGCCTGGGCAGCAGAGGCACCGGGCACTCACAGCCCTGGGAAATGTGCACTGGAGTGGGTGAGTGGACCCTGCATCTGGAGCTCCTGGCTCTGCCTGGAGCATCCTCTCTGCTGGCAAGGGGGCTGGAGGAGCTCCTGCAGAGCGAAGGGCAGCAGAGCAGGGGTCCCCAGCTGTGCTGCATCATGCAGCCTCCCTCCTCAACAGGAACTGGTGTCCCAGCAGGATTTGCTGGCTGGGAGCAGCTGCTCTCATGTCAACTGAATTGTGGTGCTGGCTCTGTCTGTGCAGCTGTCTGAGGATGTCTGCTGTGAGCCAAACAGAAACCAGGCAGGGTGAGGATGCATGGGGGAATCCTGCCCAGGGCTTAATGCAGGGATAGCTGTAGGAAAACACATGGTAATTTGTATGTGGAGCCTGGAAGCTGTCACTGGTGTGCCTGAAAGCTGGGTGGGCAGAACAAAGAGCTGCAGAAATTGGTGTGGACAAGGAGAGAGATGGGATGCAGGGCTCTAAACTACCCTTCTTGTGCACTGGTCAGCCCACAGTGGGGCTACGTGAAGTCTCCCTTGGTCAGAGCAGCACTAGCCAGCCAGAAAACTCTTGGAATCTTTCCCCCACGTTTTTTCCCAGCTCTTTGTGACTTGCCCTCAGCAGTGTGTTATAGAATCTTAGAATCATTTGGGTCGGAAGGGACCTTCAAAGGTCCTCTAGTCCAAGGCCCCTGCTTAGCTCTCGGGCTGTGCTGAAACTGGAGTGCAGGGTTCAGGTCTCTGCTACTTACTGGTGGCAGAGGTAGGGTGTGCTGTTGGCTCTCTGCTGGCTGATGAGTGCTGGGTGCAGCAACCCTTGTGAAGCACGGTGGGAGGCAACAAGGGCCCACAGCCCCTGGCATGCTGTGATGTAGGGTGTGTGAGAGCTCAGCACCTTCTTGTGCCATGCTGTCCCTGATGGAGAGACCCTGAGCATCCCTGGCATCCTGACTCCCTCCCACCTGGCTGAGCCATGAGCCCCCCCTTCTCTTGCCTGATCCCTGATGTTGATATCACTGACAGAAAACAAATTGGCTTCCTCTCATTAGCAAGTCGAGTGAGTTTTCTGGCAAATCTTAACAGCATGTTGTAGCTGGTGGGCCAGCCCTGTGCCCTCTGCCTGGGGAGGCTTGTGGCTGCTTCCGAGCGCGGGGAAGGCTTGTGCCGGCGGCTCCCTGTGTATTGTCGGGCAGAGCCAGAGTGCTGGCACAGCCCCAGGGAAGAGCTATGAACTCCACCAGCAGCCCTTTCAGAAAGACCCTTTTATTTGCATCCAGTGAACACAAGTGGGGTTTTTTTTTTAAGGCTGGAGATGGCACGAGGCCAAGCATGTGAAAGTTGAAGGCTTGAAGCAGCCTGGAGAGTGAAAGGTTTAATCGCTTGCAGAAAGAGGATCACGTCTTTAGGCAGAGCCTGTGCTTTCTGGCAGCTGGCCGAGTAGGGGAAAGGTAGAGCCCTGCTTGCTCTCTCCCTGTAGCGCTGGGACTCCAAAATAATTGGGTTGGGGAGGGTGAGGGGGAGGCGATGCAAACAGCTCCAGGCATGCCCTGCTCTCTGCAGGGAAGGGTGTTTATCCCAGGTTGGTGACCTACCCTCATGCCTGGAGATCCTGTTGGGTAAATACGATGCCATGCCCGGGGCAGCTCCAGCCAGCCTTGTTGATTCTTCTGTCTTGTTTGGCTAAATAAAGGGGGAGGGAAAGAAAAACATCCAGAACAGCCAGGAGGTCTTGTTGTTCTGGTGCCATACGGATGTGCAACATTAACTGGAACTAACAAGCCTGTTCCTCAAAGACAAAGATTGAGCTGAGGCTGTTCAAGCAGCTGCATCTCATCCAGCTGCTTGAAAGTCCCTGTTGCACCAGGGAAAACAGAAGAGATCTGGGTGCAATGAGTGTGGCCAGGGCCCAGAAAAAAACAAAACAAAAAACAAAAACAAAAGCAAAAAAGACAGGGATGGGGTTGACTTGTGCACACTGGGGCCACTGGGCATCTCCCTATGCTGATGCTGGGAGATAGTGGGAGAGGAGGTGGGGGGCTCTGCCGGGTCAGGCAAGCCCAGCAGCCTGTGGCACCTCCGGGGGGCTGGTGCTGGGGCTTTTCCTTCCCCTGAGCCCCATTTGGCTTCCCTGGCTGTGTTCACCTAGGAAGTGGGGATATCAGGGATACACTTGACCTCCCCGCCACGCTGGGCGGCTTTGTGTGCTTCTGATGGTGGGGCTGTCCCACTGCAGGCAGTGGGGGAGAGGCTGCCTGTGCTGAGGAGGGGGAGCAGGTGAAAGGTGGTGGCAGGTGTCACTTTGCCATCCTCTCGGTCTCCCTATGCTGACCTTTCCTCCAGTTGTGGCTCTGCTCTGCCCTAACACAGCATCGGGGCTATCCAGGCACCCAGCAAGGATGGGGACAATGCCCCGTGGGGGCTGCTCTTGCCCTCAGCAGCTCAAAAGCCCCATTTTCCCCCTCCTGTCCCAACATGAAGTCCCGTGGCTGTGGGGGAGGCCCCTCTCCCCGCTGCCACCCCGGATCATGGTGCCAGCCCTGACCCTGGGGATGGCTATGGCAGGGGTGACCCCATGGGGGGCTGCATGGGCAGCCAGCACCCCAGCACAGCCTGGGGCTTGTCTTCAGGTTTCTTTTCCTGTCTGTCTTGGGGTCATGCTGGCAGCAGCTGTGAGCCACCAAAATCCATCCCACCCTCGTGTGGGGAGAACAGACCCTCTTTGTCTGGGGGTGACGGGGGCACCTGTCCTGGCTGACAAAGAGCCCCTTGACTGTGCCGACAGCCTGGGGGCTGCAGTCCCTGCACATCCCCCTGCAGCCTTTTGACTTGGGTTTTGTAACAGGTTCCCCCCTGCCACCCCCCCCCCCACCCCACCCAGTCTCTTCTTGGCTGCTGCGGGTGGTGGTTCCTGGATGGACTTTTATCAGCGCTGTTGAAATGGTGCTTTGCTGGCAGCTCCGGGCAAAGTCCTTGCAGGGGCAGAAGGAGAGGTGGGAGCCTGGCCAGCATGGGGATGGAGGGGGACAAGCTGGGGGGGCGGCCTCACCCCTGGCAATCCACTTGTGCAATGAGCTGAGTCTCCCTGGGGTCCACCCACCCCTTCCCTGCCCCGGTTGGTGCACCTTGGGCAAAAGGGTCACCCCAGGCTGGCCCAGTGCCTGCTGGTGGCAGGTTGCCCAGCAGGCTGGTGTCTGGCTGGGGCCACCACAGTTGCCAGGAGCAGGAGTAGTGTGCTGGATGCTCAGGCATCTTTCTGACATTGGGACCTGGGGGGGTTCTTTCTGCCCGTGAGAGGCCCTTTGAGGCTGCTTCAGCCTCGGGGTGGGGTGGGGATGCTTCGCCCTGCCTTGCCTCTGGCGTTATCCCACACCAAACGGGCTGCTCCTGCCTGCTGTGGACATGGAGTGAGCTAGGAACTCCCTGGGTCTCCTCAATGAGGAGCCATGCTCTCCAGCCTAGGTCATCCCAGCCTGGCCCAGCGCCTGGCTTCTGCCTTGGATGGAAGCCCAAGGAGCTGTGTTTGGATAAATGGGAAGATACGGGGTCACAGTGTTTAAAGATGCTGAAGTTGGAGGCTGTCATCTCTAGCGTGTGGCCAGAGCCACGGCCACTGCTGTGCACAGCTGGCTGGGCTTGTGGCCAGGGCTGCAAGTGCTGTGGTAGGAGCAACCTGCCGAGAAAGTGGGACTCGGGGCCATCCTCAATCCAGCGCTGTTTCCTTCCCCTGCAGAGCTCCCAGAGGATTGCCACCAGCTCTTCCTGGCCGGGCAGCAAAGCAGTGGCGTTTTCCAGGTGCAGCCTGTGGGGTCTCGGCCCTTCAAAGTCTACTGTGACATGACGGCAGGTAAAGCAGTGGAGATGTCCTGCAGCACTTTGCGTGGTGGTCTTGCAGATGGTAATTCCCCCATAACTGTGTTTTTCCCTGCCCGCAGAAGGTGGCTGGACAGTGATCCAGAGGCGCATGGATGGCTCTGTGGACTTTGACCAGCTTTGGGATGCTTACAGGGATGGCTTTGGAGACCTTAGAGGTAGGTGGATGACAGTGTCTATCTTATCATGGGGTAAGTGATACCTTTGCATAAGTTATTCCACCTTGCTGGCTCCTGGAGGCCTCTGCTGAGGGGAGGGGGGGGCATTCCTTGCAGAGGAAGAGTCCTTGTTCTTCCTGACTTGTCCCGCAGGTGCCAGTGATCCAAATGCAGTGGTGTCCTGGGTTGTCCCTGTTTGTCTCTGGAGCCTGTTCACATGTTTGTTTTGCACAGCGTGTTTGTGTCCCTGCAGCCAAAGCAATGTGTCCTGTTTCAGGTGACTTCTGGCTGGGCCTGGACAAGATACATCACCTCGTCCAAGAGGGAAGATACAACCTCCTGATTGAGCTGGAAGACTGGGAGGGAAATTCCCAGGTGGTTCAGTTTGTCTTCAGCCTTGGCGGTGAGAGCACAGCCTACACGCTCAACCTGCTGGGACCCCTGTCCGGAGAGCTGGAAAATGCCATCGGGGATTTCAGGCAGCTGCCCTTCTCCACTCGGGATCGTGACCACGATCTCAAAGCTGACACAAACTGTGCCAAACACCTCTCAGGTTGGTATGAGCTCTTCCTTCCCAGTGGCGTGCACTCTCCATTCAGGCTTCTGCTCTCCGGTGATGGGCGTGAGCGGGATGCTGACCCTGTGGGATTAGACCCCTGTGGTCTTTAGCCTGGCTTGTCCTCTGCTTTCCTGGGAAAGGTGAGTCCTTGGGAGGAGTGGTGTGGGGGATGGGAAGCTGAAAGCAGGAGGGGCTCATGATTCAGGTCTTTGCCCCAAACATCTGTCTTTCTAACAGCTTTGCTGGCTGCCACCTTGCTTGGAAACCTTTCCAGCAAAGCAGAGGCTGGTCCCCAGGCCTGGGATGGGGCTGCTGAAGGGTTTAGGGGGTTTTGAACACAAGAAAGCAGCAGGGATTTGCAGATGCATCTTGAAGTCAGATGGGATCTGTGCCAAGGTTTCCCAGTGCGTGGGACCCCTCGGGTGTGTATGAGGTGGTCTTGTAAGGTGCCAAAGCCCTGGAAGACTGGGGGAAATGAGGGGCAGCAGCTGCCTTGAACCTGGGTTTGTTTTCTGTTGGGAAGTGCTGTGGGCTAACCCTGCCTCTCATTGCCTTGCTAGGTGGCTGGTGGTTCAGCACCTGTGGCCATGCCAACCTCAATGGGAAGTACTTTCGCTCTATCCCCCGGCAGAGGCACGAGCGCAAGCAGGGCATCTTCTGGAAGACATGGAAAGGCAGGTATTACCCGCTGAAGTCAACCACCATGAAAATTCAACCCGCAGCACTGGAAGCAGAGCCCTAAAGCTTCCACTTGAGACTTGACCTTCTCTGTGGAGTGCAGACCTGAGCTCCCTCAATTTGTGTTTACAGAAAAAACAAACCCACCCTCCCTGGGAAGTCCCTGGAGGAGAGTTTCCCTTGGTTAGCAGCCCTTTAGTGGCATGACACAGCTCTTCCCTATAAGTAAAAACAGCTCCTTATTGCTGAAACCCTTGGATGGGGAGCTCCTGAACCAGAAGAGGAGCCACCACCAGGGAGATCTAGCTCCCGAGCATGCACAAGGGTCTTCCAACCTGCCACGTGCTGCTGTGGCAAGTTCAAGTTGTCTGGTGCTTTCTGTCCTGTCTGAACACTTCTGTGCTGGTTTTGATGGGCTGGGGGGGGAAGGGGAGCCTTGCTGTATCCTGTCTTTCACTGTTCCCAAATGATGTCCTGTGTACCCTTCCCCTGCTGGGGCTGTGGAGCAGCGAGCCTCGGGCAGCTCCATCTGTGCAGCCCCTGCTCTGGTGACTTCAACCCACTGAGAACGGAGGTTTTGGTGGGAAAGCTGAAGGACACCCTGTGCAGGCGGGGACCTCGGACTTACTTGGCTTCCCTGGCCCCCACGGCTTCGAAGCCCTTCCTGGCTGTACTGGAATTTGCCAGGAGCTGGGGAAACCACTGCCAGCTCCAGGAGATGATGGGTGGGTGGGATCCTGCAGGGTGGCACAAGGGCCAGATCCTGGAGGGCTGCTGGGTCTCAAGCTCCACCTGGAGCCTACCAGGGTGGTTGGGATGAGCACTAGGACAGCACAGGTACAGAGCAGTGACTGTCCCTGGGCAGGACCAGCCCTGCTATAAATCCCCCTCCGGCCTGGGGGCTGCCGCCTTCCAGCAGACTCCACATACTTGGCAGTGGGAATGGTACCATCCTGCACATTTGCCCCAAAACTTGCTCTGAAGGGCCAGGGGACAACAGGGTTTCTCTGCCAGAGCCACACCGCCTTGTCAGGTACATACCCCGATGTACAGCATTGCCTCTGCCTTTGGGGTGGGTGGCTGGGGAAAGGTGGGCAAAGCAGGTCCCCAAAAACTGTTACGGGCCAAGCTGCCGTCTTGGGGCTTCCCAAGCATCCTGCCCTATTGAAGTCATATTGACTACTGTGCTAAATATTGTAAATAGTCATTTGTAGGATGTTGGATCTTGTCAGTGAATTTTCTGGTTTAATTTGTTCCCATATTTAAATGCAGTGTTAATAACAATGTGGTGTAATTTATAAATGTTGATGCTGGAAAAAAAAAGCAACTGTAGTTTGTGTATTTTAAACTTTTTTTTGTACTAAAATATCTTTTCTGAAGAAGTCTTTTAATAAAAACAAGCCTGTAACTGTCCTGCCTGGATTATTTGCCTGATGGTTTACCAGTAAATGTGTGGGAAATGTGTGAGGACTATGGATTCAGAAGCTTCACTTGTTGGGAGTTGGACCTGAGCACGCTGCTTCCTTCTGTCCTCAGTTTTCAACTGCAGTCTTACAGAGCTCTCTGGGATAAATCCCTGCTATAGCCCCCAGCAGTAGTTTTTAGTCTGAAATTTATGTACCTCCAAATTTGTTTTCCCTCTGGCAATAAGGCCCTGGGGCAGCAAGTTTCCAAGTGCTGATGAGCTGGCTTTTCTTGCTCCCTGACAGCAAACCTTTACACCAGGGAGGTGTTCCTTGTAGCTGGCTGGAAAACCTGGTGCCGATGCCTTGAACAAAGGCTGAGGTCTGAATTATTGGGGTGGATTAAAGTCAGACCCACTCAGGGCAAGCCCTTTTACCTGCTCATACCATACATGCACAGCTATCTCCCAAAAGCATTTATTGTGACTTCTGGGGATTAATTGAATTAAACTGGGGATGGAGCAGGAGCCTTGAAGATGAGGAGGGGTAAACTCCAGCTGTGCTCATGATTAGAGACATGTGGCCTGGTACCGGAGGTGAGAAAAAGAGGAAGTGCTAAGAGCTTCTTCAGCTGGTCAAGGAAAGGGGACAAAATTGCTCATTGCAGAAAGATGAGACTGCCCTAGTCCCCTAGAGTAGCTGTATAAATACCTGATGCACCTGACTAGCCCTGGCTCCTGCATCTTCCCTGTGGAAAAGCCTGGGGTCAGCCCATTATACCCGTCTCTGAGCTATCTGTCCGCTCACCCTTGTGTTCAGAAATACATTTTTAATGTTCCATTTGATTAATTCAAAGCTTGATTAGTCCCTGGGTGTGCCAGCAGTTGCTGGAGTGCCATGTTTTGGTCGATGCTGAGGTGATCCAAGTGGATGTTGTGCCTCGGAAAGCAGCCGGTGAAGGAACTGTGGCCCCAGCACCTCCAGGGTGCCCGGTGGGCGCCCAGCACCGGCCGGGGGTGTGCTGGAGCCCTGGACCCGGACCCTACCCCGGACATGGACCTGGAGCCAGCCCCGGACCCTGGCCGGGACCCCTGCCCCGGACCTCTGCCCTGGATCTGGACCCTGCCCGGGACCCCGGACCCGGACACTGCCCCGGACCTCTGCCCTGGACCCGGACCCCGCCCGGGACCCCTGCCCTGGACCCAGACCCTGCCCCGGACCCCTGCCCTGGACCCTGCCCCTGCCCCGGACCCTGCCCGGGACCCCTGCCCCGGATCCGGACCCTGCCCCGGCCCCGCGGCTGCAGCCGCCGCTTCCCCCGGTAGCTCGGTCCTGCCGTGCAGGTCCCCGCGTCCCAGCAGCGCCAACGCCACCCCGTGTCCCCCAACCACAGGTCCCACTCCGGGGCCCCTGCGAGGTCCCCTCTGCAGTCGCCGGTCCTGGGTCCCTGTTTCCACCTGGAATTCCCTCGGGATCCTCCAGCTCCCTCACCCGCAGCAGCACTGGGAACACCTGGGCGCGGTGGCGTAGGGCGCAGCGCCCCCCAGCGACAGCAACAGAAACGGCATCGCGGGGGGGCGCGGAGCCACGCTCCCACCAACGGACCCGGGGGGGTATGGGGGCTGCCCGCGGCGACATGGGTGCAGCCCGGGGGGATGCTGGGGGAAGCCCCGGGGGGATGTTGGGGACATGGGGACAGTCCCGGGGCGGGTACTGACAGCCCCGGGGTGGTGATGGGGACACGGGGACAGCCCTGGGGGGTGATGAGGACAGTGGGGGGGGGGCACACGGGCAGCGCTGGGAGAACGCAGCCGGTGGTACAGCTCCCCCACCCGCAGCAGCCCCCGGCCCGGGACCCCCCTTACCTGCTCACGCTGCCACCGAGCGGCCCCTTTAAGAGGTCCCGCCCTCCCCGCGCTACAAAGTAGCCACGGGCGTGACGTCATGGGAAACGGCTGTTAAAGGAGGGGGCAAGGGGTGTGCGAGGGGTAGGGGTCCATCCTCGTCGTCCCCGTTCCCCCCCGAGCCCTTGGGGTGGGCGCCCCACGGGGCAGCGGGAGCCCCCCCATAGGCGCTGCAATCTGGCGGGGGGGGGCGCTGAGACCCCCTGGGGGGACGGGTCCACCCGGGGCAGGGGGCGCACCCACCCTGCGTCTCCCCTCGCCTGACCCCCGAGGGACAGACCCTTCCCCATCAGGGTCCCCGGGGCTGTGGCAGCCTCGAGGTGGGGGACACCGGGGTGGCACCGCGGGGCTGGGGGGCAGAGCTGGCCCCAGGAGGGTCCCGAGGGCTGAGACCACCGAGCCACTGTGGGCAGCACCCAGGGCCACCGCTGGGCACGGTCCTGGGGGCTCCCGGGGGACCCACTGCGGTTTGGGTCCTGCAGGTCCCTCGGCCGCGCTCAGGGCGATGGGGGGTCCTGAGCTCACGCCAGCAGGGTCTGGCTGCCCCGTGTTTAACGGCAGCGCCCAGCCCTGTGTCGCGGGATGGCACATCCTTCGGGAACCTTCTATCGCCCACGCTTGGGACCAGCACACGGTGGCACCGTGAACCCCACAGCTGGGTCCCGGCTCTGGCTTGGCCCCGCAGGGACACGCAGCGACTCTGCCCCATGGATCGCAGCACCAACACGAGGAGCTTGCACCAGAAACCATCTCCTGCTTAAGTTAAAAAGGTATTTTTAAAAAAACAACAACAAAAAAAGGTTTCAATATAAGAGCATCTGCATTAAACGCCCCCCAGGAGGACAAGCAGCCAAGGGGCACAGCAATGGGCTGCACCATGCACCGGCGCTGCCCTGGCAGCTGCCCACACCGGGGCATCGCCCTGCGGCGCAGGATGCGGCCCTTGGAGCCAGCCTTGGCTCCAGCCTGCCCAGCGAGTGGATTACTGTGGCTTTGGGAGCTGTAGCCGGGTGTGCCAGTTCCCAGCCCAGCCCTGTGACCACCACCAGGGCCTTGGAAACTTGGTCCCTACAATTTCTGGGGGGGGGGAAAAAAAAAACCAAAAAAAACCACCCCCAAACACATTTTCAGCTTTGCTTTTAGGGAACATGTAAGAGTGCAAGGCTGCTGGTGGTGCACACACATGCACACACTCGCATGCACACTACCCATCCCCAGGCCAAGGCCCCACAGTGCCCTGGGTTACCCCCTGGGCTCCCCCTGTGCCTGGGGGTCTCTCCCAGCCATGCTCCCACCAACCTGACCCCCCCTTTCCTCTGCAGGGCTGAGCCAGGTCCTGCCAGCACAGGGACGAGAAGCAGCTGCCCCCGACTCCTTGCTGAGGGATCCAGGCACTGCCACAGCAGAGCATCACAGGGATGGGGTGGTGGGCGCCGGGTGGGAACGCATCTGCGTGGCTGTGCAAGAGGAGATGCTGCTCCTCGGTGCTGGACCATCTGCTACCTTCGTGCTGCAAACACTAGGGCTGTGCCAGGGCCTCAGGGCTCCCATGGGCTGTGGGAATTGGGCAGTCTCTTCTCTAGAAATGAGGTCTTTATTTCCTTGCTCAGAAAAATAGATTCATTTCATAATTAAAAAAAAAAAAAGTTTAAAAAGAAGGAATGATGACAGTAGAGGCTGGAATGTCGCTGGGTCTGTACATGAGATGCTGTGAGACGGGGCTGGGCAATGTCCCGCTCAGTAGCTCTCCTCCTCACAGTAGTAGTGATACCCTGGGGGGTCCCCACTCTGGTCACACGTGGCATTGGCCACCTCGCCCTGGCTGCCCTGCGGGCAGTACTTGGGGTCATAGATCTGGCGACCGAGGCCGAAGACCTGACCGCTCTGGTTGGCACCCTGGTTGGAGCCCATCTGCAGTGACATGGAGGAGTTGTCGCACTTCTCTGTCCCCATCTTGGCATCGTAGATGTGTCTCCTGGTGCCCGGAGCTGTCATGCCCACCTGGAAGGACAGGATGGAGCAGAGCTCGGCCATGGTACCCTGTACCATCCCTCCCCACCACAGCCACAGAGGCTCACCTGGCTGGCACACTTGTTGGTGCCCATCTGGAGGCTGATGGTGGAGTGGTCCATGGGTGGCAGGATCTGGTTTTTGGGGTCATAGAGGTGCCTCCTGGTGCCATAGGCAGTCATGCCGGACTGGCTGGCACACTTGTTCGTGCCCATCTGACAAAGGGTTCTGGTGAGGACCATGTGCTTCCCTACACGTGCCCCTTCCCCTCCCTCCCCATCTCACCAGAGGCACAGCCAGTGCTCCCCTACCCAGCCCGGGTGCAGCCTCTCCAGACTCCTGGCCATTGAGTGCCAGACATGGAACTGAGATGGTCCCAGATCCTGAGGACATCTGAGGCACCTTGAGCCTCGGGGCCTCCCAGCCCTGCTTGGGGCTGTGACGGGAGCTGGGGTTTTGATAAAAGTGGGGCTGCCCTCACCCAGCACCCTGGCCCCTGGGGGCACACGCAGGGCAGCCCACCTGCAGCCCAATCACGCACTGCCCAGCCTTCATCTTGGCCTCGTCAAAGTTCCTCTGCTGCTTCTCTGAGTACTTCACACCGATGTCCACGCCGCTTTGCATCCCCTTTGTCTTGGCCTGCCGGGGAGGAACAGTGAGGAAAGATGGGGGTCCCAGACCTCCCACCCTCTCCCTGGGCAGGCGGGGGGGGGGGGGGGGGGGCTGTGGGGTCCCACAGGCACCACCCCAAGCTGGGGAGCCCTCCCAAGCTGCTCACCCCTGCACGCTCACCATGCCCGCCAGTGCCAGCAGCGACACCTGCACCTGTGTCAGGTTCCCGCTCTCAAAGAGGTCGTTGGCTTCAAAGAGGTCCACGGGGTTCATGCCATAGCTGGCCATGGCCTTGATGAAGTTGGAGAGGTTCTCAAGCTGGGGGCAGGGGGAGAGGGTTAAGACCCCGGTGGGTGATGGCGGAGGAGCTGAGGTGGAGCCGGGGCTCCGCAGCAGCTGGCTCGCAGGCAGGGCTGCCCCCACCTACCTGGTGCCAGTTCTGAGCTGAGCGGTTGATCTTCCTCACCGAGTTGGGCTGCAGCTTGTTCATGAGCCTGGGGGGAGGCAGGGGGGAGCGGGGGCTATGGCAGGGCAGAGACCCCTGGTGCGGTGGGGCACGGGCCCCTTTCAGGAAGGTTCAGCCCAGGTCTCCCCTGCAAGCGTGAGGTGATCCCCCCCACCCCCAGGTCCCGGCTGATCCCCAGGGCTCCCCCCAGGCACAGGCACTTTGGGGGTGACTCCAGCCAAGCAGCACCACAGAGAAAACCTCTGACTGCCATTAGCTGGGGGGGTCCCACCAGCACGGGCATGGCCGGCCCCAGCCCACTCTTCCCACCCCAAGGGCTGGCGGGGGTCCCCGGGAAGGCAGGTGCCCTCCTTCCCCATCTGAACAGGGACAAGGGGCTGTACTTGGCATTGCCTGGGACTCACTCGCAGAGGATCACTCCATCTTTCAGCCCCTTCTGGAAATCGGGCCCGATCTGCTGCCCCGTGACGCTCTCGATCCATGTCCGCAGCTCAGCCTCCTTCTGCGGGTCGTACTTCTGGGCGAGCTGGGGGAGACGGCACGGGGGCAGCTCAGGCACGGCCCCAGCAGACACCCCAAAACCCTTAAGAGGGACAGCTCCCCCACCACCACACACAGACCCACAGTGAGGTCTGGGGACAGCAGCCCTGTCACAAGCACCGTCCCTGGGAAGCCTTGGGGACGCTGGCAGTGCCAGGCTGGTCCCCAGGCTCTGCAGGGTGGTGGAGTGAACCCCCAGCCCCAGAGAACGGGGTGGTGAGGTGGGTGCAACAGGCCAGGCAGGCACGGCGGGCGGCGTGGATGGCCCCCTATTCGTTCAACCACAATTTTCTGGTGCACGGGGACCCCTCCGGGGGCGGCAGGTGACAAGAGCCATGGCTAGGAGTAAAGCCACAGTGTGACTCCATCACGGGGGAGGACATATACCCCCACCTCCAGGCTCCCACATCCCCATCCATCAGCTGGTTTTAGCCTGTCTATACATACAATCTGGGGAGCAAGAGCAACTGGGATGCCCCTGCCCATGCCCCTGCCTGTGCCCCTGCCCGTGCCCCTGCCTGTGCCCCTGCCCGTGCCGCTGCCTGCACCCCTTGCACGGGAATGGGGCCAGGAGCATGAGCACGATGCTGCCATCAGACACAGGTGCTGGTGTGGCCGGATCCAGCGCGAGCCCACAGAACCCAGTGCCCCTCACACGTGGCAGCTTCTGAACCTTCGCAGGAGGATGAGGAGGAACTGTCCACGGGGGCTGGGGGGAAATGCACCCTGCAAGGGCCTGTTCATCCCAGTCCCCTGGAGCCCATGGGAGCCCAGCACTGAGCCCTGGGGGTCCCAGCCAGTGATGCTCTCCCCTCGGTGGGGCCAAACACACGCTGCAGATTCCTTGGCCGCAGATTCCTTGGTCACCACGGCTATGCCAGGAATGTGGACGCCTCCTCCCAAATGGAGACCAGCTGCCCACGCCAGCAGCATCACCGCCAGCAGCATCACTGGCAGCGTCGTCTCATCCCTGACCTATGAGGGAAGGAAAAGGCACCCCAGCCTGGGGCAGGAAAGAAGGGGCTGTGCAGGAAGCCCCCGCAAGCCCCAAGTGCTGTCCTGCCCCAGACTGGCCCCTCCTGCGCTCAGCTGGCACCCGGAGATGGCCACAAGGCAGCCACCGACCACTAGCCCATCCTGTCCCTTCCTGGTCCTGGTGCATGCTGGGGCTGTGAGTCCCCAGGGTCCTGGACGTGGGGAGACCCCGGGATGGGCATGGGCTTGCCCCGCTGCGTGGTGGGGAAATGCCAGCCATGCCTGTGGGCTGTGCAGAGCTGTGGTCCTGCAGCCCCGGCCCCAGAGGGCAAGCTTGGCTGGTGTGGGACGCAGGGATGGTCCAGCTGAGCAGGGTCACGCTCACCACACCATGTGAGTCCCAGCCGGGGCTTCCCACTGTCCTGCCAGCTGATTTTCTGGAGCGTGGGCTGTCAGCACCAGTTCCTTTTTCCACCCCACGGCAAGCACCGGGGTTTCTCAGGGGCAGAGGGGACCAGCCCAAGAGCAAAACCCACCACAGCCCAGTCTGCAAGGACTTGCATGGACTGGGAGAGTGCCACTGGTTTAACTGGTTCCCAGTCGGTGATGTCAGCCTCCAGCAGACACAACAGGGCAGTTAAACTGGCTTAAGTCTTGCTGAATCAAGCTGAAGCACCCAAGAGCACCCAGCAGCGAGGCTCCAGCACGTGTCCACCTGCTCGGCGCTGGTGCAGCCCAGCCCAGGTGCAAGCAGGGGCCCGTCTTTGCCCGGTGATGAAATGCAAATCCCCAGCGAGGCTGAGCAAGGGGAGCTCAGCCCCAGCCACGGCTGCAACATCCCCGCAGCCACGCGTGGCCGAGTCCTGGCAGCGGTGCGGGCAGTGGCTCATCACCCCTTCTCCTCCCTGCCCCAGTCCCGTCCCCATCCCAGCAGCTCCCATGTCACCGGGCAGGGCACAGCCACGCAGGGCCACCGGCCAGCTGCCCCAGGGCCAGCAGTGACCACAGCTCAAGCTCTGCTCGCCCAGGGCCGGGCACAGCCCAGCGCTGTGGCTGCTGCCCGGGGTGGCAG
Source organism: Falco cherrug (assembly GCF_023634085.1). Taxonomy (NCBI): domain Eukaryota; kingdom Metazoa; phylum Chordata; class Aves; order Falconiformes; family Falconidae; genus Falco; species Falco cherrug. The sequence continues at coordinate 46,816,317 of NC_073700.1, read as the reverse complement.
CGGTCCCTGGAGCCCAGCCCCAACCACAGCCCCGGGCTGCACAGCCAAGGGAAGGGGTTGCTGCGCCCGCTCTGCTGCCCCCAGCCCGGCGGGACCCCTGTGCCCATAGTGCCACAGCCCCCCGCCACAGCAGCACAGCCCCCTGCAAGGGGCACAGCAAAGGCAGCGATGGTGGCACCTCGAGCACCCAGCGCTGCCCGCCAGCACCCAGCCCCCTCCGGCACTGTGGGGGAGGGGAGGGCTGAGCTGCCCGGGCAGGGGGTGCCGGCAGCCAGGGCAGCTGCCTGCTGGCCGGGGGGCCAACACGGTTCCCCTTTCCCCTTCCGGCCCCGCGGCGGCTCGGTGGCAGCTCGGCGGGCGAGTGGCTCGGGTGTGCGAGGCCTGGGTGGCCAAGGGTGCCCCGCGGGTGCCCGGCCGGGGGTATCCGAGGGGCAGCTGTGGGCTGGGGGCTGCTCCGGCCCGAGTCCCACCGGGGCCACCAGCCCCCTCCCCAGCGAGGCCGGGCCGGAGCAACCTGCCCGAAGACGCGGAGCTGCGGGAAGCGGAAAGCAGAGAAGCTCCGGGGAGCCGCAGCGAAAGGTGTCCGGAGCCGCGGGGGGTCGGGGCCATCGCCCCCAGCCCCGGGTGCAGCCGGACGGGAACGGTGCCCCGGGGTTTGCTGGGGGCGGGGGCGACAGCAGTCACTGAACCGGGGTGGGCCAGGCAGCCGGCGCCCGGGACCCCTCCCAGCCCGGCATCCCCGGCTCCCCATCCTCCCGGGATGCCCTGTTCCGCATCCTCCCGGCTCCCTCTCTTCCCACAGCCCCCCGGTTCTCTGCCCTCCCGGCACCCCGGGCTCTCTGCTCGCTGGTGGCACCGGGACCCCCCGATCTGTATCACTGGGACTTCTCTACTGTCCGCCCGGTGGCACCGGGACTCCTCCGGCTCCACATGCCCGGAGTGCACCGGGACTCCCCGACTCTCCAGGACCCCAGGATGCAACCGAGACTCCCCAGAGGCACCGGGATGCCGGGTCTCCAAGGCCACCGGGAGCACCGGGAGCCGCAGCGCCCGGTGGCCCCGTTCCCCCCCGATCCCCGACTCTCCCTCGCCCGGTGGCACCGGACCCCCGCTGCGGCTCACCCTGTTCTTGACCTCGGCGGAGAGACCGTAGGACGGTCCCTTGTTGAACTGGGAGCTGCTCATGGCGGGGAGCGGGGAACGGAACCGGTACCGGAGCGGGGCGCGGGGCGCGGGGCGCGGCGGGGCGGGCGGGGCGGGCGGGGCGGGACCGGGCCCCGGCCCCCCCGCGCTGATTGGACGGGACGAAATGCCCAAATAAGGGCAGGAGCGGCCGGAGCGCCGGCGCGGGGGGGGGGGGGGGGGGGGGGGGGGGGGGGGGAAGGATTGACGCGGCGACACTGGGGACCGGGTCCCGTCCCGTCCCGTCCCGTCCCGGGCACGCACTTATAGACAGACACACACACACACACACACCCCCACCCCTACACCCCCCCCACCCCTTACACCCTCCCCCCCCCCACCCCTACACCCCCCCCACCCCTACACCCCCCCCCCACCGCCATAGGCAGGCACACGGGCGAGCATCACCCCATACACACGCATACACAGATGCGCGCACCCCGGCCCGCACTCCCACCCACGGGCGCCGCCGGCCACGCGCACCCGCGGCCACGCGCACAGGCGGGGCACACGGAGGCGCACACCTCCCCCCCCCAACCCAGTACACCCCCCCCCGCTCCCCTCGCCCCGACCCCCGGAACCCTCCGCAGCCGGGCCCGGGCCGGCCACCCCCAGCCCCGCTGCCGGCAGGTGGCCCGCTAGACGCGGCCCCGCCGTGGGGTCCCGGGCAGCCCGGGGGGCAGCGGCAGGGGGTCCGCACGCTGCGGGAATGGCACCCCCGCGGCCGAGCCGCTCCCGGGGTTTATCCAGGTGCTCTGGGCGGTGGAGGGGCTGCGTTACCCCACGGGTGGGTGTCACGGGTGGGGGGCCAGGGGCAGCGCAAGGACCCCAGGGGGGCAGCTAGGGCCGGCCCATCCTGGCAGTGCCACGGAGCCCACGGGAGACAGAGCTGGGAGCACCCCGCGGGTGGGGGCCCAGGGCCCTGCAGCCCACCCCCCCCTCACACCCCCCTCTGGCAGTGCCCTGTGGGAGGGGGCTCGTCCTCCCTGGACTGTTGGACACCCCCAAACAGGAGTGAACCCCACAGAGGCCTGGGGTCCCGCAGGTGTCAGCCCTGCTCCCACAGAGCAGGGCTCTCTGACCACCCCCTACCCCCCCCATGCAGCCCAGGGGTGCAGCACTGAACCCCCACCCTTGCAAACAGCCCCCAAGAGCTCCAGCATCTTCTCTGCAAGGCTGGGAACAGGCCCGAGCCCCGGGGGGGCAGCCGGGGTCCCCCTTCCCCCCGGCTTGGGTGAATATTTGGCTTTTTCCTGTTTCAGGTTCGGCAGCGAAGCCGATGAGGAAATAAGGCGGCGTCACACGCGCCCTCCTGACAGTTGGCCCCGGCGAATGTGGCCGACGCGGTGACTCGTGTGCTGGAAGCCAGACACCGGCCACGCCAAGCGAGGGGCCACCGAGGCCAGGGGCTCGGCCGCCCCCCAGAACCATGTTCTCCCGGAAGAAGCGGGAGTTGATGAAAACCCCCTCCATCTCCAAAAAGAGCCGAGCAGGAAGCCCCGTCCCACAGACGCTGCCGGTGAGTGCCCACCATCCCCCCCCCCCCCCCCCCCAAGTGGGGTGGGGGGCGCAGCACCCATGGAGCTGCTGGGGAGAGTTGTGGGGTGGGAAGGGGGATCTGGGTACAGCCAGGGGGTCTGCGAGGAGGAGGAGGGAGCTGAGGAAGCACCCTGCTCGCTGGGCCTGGGGGGGAGGATTTTTCCCCAGGTGAAGGGGAGGGGGCAGCTGCCTGGGGAGGCGGGAGGGCAAGGAGGGCTGGGGGCAAAAAGGGGGCTGTGGCAAAGAGTAGGGAAGCCTGGTCGTGGGTGGCTGCGGCCGAGTGTTTGGGGAGGGCAGAGAAACCCCCAAACCTCCCCGGGGAGAGGGGCAGGAGCGGGGGGATGCCTGTGATGGGGCAGCCCTGGTACCAGGGCTCTGCCATTTCTCTGTGTACTTGTGGGCACCCCCGCCTCACTGTGGGGGTGGCCGGCAGCCGGGGCCCCCCTGCGCACCCCAGCGCTGCCCGTCCTGCGCCTGCGCTGCGCCCGCGCCCCAGCCCACAGAGCATGGGGAGAGCCATGGCCGGCGGGGCAGGGGCGACGGGGCCTGAGAGCCCACCCGCCGCTCCTTAGCTGGGGGCACCCATCCCCTTCCCCACCCTTCTCCCCGACCCCCTGGGGGAGGGCCTATGGGTGGCAGACGGAGGGATGCTCGGCCGGGCGGCTGGGAGGAAGAGCTACAGCCCCTATCTGGCGGGGCGCCGCAGGACGGGTAAAGCCAACTCGCCCAAACGCTCCCTGGACTCGCTGCCCCACGCGCCCGCCGTGTGGCTGACGGTACGGCCGGGTGCACCCATGGGTGCTGGATGGGGGGCACTGGGGTCTCCAGGGCCACTGCACCCCGGGGTGGGACAAAGACAGGCTTTTAAGGGCTGGGTTGGCCCCAGCCATTTTGGGGCGGGGGCCTTGGGCAGCCCCCTTGCTGCCCCACAGTGATCTGGCCAGCCCCGGGGGCAGAGCGGTGCTGAGTTGCCCCAGTTCGCTCTCCCCCATGGCAGCCTCGTGCTCTCAGCCAGCTCGGTGTCTGCCCCACCAGTACCAACGGTGACTTCCAGCAGCACCCGGCTGGGGATGCTGAGACCCAGCACACTCGTGTCATATCTGGGTGCCTGGGGGTTGCTGATGGGAGCTGCTGGAGGGGTGAGGATGGGGCCCCCTCCCCGTGCCACAAAGACACTTGCTAGATGCATGGCCCCCACTAGATACACGGCCCTGGAAAGCGCCATTAGTGCCGGTACCAGCCCCTCCCTCCAGGCAATGTTACCCCTAGAAACTGGGGGCTCCCTCCAGCTGTAAACATCTCCAGAGAGTGGCCTGGGAGGGGACCCTGGGAGGTGACCCCATTCCTGCCCCATCCCTGGCCGAGCAGGGGCTGTGCCCGACCTGGGGATGGGACAGGCAGAAAGAGGAAGGGGTGTGCGGGGCCAGATCCTACTGTGCCAGGGTCCCCAGGACCCCTGGAGATGGGGAGCTTTGGCATGGTGTGTGCTGGTGGGGACAAGGCAGTGTCACCCAGATGGTCATTGTGTGACCCCCAGGACAAATCTAGAGCCACAGGGGCTGGGGGGTGGGGGTGGTCAGTGGGGGCTGTGGGGTGCTCCTGTGGTCTGGTTTTGGAGCTGATGCTCCTTGCAAAACCCCTGGGCTGGGGGTGGTTAATCCACTGGGAGCCGGGAGCGCTGGGCAATGCCAGGGCTGCCTTCGATGTGGTGGAGGGGATGGTGGGGATGGTGGGGATGGTGGATGCGGCCAGGCGAGTGCCCAAACCCTGCCAGCTGCTGTCCCACCCTTGTTCCCTTGAAGGTAGAGCCACTGCCTTCACCCTGTGGGGTCCTGAGGCTGTGCCCGCCAGCCCCCACCCCAAATCCCCAAAGGGCTGGAAACACTGGAGAGGGCTGTGCCTCGTCCCCGTGCCGCAGCAGGGCAGGATGGCTCTCAGTCTCTGCTAGGGTATCTAACTGGGGAAACTGAGGCACAGCACAGCTGCAGGACCTGGCACCAGCCCCTCAGACACCAGCCCATCCCTCCAGGCTGGTGGAGTGGGGGGTCCCGGGGTGCTGTCCTCTCCCTGCCCAAGCTGGGGTCCCAGCCGTGCCCCGCAGCACTGGCTGTGCGTGCTGGGACCTCACGCTCATCCCTGCTCCCCAGGACCTCTCCCGCAAGGATTGCCTGGAGGCACCCGGCACCGGCCCTGGGGAGCTGCCCCCTGCCAGCTCCAAGCTCAGCACCAGCCCCAGCACCGCCGGTACCCTCAAGCGCCCCACCAGCCTCAGCCGCCATGCCAGCGCTGCCGGCTTCCCCCTCACCACGGCGGGCCCCAGGCCCATGGCCAAGGGCCACAAGACCCCCACATCCTACAGCCCCATGGACGGCACGGAGGGCCCCTTCATCGACACAGAGGACATCTCCCAGCTGCTGACGGATGTGGCCCGCTTTGCCGATGCCCTGGAGAAACTGCGGGATGTGGTGCTGCGGGACGGTGAGTGCAGGGATGCTCCCAGCTCCTGCCAAGGCAGCACCAAACCGCCTGCCTCCCCGGGGACAGTCCGGACCCACGGGTGGGGGGTCTCTGCTTGGGTGGGGGGTCTCTGCTTGGGTGGGAGGGGACTGGGACCCCCAAGGGGTCGTGCTGAGCTGCGGGAGCCGCGGGTAAGAAGGTGGTGGGTGGCTGCCGGGAGCTCAGAGCCAGGATAATGTGGCTTCCTGCCTGCAAGCTATTTTCATCCGCCCGTTTTCCTGTTTACAGCACAGTGGTGCCAGCTGCCTGCCAGAGCCCCCGGAGCCCCAGGGGGTGCGGGCATGGCCCCCCAACCCCACCGGGCCAGCCTCACCAGGGCAGCCGGTGGGATGGGGTCAATGCGCCAGCATGGGGCCGAGTGGGCTGCACGGCCATGGGTGGGTGTTCATGGCCACCCACCCAGGAGGGAAAGGGGATGGTGACGATCTCGTGGTCCTTGTGGCGAGGTGGGGCTGGGGGGGGGTCACATGACACTGTGTTTTCGGCACTGGCTTTGCAAACATGTTGACGCATCCCCACTCACCATGGAAAATGGCAGCACCCAGCCTGGGGCACCGCTGCCCACGGTCCCAGCGGCCGGATCCACGGTGCGGCTGGGGTCTGTGCTGCTGGGGGGACCTTGGGATGGCAGCTGGCAGGGTGATGCCCCCCAAAGTCCCTGCAAAGGTTTGGGCATTACAGGGCAGGGAGGAAACAGCCCTGAGCTGGACGGGAACCGTCCCGCTGCTGTCCCCACTCGGGGTCTGCGGTGATTGCTGGACCCCATGTGGGACAGCCGGAACGGTGCCATCCCCAAGCTGGCAAAGAGACAGGGAGAGGTTGGGGCTGACCTGCAGGATGCAACCATGGTTTTGGGGGCTAAGTCTCCCCTGCACCCATCCATCCTCATTCCCAGCCCCACTGGTGTCCCCACTTTCTACTCTGGAAGGGGCCTGGAAATGGGAAACAGAGGAAACCCCTTCCCAACCCTGAGCAGGGGGCTGGGACAGGGAGCAAGGTTTGCCTATCCAGGCGGTGGGTGCCAGTCTCCCACCCCAGTGCTTCCCTACAGGAGGGTGCTCATCTCCTAACAAGGCTGTCAGCACCCAGCCCCAGCACCATGCTGGCGGGGAGTCGGGTCGGACCCCTGGGCTGGCAGCTGCAAGCCCACGGAGGGGACAGTTCCCTGGGAAGGACCTTGTGGGACTCGGCGAGCCCGGCTGGATGGGGCACAGCGCAGGACAGACCTGCTACATCCCTCCAGTGGCTGGGAGCGCCCGTCCGGCGGGAGGGAAGGGAAGGAAGTGAGGAGGAAATTCCCAAACTGCTTTCAAGGGAAAAAATTACTACTAAGGACAAAATGCCTAAAAGGTCAGGCTGCCCCAGGCCTGCCGCTGCGCCGGGCAGGGGACACACTGGCTGGGGACATACCGGACAAGTGGGAGGTGGCCATGCCAGTCCTGGGAAGCCCCAAAGCCAAGGGGATGGGCTGCATTGTCTGGGAGCCTGGTGGGACCCTGGCTGGGATGTAGCTGGCAGGGGATGGATGGGAGGCTTTGGGGACGGGAACACAGGGCACGGTTTCATCCCCCATCCCCCCCCCCCTTCTCTTGCAGACCCCAAGGAGCCCCAGCGGCCACTGGCCCACGAGTGCCTGGGTGAAACCCTGCGCATCCTGCGCCAGGTCATCAACAAGTACCCGCTGCTCAACACCCTAGAGACCCTGACAGCCGCTGGGACCCTCATCTCCAAAGTCAAGGGTGAGACCATGGGGCTGGGAGCTCTGCCCCCTCCCCTCCTGCCCCGTGCCAGGGTGTGCAGGGCCCGGGGAGCCCAGGGGGAGAGGCAGGGAGGGCGAAAGCATCCTGCTTGCTGTGTTTTAATTTTAAGGATGATGTAGTATCAGAAATGACAGAGCCCAGATCCCTGCCTGCGGGTTTCCAAGCACAGCTGCAGGAAAAACACTTAAATAATCAGATCCTGCTCCTGGCAGCACCTCGTGTTTATAAGAGCGGGGTCTGTGGCACCCAGATCCTTGCCAGGGCACTGCCTCCTGCCCACAGCAGCAGCAGCAGCAGGGAGGGGGACAGCCGCGCTAACCGCAGGCAGAGCACAACATTCTGCGTCACTGCGCTGCTTCCTGGACACCGAACAGCAACCAGCAACCGCGCGGGGACAGGAAACCTCGGGGTGGGTGGCAGGAGGGCTGGTGTGGGGCTGGCCCCACGTGGGCCTGGGATGGAGTCAGTTCAGGCTGTCCACATGCCCGGGCAAAGGGGTGGGAGCGCCCACCTTGTCGGGGTGGGGGGGCTCAGCACCCCGCAGAAGCTGACCTGAAAGGCACCAGGGTCTGCCCAGAAGCCTTGTCTGCCGGCAAAGGCATCACGAGTGTCCCTTGGCTTGGGTGTCTGCCAAGTGCCGTCTGCCACAGCTCCCACTGCCGCTGATGGTTCCTCTTTCAGCCATGGGCGAGAGCCTTCCTGGAGGAAGCCATCCCACCTCGAAGCAGGGGGCTCTGGGGGTGCCAGCAGGCAGTGGGACAGGTCCACAGACAGCAGCGCTTTTCCAGCAGCCCTGGGTAACGGGAGTAAACAGAACCGTGAGCCAAGGGATGCTGGCAGGGAGTCAGTCCTGGGAGCAACGCGGGGTCAGCGGCACTGCGCTGCACTGGAGAAAGTCCATCATCCATAGGGATGATCGTCTCCTCCCCACTGCTCCCTCAGGCTTGGCCCAGCCCCAGCCCCCCAGCAGGGCTGAGCTGGCAGGTCCTGCTGCTGCCTGAGACAGGGATGCGCTCGCAGTGACAGGGCTTCTGCATCTCCTCGTTTCCAGGTTTCCACTACGAATCCAACAATGAGACAGACAAGCGGGAGTTTGAGAAGGCCGTGGAGACCATCGCGGTGTCCTTCAGCAGCACGTAAGGGACTCTTGGCCAGCTGTCACCTAGATGGATCCCATCACCTCCACCCCTCGCCCCATCCCCTCCCCACACACACAGCCCCAGTGACCATTGGTTTGGGGGAGTGGTTTGAGGACCAGAGAGACCCCACGGGGAGGGCAGGTTCACTCCTCCTGGAGGGACCCCCAAAGCCTGCTTGAGCCCACAGGCTCATCGCCCTCTACGGTGCTGGGCTCTGCTCCTCCACCTGGGCTGCCAAGGGCATGGGGAGCTGAGCTGATCCCCGCTGAGAGCAGAACTGCAGCTCTGATACCCCAGCCTCACCCGGTCCCTTGGATGCGGGTCGGGTTCTGCCAGGTGACAGCCCTGCTTGTCACTGCCCATCCTCCCTCTGCTGAGCCCAGCCGTGTTCCTCTTGTCACAGCGTGTCGGAGTTCCTCATGGGGGAGGTGGACAGCAGCACCATCCTCTCCATCCCACCCAGTGACCAGAACCAGGTGAGTGATGCCCGCTCCCATCATGGGGGTCTCGGGATGTGTCGGGGCGCTCAGGCCCGGCCCAGGAAGGGGCTGAGCCCCCAGCCCCAGACGTGGGATCCCCAGCTCACCTCCAAGCCTGGTGGAGCTGGGTGTAGGCTTTGCCTGCTTGCTCCTGCCCTCACCACCATCCCAAGGAGGGGAAAAGCCACCTGGCAGCTTGATCCAAAGGGCAAGGTGGATCGGGAAGGGATGGAGCAGCTCTGTCAAGAGGCGTTAAAGAGGGCTCTGGTCGCTCTCCTTCAATCTGCCCTGGTCTGGTGTGTGCACAGAGCAAATTATTTCTCCAGCGACATTCCCCTTAGCTCCCGGCCACAGGCACAGCAGACTTCCAGCAACAGCAGAAAGGCTCCAGCAGCTCCGGGTTTCTGTCTCCCCTCCATCCACCAGCCCCTCCGACTACTCCCCTTTTGTCTGATCGGTCCCTTTTCTTTCCCAATTCCCACAGAGTATGGAGAGCCTCTATGGGGGCATCCCCGGGCCTGGAGGGGATGCCATGCCTTCGGGCATGGAAAGCTATGACACAGGTAAGCCCACAGACTCTGGGTGCAGGGTTTGGGGTGGTAGGGTACCTGCCTGAGCAGATGGGCTGACAGGAACCAGCATCTTCCCCACCGCTGCCATGGTCCTGAGCTGCACATGGCTTCTTGGCTGAGAAAAGGCAGCAGAGCTGCTGCTGGCAGCGGGGACACCAGCACAGCGCGGTGCTGGCACAGATACGGGGAAGTTGGCACTGAAAGCTCGGGGAGCTTGCAGGGGTGAGCCGGGCTGTCCTGGGGTTTTCCCAGCTGTCCCAGTGCTCCTGGGAACAAAAAGGCACATGGAGGGAGCAGGTCAGTGAGCACAACAGCAGGAGCACATTCAGCATCTCTCTCCTCTTTCTCTCCCCATCTTCCCCTGCATCCCATCACAGGCCGTCCTCCGGCCGAGGAGGTGGATGTGATGCTGCAGCGCTGTGAGGGAGGGGTAGATGCTGCCCTCCAGTATGCCAAAAACATCTCCAAGTACATGAAGGACCTCATTGGATACCTGGAGAAAAGGACCACGCTGGGTGAGACGGGGAGCACGGTGGGTGGGTCCTCTCCAGAGTGGGGCTGAAACCCTCACGGCAGCGTCAGACCACATCGAAGTCCCCTATGATAAGAGAGATGGAGGCAGTCAGACCCTGCAAGGGCAGTGGTGATCTTCAGGACTGAAGTTCCTGATTTATTTTTCAAAAGGAACCCAATCAGCAGGGAAATCCCGGCGTCTCATACGTCTTTTTCCCTTCCCACGTTTTTCTTCCAGAGATGGAGTTTGCCAAAGGGCTTCAGAAGATGGCAAACAGCTGCAAGCAAACCATCAGTCAGGAGGTAAGTCCACATGTCCCTAAAGCCACCAGCATCCAGGCTGGTGGGCTGTGTCAGGAGCAAGCAGCCCTGGAGAGCTCGCTTTGCACGGCCCAGGAGAACAAGCGTGCAGCTCTCCAAAGCTCTCTGCTTGGCCAAATTCATGGGTCCAAACCAGAGCAAGGGATAATGCCGAGACCCTGCAAAAGCTCCTCCATCAGTGGCCAATGCTTCTGCCCTGGACCTGCCAGGTATTCCAGCAGGGAGAGCCCGGGCAGGCTCCCACGCCAGATGTGCCCCAACCCCCGGCTCTCCAGCCCAGGTACTGGGCAGGAGACACCACAGAGCCCTTCCAGCCTCCTCCAAGCAGCCCCTGGGCAGCCCGTGACTGCGCTGTCTTGCCCAGGACAGGGCTTGCACCAGCAGCAGGAAGCCAAGCCGAGCCTCTGGCTCTTCTTCCCTGAACGCCGTGCTGCAGGATGCGTCTCCTTTGGTTCACGCTGCGGTGCTGAGGCTCAGGATGCTGCATTTTCTTGTTCCTCAGACCAACATGCCTTTCCTGTCCATCTACCTGCTGGCCCTGGAGCAGGATATGGAGCACGGGACGTCGGTTCTGCAGGCTGCCATCACCCTGCAGCACCAAACATTCCTCCAGGTGAGAGCACAAAGGCCGTCTCTCCCCGGTGGCTGGGCAGCGAGGGTGGCTGGTGGTCTCCTTAGTCCTTCTGCCACAGGCAGCTCTTCCAGAATTTGGAATCCTGCTGCTGTTCGGCTCAGCCGCAGCTTGGGCTCGGCATTCCCTGGCTTTGCTCCGGCCTCGGCGGATCAAGGAGCCCAAGCTCTCAGCCAGCTGCTGGGTCCTTTGAGGGGTTAGATACAGGGTCTAGGAGAAGCCCCCCCAGTCTGGAAAATCGAAGAGCACCCCCTTACTGATCCCCACCTCATCTGAGGCCTCTCTGCATTGCCACTTCCCCACCTCCACCACCACCAAGCTGCACCATCTCCCAGGGATCTGGTGTCCTGCCAGAGGGTGGATCTTGCTTAGCTCGGGCTGGAGGGAAACTGCGTCTGGCAGCACAGCCCAGGCTGCAGATTTGTGTCCATGGCACGAGCCCTCCCATTAACCGAGCCCAGATGTGCTGGGGAATGGTAACAACGGCCACAGGGAACTTCTCCTTGCAAAGCCTTTTGCAAAGGGAAGAGCGATGAGCATTTAGCTCAGACCACCATGGGGGTTGTTTCTCCCTCCCGATTCAGCCGCTAACGGTAAGACGCCTTGAACATGAGAAACGGAGGAAGGAGATCAAGGAGCAGTGGCACCGGGCACAGAGGAAACTGGTGAGTAACAGCCCCCCTGGCATGGTGGATCCTTTGAGGGTGCTGGACCCCTTGCCCCTCCCCGGTGGTGGTAGATGCTTTGTCCTTGGGTGCTTCTGGTGTGCTGGGGGGTGCTGGAGAAGCGTGGGGGCCCTGGGAGCTTGCAGGAGGTAACCATCCCCTGGCAGAGCTCCGTCCTCACCTTGGGTCACTGTCTTCGCTGGCAGCAAGAGGCAGAGGTGAACCTGCGCAAGGCCAAGCAGATCTACATGCAGCGCAGCGAGGAGCACGACAAGGCCAAGTACATGGCAGTGAAAGCGGAAGAAGAGCAGCAGAACACCACCAGCAGCATCACCACCAAAACCCTAGACAAGAAGAGGCGGCTAGAAGAGGAAGCCAAGAACAAGGTAGGAACATGACGGCTCTGGGCTGGGGCTGAGCATCTGCCTGGCAAGAACCTTCTCCCTCCTCGCTGTCCTAGCACAGGAGCAGCCCTGAGCTCCCCGCAGATCCTCGGACACAGCACGGAAATGCCTAGAGGCATGGGGTCCAAGCGCAAAGAGCAGTTCCCCTTGTCCTCCTTACCCATGAACCGCTTCCATCCCTTCCTCTCCCACCTCTCAGGCAGAAGAGGCAATGGCCACGTATCGGACCTGCATTGCGGACGCGAATACCCAGAAGCAGGAGTTGGAGGATACCAAGGTGAACTCCCTGCGGCAGATCCACGAAGTGATCAAACAGAGTGACCAGGTCATCAAGATGGTGAGTGGGGCTTGCTTGGGATGGCCCCCCAGGTACGGGGATGGCCGTATCCTGCCCAGGAGGGGTTCAGGTGATATCCAGGTGGTGCAGAGCTCTCCTCACTCCCTTGGGCTCTGCAAAGCCAATGCTGAAGGCTGCAGACCAAGCACCGCTCTGTGCTCCTGACTTCTCATCTAACCTGGAGCTCTTTGTCTCTCTCTTCCTTGCACCTCAGCTCACAAAGCTCACGTCTGATTTCCTTCTACATTCTTTTTAGGCTACAATCTCCTTCTATCAGATCATGCACATGCAGACAGCTCCGCTGCCCGTCAACTTCCAGACACTGTGTGAGAGCAGCAAGCTCTACGACCCCGGGCAGCAATACGCCTCTCACGTCAAGCAGCTGCAGCGAGGAGACGAACCTGACACCCAGTACGACTTCGAGCCCTACGTGTCACACAACACCTGGTAGGAAAGGAGAAGGGGAAATCATTCCCGGTTTACATTCATCCTCTCTGTCACTGGCAGCCTTCCCCTGGGCTGGCACTACCTCTGCTGCACAACCAGCATGCTTTCAGCATGCCTGTGGGCGGCTCCTGCTGGGAATACTGGGGCTGGACCAGCTGGGAATTCCCTTCACATCCTCCGATGGATGAGACAGGGTAGCTAGTATTTAAGCGAGGACAGTAAAACCGACGGCAGGACAGCAGCCATGAATAAGGTTTTCAGGTGTCCATCCCTCCCACCCACTCAGACATGACCTTTTCTCCTCCTCGTCGCCCACCAGGTCCCCCTTCACTCGGGCGCGGAAAGGCAGCTTCAATGCCAATGATTTCTCAACAAACACCGGCTCTGACGGGGCCGGGCTGCCCAAGGACGGGACCCCCTCGGAAGGAGGTGCAGGAGCCAAGGAGCAGCAAAGTGGGGCCCCGGCGGCTGAGCGGAGAGGTGAGCCTGGAGCACCCACCCCCACAGCACCGCTTGCAGCAGGCTGCATCCTCCCCACGGTCAGGATCAGACCCCGACCTCCATGGGTACTGAGGGGGGCTTCTCCTTGCAGCAGGAGGACAGGCTTGGAAGCCTTGCAGGCTGAATTTCCTGAAAGATGCAATATCAGTTCTATGGGGTTTATTTGCTGCCCAGTGCTACCAAACAGACCATTCTCCACCTTCCCATCTTTCTTTCTCTTCCTGGGTGTGTTACTGAAGGTATCACAACCGCCCCAGCCCCTCCAGCAGCCTGTCAACAAGAAACCGAGCAGCTTCCTTCAGTAATTTCAGTGTCTCCCGGAGTCCAGGCTGTTCTGCCGTGTTTCTCTCCTGAACACAGAAAACAATCTCAAATAGGCTGTGTGTTTTCCTCTGCAGGTGGTAGGGGACACCAGGTCCATAAATCCTGGCCAACCTCCATCACTGAAGCTGACAGCAGCCTGGATTCCAACACAGGTAGTTACCGAAAACAGCCCAGGGTGGGCAGTCCTTCCCCTTCTCGGATGCTCAGCCGAAACCTGGAGCATCAGAGTTAGGCAGTTATCTGCCGCGTAATAACATCATGGTGTAAATAACTGCTCCAATCCCCATCTTCAGCGGGACGGGATGGGACGGGACGGGATGGGATGATGGGACAAGACAGGGCAGGACAGGAGGAGGAACCACTGGACCTTTGCACTATGCTGGCTGCAGCCCGCTCCCTTGCAGGGCAGCTCCCCGTTTCCCGTTTTCTCCAGAGGCAGCTCCGCCGGCAGTGCCAGGCACACGGCTGCTTGCTGGGGGATTCGGCCGCATGCATCAGAGCGTGCTCAGAAGAGAAGCAACGCTGGCAGTAGCCTCACTGGCTTGTGGGTTTTCTTCTGGCAGGTGAATTCAGCCATAAACTCCAGCGGCTGTCGTCCAACGGCACCATGTCCTCCAGCGAAGAGCTGGGGGAGAAGGACGAGAACACCACCCCCTTTGAGCAGAGTAGGTGACCACGTGGCAGATGACAACATGCCGTGCGCCCACACAACACCCAAAGCTCACTGCGGGTTGGCTTTCCCCAAATTCAGTAGCTCTGGAGGTGAAGTGGACAACTGCCGGGAGGATGCCTGGCAGTGACCCCTGGAGGAGCCCACAGCGTCGCCTTTGCCAGGGGATGAGCTCTGCTCAAGCCAGTGGGAGCAGATGAGCTAGGGCTGTATGCCTCGGCGTACCAGTTAGCTGTGGCACCACTAAACCACAGGATGACAGACCAGTTGGGGTGTGAAGGGACCTCTGGAGACCACCCGGTCCAGCCCCCCCTCCAGCAGCTCTCCCAGAGCAGGCTGAACAGCCAGGCAGGGTTTGAACATCTCCAGAGGAGACACCGCAGCCTCTCTGGGCAGCCTGGCACCCTCAAAGGAAAGAAGTTCTTCCTGATATTCAGGTGGAAGAACTGGTGCATCCAGCTGGTGGTCTCCTCTGTGACAGCGACCCTTCTGCTCAAGCTTTGCTTAACCTTGCCTCCTCAGGAGCCAGGACGCAGATGCATTTATTTTTGTTCTGCTCACAGGCATCAATGGCATCACCCCAGAGATGACGGCTCCAACAGGGCCCTTCCGAAACATTGGCTTGTCCAAGGCTGCCCAGACTCATCGGCTGAGGAAGCTCCGTACCCCTTCCAAGTGTCGGGAGTGCAACAGCTACGTTTATTTCCAGGGAGCAGAATGCGAGGAGGTAAAGCTAGGAGAGGGGGAAGAGAGCTTGGTGCATGGAGCAGATGGACGATATGTCCCATGGAGGGGGTGAGCTCACCGCTGCCTGTGCACGGTGCCGTGATTCGCTGTGTCCCGGATGAGAGCAGCGTGCTGCAGCGCAGCTTTGCACTCCGGCATCAAGGATTCACTGTAGAAATTCAGCCAGGAGCTCTGACACACGCGTTGTCAGAACCATGGATGCAACCACAGCCAGGAGTTGCCAGCTGGCTGTGGAAGCAGAGGTGCCAGCAAGGAGTTTGGGGCAGGACTACCTTAGCCCAGCTCTAACCTGTGTGTAGGAAGACGTTCCTCCCTGGGGAGGGGTCCACGCGCTTTGCATTGGTCCTGCAGTGTCTCCAGGGCATTTTTCCTGGCTGCCACCAAGCTCAAGGAGCTCCTCCATCTCCAAGTGATGCCTGGTGGCTCCTAGCAGCTGCCCTTCCCCCTGCCCCACGGTGCTGTCTCTCATCCCCACGCATCCCCCTGTGTTTTCCAGTGCTACCTGGCCTGCCACAAGAAGTGCCTGGAAACCTTGGCCATCCAGTGCGGCCACAAGAAACTCCAAGGGAAGCTGCAGCTTTTTGGGCAAGACTTCACAAAGGCTTCTCAGAGTAGTGCCGATGGCATCCCCTTCATCATCAAGAAGTGCATTTCCGAGATTGAGAAGCGGGCACTGAAAACCAAGGTGACGCACTCTCTCTTCCCTCTTCTTCAGCTGGGCTGGCTCAGCTCCCTTCTCCTGGGTCCATCTCCTGCCTTGCCATGATCACTGATGGACCCGTTTGCCAGATGACTGGGAGGGCAGGAAGCCCTGGAAAGTCCCAGTGGATAAAATTGCCCCCGATATCTCAAACTCTGACCTTGGAAACTCTCTCCTTTTTCTTCCCAATGAAGGAGGAATGACAGTGATGCATGAGCTGGAAGGGAATGTTCCAAAACGATGCCTGAGGGGCACTTCCAACCCCAAAAGGAGAGGACGGGAGCTAGAAGCTCACTATCTCCTGCAAACACAAAGACAAACATTCCTCCTCATTTCAACTCTGCTTTTCTTGCTTTTACAGGGCATCTACCGAGTTAATGGTGTCAAGACCCGTGTGGAGAAGCTTTGCCAGGCATTTGAGAATGGGAAAGAGCTGGTGGAGCTGTCCCAGGCCTCCCCTCATGATATCAGCAACGTCTTGAAGCTCTACCTGAGACAGGTACGGTGCTGCTGATACCTCCTGCCGGCGGGGAGGTGGCCAGAGGATCTAGCATCCCAAAAACCCCAAACTTGCCTTTCCTGAGCCGTCTCTGGCAGGAGGAAATCTGCACAAACTGGGCTTCATAACCGTGTGGCTGTGGGTGGTGAGAGGGGTCCCTCCCGGCTGGGCGGGGGTCAGCGGTGGAGATGGGAGCATATGCACGAGTGGGGACGAGCAGGCATGCTGCGCTGCCTCCGAGCTGCCGGGTTTCTGCTCTGGGTGACCTTCATACAACTCTCCCACCGGCACTTCGCCCGGCTCCCCCGCCACGGTGGCAGCGGCATGGCCATGGCCACCCACAAAACACCACGTCCCAACTGGGGAACCAGGGACATAACAAGGGAAGGGACCCAGCAAAGGTCTCTCTGCACAACAGAGCCAGGGCTGAGCTCACGTCACCCCGAGCAGGGCTGTGCCCCTGGGGTCACCCTGCGGGGGGCTCAGCCCTGTGCCATGCTCCTGGGGTCACCCTGTGGTGGGCTCAGGGTCACCCTGCGGGGGGCTCAGCCCCATGCCATGCCCCTGGGGTCATGCTGTGGTGGGCTCAGGGTCAATCTGCGGTGGGCTCAGCCCCATGCCGTGCCCCTCAGATCATGCTGCAGTGGGCTCAGGGTCACCCTGCGGTGAGCTCAGCCTCATGCTGTGCCCCTCAGGTCACCCTGCAGTGGGCTCAGGGTCACCCTGTGGTGGGTTCAGCCCCGTGCCGTGCCCTGCCACCCGCAGCAGCTCTGCCCCAGGCACCCTCTGCTCCCGGCGCTGGTACCCAAACTGGCAGTGCAAACAGTGTCACCCACATCCTCCAACAGCCACCACAAGGCAGAAGGAGACAAGCAGCTTCTCCTGCACCCTGCAGCCTTACCACTTAACTCTTTAGTGCTGCTTCTCTCTGAGGGCCAGTGTAGCTCCACAGAAGGGCTCCTGCGTGTTAACTCGGGAATCAGGCCCAGCTCCAGCAAGGAGGCTTGTCCCTGGGTCCCCTGCACTTGAGAAGGGCTATGAATTGCCCCCGTAGTTTTTCCAGAGAAGAAAAGCTGAGTGGGAAAGAGAGGAAGAAATCAGTCCTGAGCCACGATCCAACCTCTCACTGCAGAGAAATGGGTTTAAAGTCCCTCTGTAAACTGCTGGAGTGGAGGGAACTGCTCCGCTGTTCGAGGCAGCTGGTCCCCAAATCCATGTTTAAGCCATTCTGAAAACATCCCCAGCCCTGCAAAACCACCAATTAGTTAAAGTGCTGCTCTGGCTGCTTTATACAAACCTCAAAGCAGGAGTTTCCGCCTAAGCCAGCCCCACCTTTGCTGCAGGCTGTGCCGGTGACATCCTACCTCCCCCAGCCCACAATCCATCCCTGTCCTCCTCCCGCTGCTGCCGTGCCCACCCCGGGCCAGGGCTTTTCTAGGGGGGAAAAAAAGAATCCCTTAACCTTGACCCAGCAGAGAGCACCCACGGGTGGAGCAAACGCTGCTTTTTGCTTGGACCTCCCAGGTACTAATTGAGGAGGGCAAACAAGGCTGGATTGATGCTCTTCAGGAGATGGATAAATAAACATTACCTCCTGGGTAGCAGCATTTGCAAGTGTTGGGGATGTTTCCTTGCTGGTTTTCTCAGCTCAGCAGCGCTGGGCAGGTTGAGTTAAAGAATCAATTAGCAATATTCGAGTGAGCGGAGGTTATCTTTATTCGGCAGCACTGGGTGCATGGGGGATCGCGCCACCAAAGTCATGCACCCCGAGGGGACTTTTCAGTCCCCTCTTTATACAAGCAACTCATACATATTCATTAATTTTTCCAGGAAATCGTTTACATATTCATTACAATTCCAGGAACTCATTTACATATCTCACTAAACTAGTGACCATGATTTAATTCCTTGTCTTTGCCACGTTGTATAAACAACAGGAACTTAGGACCAGATAGCCTTTTTAAAGGTGACAAATCCAAGGACTTAGCAATTAGTCCTGCATGTTAGCAATAAGGGCCCTTGGACGTTTCCCAATTTTTAGATAAACATAATTACATTATCCTATAGATAAGTGGTACATCATTCATCATTCAGGGTCTAGGTCTGGCGGTGGGGTGACCCTCCTGGCACGGCTCTCCAGCACCCATCTCCCTGTTCTCGCTTGCAGCTGCCGGAGCCCATCATGCCCTTCCGTATGTACAACGAGCTGATGGGCCTGGCCAAGGAGAGCTTACAGGGCGGCGAGGCCAAGGGCAAGAGCGGGAAAGGGGGTCCCGAGCTGGTGGACAAAGGAGCAGACACCGACAAGGTGGTGGTGAACCTGGTGCTGAAGCTGAAGGAGCTGGTGAAGGAGCTTCCCTGGGAGAACATGGCCACGCTGCAGTACCTCCTGCAGCACTTGAGGAGGTGAGGAGGGCAGGTCCAGAGCCCATGTGGGTGCTGGGGCACCTTCCCTTTCTTCCCAAGAGTGCTGCCGTGGGGACAGCCCAGCTGTCCTGGGAGCAGGGAGGTAGATCCGTGGCTGCAGCTACTTCTGTGCCACTCACAGAGCTCGCGTGTGCCACAAGAGAGGACTCTGTGCTGCCAGCCCAGCATCTCCTCCAGCCTGGATGCACCAGGGTGAGCCCTGCCCGTCCACCCATCCCTTCTCCCTGCTTGCTCTCACAAGTTCCTCCTCCTCCTCCTCAGGATTGTGGAAGTGGAACAGGACAACAAGATGACCTCGAGCAACCTGGGCATCGTCTTTGGGCCAACACTGATGCGCCCGAGGCCCACGGATGCCACTATTTCCTTGTCCTCACTGGTGGATTATCCCCACCAAGC
The DNA here is from genome assembly GCF_023634085.1 of Falco cherrug. NCBI lineage: Eukaryota > Metazoa > Chordata > Aves > Falconiformes > Falconidae > Falco > Falco cherrug. The sequence goes on along the minus strand of NC_073700.1, from coordinate 46,797,547 downwards.
TCGCATCATTGAGGCGCTCATCATCTTCTATTCGACCATCTTTGAGAACAAGGAGCCCACGGTGCTGGCCGACCCCAGCAAATACGTCCCAGATACCAAGGAGGAGGCAGCCAGCTGCTCCGACCTGGTAGGAGTCCCTGGGGAAAAGGGAGCACCTTTAGGGGATGTGGAGCTGGCCCGCAGCCCTAACACCCCCCGCCCCCCACACCCCTCTCCTGAGCAGGGTCCCAGCCTCATGCTCTGCCCTGTGGCTGGCACCGGTGATGTTCCCCATCCCTGACGTGCCAGGGTCCAGCCAACACCGTTGCCTTTCTCTTACAAAACTTGCCTTGCTTCGTCACATCCCCGCGGGCATCCCACTCCACCTGCAAGCAATTTGCTGCCCCAAAAGTCCTGTCTCAGTAGGTGAGACAGGCGGGGTGTGTGTGGGAGAATGGAGCCTATGCGCTTTTACACAGGGATAAAAAAATGGCATTTTGCCAGTGAACGTTTTCTGGAAGCACATCTCGGTGAATGAGAACGTTTTCTTCCCCTCCATGCCCTCACCGCTGTACCCCTTCCTTCCAGGGCAAGGCAGGCTCCCAGCCCACCACTCTGCCCGGCAGCCTCCCCTATCTAGAGCTGCCTTTGGAGAAGGGGAATTTGCGGTACGGCGCTGACTCATTCACAGGTAAGTGAAAGGCACCCAGCATCTCCTCCAAAGTGGGCACCGATCCCTCGGGAGGTGCAAGACACGTCCCTGGTGGGCACAAAGCCCTTCCCCTGTCCTGAAGACCCCACATTTACATGTCCCTGGTGGGCACAAAGCCCTTCCCCTGTCCTGAAGACCCCACATTTACATGTCCCTGGTGGACACAAAGCCCTTCCCCTGTCCTGAAGACCCCAAATTTGCATGTCCCTGGTGGACACAAAGCCCTTCCCCTGTCCTGAAGACCCCAAATTTGCATGTCCCTGGTGGGCGCAAAGCCCTTCCCCTGTCCTGAAGACCCCAAATTTGCATGTCCCTGGTGGGCGCAAAGCCCTTCCCCTGTCCTGAAGACCCCAAATTTGCATGTCCCTGGTGGGCGCAAAGCCCTTCCCCTGTCCTGAAGACCCCAAATTTGCATGTCCCTGGTGGGCGCAAAGCCCTTCCCCTGTCCTGAAGACCCCAAATTTGCATGTCCCTGGTGGGCGCAAAGCCCTTCCCCTGTCCTGAAGACCCCAAATTTGCATGTCCCTGGTGGGCGCAAAGCCCTTCCCCTGTCCTGAAGACCCCAAATTTGCATGTCCCTGGTGGGCGCAAAGCCCTTCCCCTGTCCTGAAGACCCCAAATTTGCATGTCCCTGGTGGGCGCAAAGCCCTTCCCCTGTCCTGAAGACCCCGCATTTGCATGTCCCTGGTGGGCGCAAAGCCCTTCCCCTGTCCTGAAGACCCCGCATTTGCATGTCCCTGGTGGACACAAAGCCCTTCCCCTGTCCTGAAGACCCCAAGTTTGCTGAGCAAAGCTCCTGCTGATGCCGTGGTGGTGATCTCTGTCCCACAGAGTCTGGTGACCGCTCTGTTGACTCTGACTCCGAGCTGGAGGACAGTGGGGAGCTGCTGGCCGCTGCGGACGGGACCCCCCGAACCCAGCTAACGAAGCAGGGCAGCGAGACCAGCACAGACGAAGCTCAGTTCTGTGATGAAGGGAGCGAGGGACAGCGGAGCCGGAGCTGCAGCATGGGCCAGTCGGATGCGGAGGGCACTGCTCCCCGCTGCTGCAGCCCCCCGGGAGAAGAGCAAAGCGATGCAGAGGAATACCCCGAGAGCCGCCTCGCCGCTGCTGACACGGACTACAACACAAACCAGTCCAACAATGCAGCCAGGTGCCACAGTGGCCACCAGCAGCAGCCCTGGTTTATCTGAGCCACAGAATAGAAATCCCGTGGACCCTGGGATGGGACAAAGGGACAAAGCCCAGGAACTCCCCAGGCGTAGCGATGTGGGACGCTGCAGTGCTGAGGGGTGGGGAGGGAGGGTGCGGAGCCACAGGCAGCTCAGGGGGCTTTGGTGTGTCAGCTGCAGGCAGGTCCTGGCTGGTTCGTGGCTGGAGCTTTCACATGAAACCCCTGAGCCCTCCAGCTCCCGACGGGGAGAATCGGGTCGGTCTGCTGCGACTGCCGACGGAACCCACCTCCTGGAGCAGGGCAGATCCTACTTGTTTGGGGCTGGGCAGGAACCCAGGGCTTTGCTGTGCCCGTGCCAGGTCATGGGCTTAATTCTTGCTGCGCTCCTTAATCCCGCGCCTCTACTGCAGAAATGGAGACAAGATGAGTCAAAGGATCGGATCATCCTCGCTGGCTGCAGCCGGGAGGTGACGCAGGGAGAGTTGCCCCGTGGCTGGCAGGGGGCAGGGGACATGGCCAGGCACGGGCACCACACGGACACAGGGACACCTGGCTCTGCCACCTGGGGGGCAGCACCCCGGGCAGGGGACACAGCCGGAGGGGCACCAGGTTCGGTGCAGCCCAGTAAAAGCCACCGCACCATCTCTCACAGAGCCAGCCTTGGCTCCAGGGCTGTGGCTGCACCATCTGCCAGCCCCTGCAAGGTACACCCATCACTTCTAACTGTCTGTACCAGGCAGCCAAAGGCCAGCAATGAACCTACTGCCTCAGCACCTCCAGCCAACACAGGACTCAAGTGGCCACGTGCCTTTGCCGGCTCGGCTGACGAGGTTTGCGTTGCTGCTCATATTTATGGTCATTTTTCTACTCGGCAGGAGCTGCACAAAAGGCAACCCACAGGCTGTGAGCAAGCTCAGGGGACGGGATTTCCTGGCTGCAGGGTCCGGAGCATTGCCTGATCTCTCAGGGTTTGGGTTTTTTTGACAGATGTTTGACCTTAAAAAAAAAAAAAAATCTAAGCTGCCAGTCCAGGACTACATGTCTACTCTTCCAGTGGGTCTTGAGATGGAGCTGGGCAGAGAGCAGGTCATCCAGGGGCGATGCCTCCTGCTCAGGACCACCATGGCCTGAATCGAGTCACAGCCCCTGCCAGTGTAAGAGGCTTCTTTTTTTAGTTGTTTTTGGTTTGGTTTTGGTGGGTTTTCTTGTAAATTGATGACCTTTCAACATGAATCCACTACCTCTGCTGGCAAAGGAACTTAAAAGGGTTAAACAAGACCAGCCAAAGTTTTTTTTTTTCTCTTTAAAGTTATGAGACTTTTCTGCACTGAAGCATAGAGAAACAAGTAGATATTCTAGCTTACAAAGAGCTGAAAGCTGTTTCCTTCTATTACCCTGTTTGTTTTGTACCTGGGCTGCGCTCCTGCCTCTGCCATTAGAGCCTCAGCCCCGGAGGGCACGTGGCGAGGGAAGACCAAGAGCTCGGGACAGACACCCAAGGGCACCTGGCACACCAGCAACTCCCAGCCCACATCTCCTAAGAAATTGCACAAATCCAAAGCTGTTTTCTAATAATTAGCCAAACCCTTCGTGATGAAGATCATCATGAGATGCTGGGCTCCAGACCGTCCCTCGCTCTGCTCACGCGCCCAGACCTCCCTGCTCCGGGTGTGAAGAGACAGCGAGGGGGAAGGCAGAGCCGGACCTCGGGCCGAGGAAGCCCAGTGAGCGAAGCAGCAGCGATGTTCTGGCTGAAGAGCAGTGCTGGGGGCACTGTGCACCTCACTCCTGGGTGACCAGCCAGACGTTTGGCCCCGTAGAAGGTCGGTCTCCAGCAGAGGGGAGAGCCTGGGTTAAGGGCTGGACTTGGTGAACTTGAAGGTCTTTTCCAACCTGAATGATTCCATGGTTCTACCATTACAGTTGCCAGAGCTCTCAAAGACTAATCGGAAACACAGCTCAGCATAGTAGGTCAAAGGTACACAAAGCCAAAGTTAATTTACAGCTGAATGGTTTATAACTGAGCCAAAGAAGAGCTGGAGATATCTGCTAGACATTTTTCCAGCAGGTCATTTCCATGGTAGCAAGAGTAAGGAGGTCGGCTGCCCCCTCTTGCTACCAGCACTGCTACAGGCGGTACCGTGTGTGTTTGCGAGGATGGATGGTGGTTGAATGCGAGTGAGGGAAGGGACAAAAGCGATGCTTGAGCTTCACATGGTAACAGCCACCCTTCTCTTGGTATATAAATTCAGCATGGGAAAAGTCAAGCGTGTTTGTTATGACATGCCTGTACTGCTGTATGAAGCTGCGTGACATGTTTTGCTGCGTTCAGATTGACATGCTTCCGAAAAAAATAAATAAAATCAGTGTGTTCAAACCCATTTGTCCCAGAGATCAGATCCTTCCAGACTCACACACCCATGGCCGCAGGAGGCTAAGCACTGTAAGGAAATACTCCCACGTATTTCTAGCAAGTAAACTGAAGTTTAAACACCCTCAGAGACCTGGAACAGATTAAAATGAAAATGACTGGGGGGTGATATGCAACTTTCCACGGCAATATCTGAGCACCAAGGTCTCAAAACAAGGTTAAGCTAAGGTAAGAACATTGAACACCTGTTCAAAACAAGAACAGATAAGGTAAACAACAAGGGAAGTCTGAACTGCAGCATTGAAACTGCATATGACAGCTGGGCCAGAGCTCCGCAGGGTGGGCGCTTGGCTCAGCCGTGATGGAGAGTCCGTAACACAGGGACTCGCAAAGTCTAGAAGGCTTTGCTACAGCGAGAGGCTGAGAAATACAACAACAGTGAGGAAAAGCCAGAGTACAAATCTTTATTAAAAATAAGTTCCTATAAAATAAAATAGGAAAGCAAAGGTCTTTTTCCACTCGCTTCTACTCTGCACGCTTCTGTTGCTTCAGGTTACTTCCATGGCTTGAGTCCTTAATGACAACTAAGGAGTTACAGCAAAGTCCATGCTGGAAAACAAAGGGATGAGGCCAAGTAACACGACTGCATAAAGGCAACAAGGAAAGAGCATTTTCTTGGCCATCTAGGGAAAGGCAGACATCTCAGAGTGTCTGTGAATCACCAGTGGATGGGAGGATCGGCAGTTGTCACACAACTCTTCCACACCTGGAAGAAACAGAACTCGGGATGTGAATCCCCCGACGCCTCGCTCAGCAGACTGCTCTCAAGGCCAAGCCCCACGAACGGCCTGAACACTGACAGGCACATCCTGCAGGGCAGACACCGAGGCACGTAACCAGGTAAGCCTTGATCTGGTCTGTCCTCTAACCTAGGAGTTAAAGAAGTTCCCTCCATGAACAATTTAAAGCTCTAAGATCGCCTTTTCCTGGAGGCCGTTTGCTTCAAGTCAACCCTGGAAAGCTCCAGCCTAAGTCTCAGGCACTACCGCCCAAAGCTCTCCGCTAGCCACAGGGTTTCGTGCTCTGCCTTACCCAGCGCTCCAGATCACTGCACCAGCCTGTAGGTGATGTACCGGCCTGCAGTTTCACTCGGTCTTATGATCTTCACTACCTAGGAGGCCAACAGAAGGAACTCATGAGGGAGAGAAGCTGGTGGCGAGTCTCCCCTGTGGGGCTCTCTGTCCGACACAGGCAGGCGCTCACACCCGGATGACGTGGCTGCAAAGCCGTGGCACTCGGCAGCCACAGAGATGGCCAGCGCTGAGCTCCCTGCATAGCACGGAAGTGCCAGCCTCCAGCATGAGAGGAGGGGGAGATCACAGAGCATGGGGCTGGCGTCACATCTGCTGCCTGTTACCAGCTGGTTCAGCAGGCAGCCAAGCTTGCTCAGCGTGCATGCATCTGTGTCTGACCCACAACAGCTTTTACATTTGAAAGAGACATCTTTCCTGTCTCCAAGAGTTCTGAAATACTGCGAGGGAGCTCCCCTTCTTGCCCTGCCCACAGGGAACTGTTGCCTGAGTCTATTTCTCTCTTACCTGACCACGTTTTATTCCGAAGTACCGGGCCACAGGATCCCCAGCTTGTATCCTTGGGAGCTGGTTCTCCCTCAGCTTACTGCACAGGGAGTCAAGGAGAAGCTCCTCCAGCAGATGGGCCCAGGTGCCCGTTCATTAGCACAACTCATGGAACAAAGTAATAAACCATCACATGCAGATGTATTCATTTTCAGCCCAAAGCAAGCGTGCATCACACCCAAGCAGGAAGGGAAGGAACAAACAAAGGATACTATCTGGCCAGTAACTCAGTTACTTCTTCCTTTGTCATGACAACATGCTCTGGGACCAACTGTAAACAACAAGGGAGAGAGACTAAGATTAGAAAGCAACTGGCTCTTCACAGCATTGGGAAGAGCAACGCATTTGTAAGAAAGAAACCCAGGACTGTGTCACTTAGCCCGGCCTTCCAACTGAGAGGTCTCGGGAGCTGCCCAAGCCACAGCTCAGCACAAAAGACTGAGCATCCCGCCCTCAGTCCACCGCCCGACACGACACTGCTCACCTCGTGTTCTGTGATGTTGATAAGAAGCTCTTGCTGCAGGAACTGCTCCAGGATGTATTTGGGAGCCATATCCACCAGGGACTGGAAAGGGAGAGGACTGTCAGAGGGCAGCGCCACTCCGGGACAGCCCTGCCTGTGCCCAGATCTGCTCCTCAACAAAACCGTTACTGCAAGCGTGGGATGGCTACGCTTGCGCTCACACAGCTACAGCTATGCAGGCAAAGAGCATACGGAGTTCCTGACTGCTGGCAAATACTCCCTTTTCTCTCAGGCACCTCCTGCTCCCACCTGTTCACTGGAACCAGAACCACCTGTTCCGGCAATACACACCTGGGTGTTAAGCAAGTGCCTGTATCAAGGTACAACAGGCTTTAGCAAGTATCGGGAAGGAAAGTTTAGGCTTTTATCTACCTCAAGCAGCACTGACAGACAGACAGATGGAGCACCTGTGGCCCACAGCAGCCCTGTGGTGCAGGGGCGGCCTCCCCCACGGCCCCGGGTACCTGCTTCGCCGACGGGGTCATGCCCTGCTGCACCACGATCAGCGCCCTGGTGATGTTCTCCTCCTGCATCCTCTGGCAGTACATCTTGATGGTCTTTATTCCCACCTTGGGCTCCTCTGGGAAAGGAGGCGGCCCCGGCGTCACCCAGGGCCCTCCCAGAGCCCCCCACAGCCCACAGCACCCCCCACCCCCCCAGGCCACGGCCCGGCGCCGGGCCCCGCTCACCGGGGAAGAAGACGAACATCTGGTCGGTGGGATCGTCGTTGTGCGCCACCAGCACCGTCAGGTCGGTCCGCCGGGGCCGGCCCTCGCTGGGCTTGTCCCCGAACTGCGCCTTGAACTCCTCCAGCGTCTGGTCCAGCTCGTCCTGGGTCACCAGGTAGCCCCGGTCGTGGCAGAGCTGCATGATGGTCTTACGGATCTTCCACAGCCGGTACGTCTCCTCCTCGTCGTCCATGGCGCCCGCCCGGCCCACACCGCCCCAGGCCCCCGCCGGCCGCCCGCCTCGGGCCTGCGCAGGCGGCCACAGGCGGCGCCGGGGCGGCCGCGGGGGCCTCGGCCGCGGGGGCTCCTGGGAGCTGCAGTCCGCTGCCGGCCGACCCCACCGCCTGCTCGGTGCGGGGGGCAGCGCCTCCCCCTCCCGCAGCCGCGCCGGATCCCCGCCCGCCTGTGCCCCAGCCCGAACAGGCCGCGGCCGCGCACAGACCAGCAGGGCCGCCGCGGCCGCGAGGGAGCCGGTCTGCAGCGCCCGGCGGCCGGCCCCGCCGCTCGGTCCATCCCTACCCCCCCCGCTCCCGTGGTTTCGCCCGCCCCCCCGCGACCTCGCCGCGGCCACCCCGCCCACCTCGCTCTTCCATTGGTCAGCTTCCCATCCATCACCCTGCCGGGCACGCCTCCTTGCGCGTTGACTGGCTGCGCACCGGGAAGGGCGGGGCTCCCGGGGCGCCGATTGGCTGAGGGGCTGGGGGCGGCGGGGCGCCATGGGATGGGCGCGGGCGCTGCGGCGGGCACTGCGCTGGGGGGCAGCGGTGGTGCAGGGCCCGGCCCGGAGCATGGTGAGCGCGGCCCGGTGGGGCGGCCCGGCCCGGGGCGGGCTCCCGTGGGGCGGCCAGGGTGGGCGGCGGGGGCTGAGGCCTCGCTGGGCCGGGGGGTGCGGGGCGGACGGGGGTGCGGGCTCCCCCGGGGCAACCAAGGCCGCGGGGCCGCCAGTGCGGGGCCTGCCCTGGGGCCGGGGGCGGTGGGGGCCGCCCCGGGGCCGTCGGGGCTGCGGGGGTCGCTGACGGCGGCTCCCGGCGCCCCGCAGTGTGCCCAGGCGGAGGATTGGCGCTCGGCCAAGGCCATCTATGACTTCCACGCCCGAGACATCGACGGCACCGACGTGTCCTTGGAGAAGTACCGGTAGGGAGGGGGGCTGGGCGCCGCGGGGCCCGGGGGGAGGGGAACGGCTCGGCAGGCCACGGTGCGGGTCACCGAGCCGCAATGGGCGCAATTGCGTAACCCGGGAGAGCAGCACCCGACTGACCCCCCTCCCCAGGGGCTGCGTCTGCATCATCACCAACGTGGCTTCCAAATGAGGCAAAACCGCTGTAAACTACACTCAGCTTGTTGACCTGCACGCCCGATACGCTGAGAGGGGTTTACGCATCCTGGGTTTTCCCTGCAACCAGTTTGGAAAACAGGTACGTGGGGGAGCGGGGTGAGGGGGCCGCTTGGCTGCGGGGCTGCTCAGGGGGCCCCCTCCGTGGCTTTCACCAGGAACCCGGGGACGACGCTCAGATTAAGGCCTTTGCCGAAGGCTACGGTGTGAAGTTTGACATGTACAGCAAGATCGACGTCAACGGGGACGATGCCCACCCGCTCTGGAAATGGATGAAGGAGCAGCCCAAAGGAAGAGGCACCCTGGGCAAGTGAGTGGGGGATGGGGGAGCCACCAAAAGCCCCAGCCCCATGACAGGCGGGGGGGGGGGGGGGGGGTCAGCTCTGGGCCACTCCAGCTGAGTGGGCGGCTTGGCTGTGGCAAGGGGAAGGGCTTTTTTTTTTCCAGCCAAAATCTCACTTCTGTTTCTTTTTTTTGTTTGTTTGTTTTTCATCTAGTGCAATAAAATGGAACTTCACGAAGGTAGGATACAGCTGCCTTCTCCCAGGCTGCACCTGCTGGGGGGTGCAGGGAGTCCCCAAGATGTTGCAGGGAGGAGGGATCCTCATGCACAGGCTCTGCTCTGTGTGGTTATCCTGCATGTTGGGGGCAGAGCATCTTGAGGGGCTCCTGCGCTGCCCGGGTCTCTGTGACGGGAGACCGCTATGGCCCTCTAGCCTGGTTATCTCGAGCCCTGTCCCAGAGAGGCAGTAACCAGCTGAGGTGGGGAGCAGGTCTGCCAGGGGCTCCAGCTCTGCAGACAGGGTCTACCACAGCCAGACCCCCACCATAACCAGCTCCCTGGGCTGTTCTGCTGCTCGCAGGGCTGCAGAGCCCCATGTTACAGCTGGACTTACCTGGGTGTTGTTTCCCTTCCACAGTTCCTCATTAACCGGGAGGGCCAAGTGGTGAAGAGGTACAGTCCGATGGAGGATCCCTATGTAAGTCTGCCGCTAGCATGGCTGGTGTTACAGCTCTGCCTGACCCACAGAAGCGCACCAGCCGCTCTCTGTGGATCCCATTATTAGTTAAATTATTAGTCAGATTGCATCTGTGGAGAAATGCAGCGGTGCTGGGGCTGAGCACTGCTCCAGGGCAGGCTCCGCTGCTGTGTCTTGGCTCTCTTCCTCCTTTGGCTGGGGGAGAGAAGGCGCTCCTGTGCTCTATGGCTCCAGGGAAGGGCGGGTGCATGGTTCCAAGCGCTCCTTCTGGGGTAGGATGGAAGGGGCTTCGGGTACGTTCTTGGGGCAGTGACGTTCTCATAGCACAGTGCTCCCTTTGTTCTTGCAGGTGATTGAAAAGGACCTGCCTGCCTACTTGTAGATCTGCTCATGTCGCCGCTGCACTGTCCCTTCACCCCAGCACCGGCCCTCCTGCTACCTGTGGAGCCTCCTCATCCAGCCCCAATGACGGTCTGTCTTCAAGCCAGCTTGCTGGTGAGGCAGACCTGACGATCTGGCGTGCACCCGCTGGAAGGTGACTTCTCAGGGCCGGTGGCTGCTGCTGGGCAGCCCTTTTCTACAGGCGTAGAGCAGCACCAGGTGTCCCTTTGCAATAAATGTGTTAGAAGTGACTGGTTGGTTCTGTCCAGGTGTGAAATGGAGTGGTGGATGGGGCTGGGTTTGTTTGTGCTGCTCCCCGTGAGAACACAGAGCTTTGCAGGGGAGCTAAGACCTTACACAACTTCCTGAGCCCTTCCTGAGCCCAGCAGGGATAATCCTTATTAGTGCCGAGGGGCAAATTGCACACAAATCCTGGGTCAGCCGGTGCTCCTGATGGAAAGCCAGAGGAGGGGGAAGGTGTGTATCGCCTCTGGGACTGCAGCTGGGCTCCCTCCTCGCCCTCAACTAACAGGCAGGTGCCTTGCTGAGGCAATTGCGTTGGTTTTCTCTAAACACAGACTGTGGGCAAAGTCTGGGTGCTCAGCAGCACAGCCCTGGCCTGGATAGCCCTGGCAGGGCAGCAAAGGGGATGGTTCCAGCCATGGCGCAAGCCACGGCCAGAAGCAATTGCTGCAAAACACCACCAAGTCGTGTTGGGACACGGCAAGAACCTCATGTAGCTGGAGACATGTCTGACTGCAGCATGTGGGACCACGGGTGCACCAGGTCATCCCTCGTCCTCGGGAAGGCTCAGCTGCAGCTTGTTGGTGCTTGCAAAGGTGCAGCCTTGTCTGGCCGAGGCCACTGTCTCCCGTGGGCAGGGAGAGCTCATGTTTTACACGTGATCTGTGGTGCTGGAGTGCTACCTTGCCTCTTTTCCTCAGGGTCTGGGGGAGCTGCTGGGTCTCCCCTTAACGCCCACAGCCTCCAACCACCCCGGGGAGCCCTGTCCTCGATGCTGGGCCAAGGTGGAGTGGGGAAGATCCCCTGGATCCTTGCTGGGGTCCCCCCACAAGTCTAGTCCCCTACCATGTGCCTGCCAACAGGTCGGCTGGACCCCCCCAGGATCGGTGGGCTGGTCTGGGGAAGCCGGCCCACGCGGTCTTGCCCTGAGCTCCACCAGCAGCACATGCTGCACGGCCACACAAAGCGAGGTACCAATGGCTCCCCCCGCATCCCACCACCCACAGGGACAGAGCGGGGCTGGCAGTGCCTGGGTGAGATGTCCCGGCGCCACAGCAGCTTGGACAAACACGCCTGGACAGTGGCTCCTTTATCTGTTTGCCCAGCAGAGCCGGAGGGAGCCGCCGCACTGAAGGCCAGCGCTGGCTCCAGGGAGGATCCTCTGCGTGACCCCTGCCTGGCTCATCCTTGGGAGAAGGGGATGATGGTTGGGGACAGCAGCCCTCAACTGCCACCGAGCTGCTGGTGACACAGGAGGTGAACTCCAGCTGCCAGTAGGACCCTGGTTCTCAGATTCCTGATCCGAGTCCCAGATGGGATCCTGGGGCAGGTCTGGACAGACGGACAGACAGACAGAGAGCTGGGACTTAAAAAATTCTCGTATGTGGCTTCCTTTCCATTTTTACTGAGCAGAATGAAAAATTATCTTTCTGAGGCAAGTAGAAAATTCAAGAATTATTAGTCAAAGGCACATATTCTAAAAAAATTTCTTTACATATATACATCTCAATTAATTATAAATACACATAGAAAAACAAAGGCAAACAACAAGCGGATTAAAAAGTGCTAACAAAAAGGTGTAAGGGAAGAAAAAAAGGGACTCATTTAAAAATACATACAATCAGTAGGACAAATGCATAATAATTTAGTTAAAAGATATTGTTACATATTATTAACCCTGACAAAAACACAGGATCGGGGCAGGGAAGGGCTTCTTTGAAGGTGCTCTCTGTCTTTCCAGAGATCAAGGAGGGAGAATTGCATATATTTTAAAATTAATGTCAAAGCCACCAGGCAGGGTTCCGGGTGACGGCGGCGAAGTGGCTGGCGGAGCGTGCCTAGCAGGAGAAATCCTCCTGGCTATTCCTGAGTTTAAGCCTCTCTGAAATGGGTTTTTCCTGGCATCTTTTTCTCTCTCCTCGCTGACAATTCAGCGAGCACTGAGCAAACAAACCAGGACGCGAGCGAAGCCAGGGCCTCGCCACGAGTGGTGTGGACTGGGACAGCTTTTAAATAGAGGAGGGTCTGGGGAAGGGGAGAGCCTTGCTCTGTTCCGGACCAGGAAAAAGGCTGTTGCGGCACCCCGAGCAAGCGGCGATCCCTGGGCAAGAAGCAAGCAAAGCTGCAGGAAAAGCAGAAACCTCTCCGGGCAGCAGCACGGGGGTATGCAGGGGCGCCCCATCTTTGGTGTTTACTTTGAGGTAAAGAGGTTTCCTTGCATGCAGTGAAACGCACCCCCGAGCTGCCCTGGCTGCAGGGCTGCCACTGGCCAGGTGGGCTGGTGGGAGGCAGATGCCAGCTGGGGAGGGTGGGGGGTAAGGACAAGCCCCCGAAAGGAAAAGCAGGGACCAGAGCAACCTCAAACACAAGCCCAGACGTGCAGCTCCACGGTCTCCATGTGACAGGGAAGACGGTTCCTGTCTCAGCAGAAGCACAAACGCTGCAGACACCGACCCAAAGCACTTCTCAACAGCAAAGGGGGTGCCTGGCTGGTCCCCAAGCCCTGGCAGGTGGGCATGACGGGGGTCAAGGCGAGGGGACCCCACCAGACACTGTACAGCTCCAGCACCCTCAAGAGTGACCTGCCAGGGCACGGGGGACTCCAGCAAAGGCCTGTCCTCGCTGCACCCCCTGCCCCAGGCCCTCCCTGGAGACGGCCGGGCCAGCCGGGGAAGGCGTCCCATCGTTCCCCTGAGAACATCCTGGTGCCACTTCTAGAAAATGCCTCGATGACTCAAGGCAGAGAAAAGGAACAGAGCAGAGGGGAGGGTGGCAGAGGTGCTGCCAGGCCTGGAGCATCCCTGCCAGCAGGCAGCTGCCTGCCAGACTCCTTAGATTAAAAGAGAGAAAACAAAAGTTTCCCCGGGACGAAGACGCTGCTGGATTTGGGATGGTGGCAGTGGTGGCTGGAGGCCACCTCTGTCCTGGAGAGGAGGCAGCTCGCCCAGCCGCTCCCGGCCAAAGGCTGGTGGGTTGTTTGGGGCAGTGCTTTGCAAAGCGGACCTTTGCTCTTTGGTATCGGAGGTTGGATTTGCAGCATGAGCAGGGACACGGCCCATCCCCAGTGCTCACTGGGGAACTCGTCCCTTCTGGGGCCTGGGAGCAGCTGTCCCCGAGGTCAGTGGTGGGCAGGGCTGGGTCGCCCAGGTCCAGCCACCCAGGGCTGTGTCCGTGGCCCAGCCAAGGACAAGCCCGATGGAGCAGGGCCAGCGAGGCGGCCAGCTGAAAGGACAACATGCAACAGCAACAAGCTGGGCAAAGCACGGCCGGCCACGGCGAGCTGGCAAGGCTAAAGTGCAGGACAGGCTGATGGGACACGCGGCCCTTCTGCTCCGGGGAAACCCCCCCCAGGTCCTCGTGTGGCTGAGTTCTGACAAAGTCCCCAGCTCTGTCACCACACTGACAAACAGGGGGGTGGGTGCAGCCAGCTCCTGCCCTCTCCCGCAGAGCTTGGGCAGCCCCAGAAGTGTCCTCCCCAGGAAGGGCAGAGCAGGCACAGCCAGTTTTGCTTTGCTCAGCCCCGCACAGAGGGATACACCAGCTCCGTGGCTCCCAGCTCCTCTGGGACAGCACCCCCCTTCACCCCTTCCTTCAAAGCCAGCCCTCCAGAGCAGCCTCGAGGTCCGCAGCAGGGCCGGGGCATCCCAAGGGAAAGCTGGCAGCAGCCGATGCGGATACAGTTTGGTCAGCCAGCTCTCGGGGGAACCGGGCTGTCACCCTTCAGTAACAGACCAGGTCACTCTAGAGACCAGCCGTGCCCCCTGCCCAGCTCGGGGGGCAGCAGCTGCTGGAGGTTGGAGGGCTGGGGAAGGCACGACCCAGCTCGGAAACTCAGTAGTCTGCAGGGGGATGGGCACAGAGGAGGGGGCGTCTCTCCTCAGCCCTACACGGGCACTGACCTTTGAGCAGGACTCCACCACAGCAGAGACCATCGGTCCAGAGCAGCTGAACTTGGCAGCACTCAACTCCCCCCAAGCGCATGTTATATACAAATCTATACGTGCCTGACTGTATATTATATATAAATAAACTTTGCTTTAAGGAACTATAGGTTGTTGGGTTTTGTTTTTTTTTTCTTCCCTCAAAAACAGAAAAGGATCAGTCCAAACCAGTAGAAAAGCCGGGGCTCCCCAGCTCTCACCTCTGCACCAAAGGATATGGATCCACAGTGGGCAAGCATCACCCGGTGTGCCCAGCTGACTTTCAGAAGTCTGGGAAAGGCCCACTGAACTGGATCACACTCTGGCGCTCCTGGGGGGGCCCATTTAACGTCCTTAGCATGTCCTCCAGGATCTCTCTAAAGTTGATATTCCCATCCTCTTGGGCAAAATCTTCCTGCTGCTGCTGCTGCTGTTGCTGCAGCGCCTGCAGGGGTCCTGGGTGAGACAGAGGCAGGTGTTCATGCAGCGAGGAGCTCAGAGGCACGTTTCCCTCCAGGACAGGGGCCGGGCTCTGGAAGGCAGAAGGGTGACTGAAGCCAAAGGGTAATCTGTGCTGCTGGTGTGGTTGGAGAACGGGCTCCGAGGGGAAGCACAACGCACCGTGCTCTGGGTTCATCGCCACGTCGGGAATGCTGTTGCTGGGAGGGCTGTAGGTCAAGTCCAGGATCTCATCCTGGCACAGGGGGTGCCTGGGCAGGGGGACCCCGGGCCCCATCTGAGTGAGGTCCAGGGGCTGTGGCAGGATGTGCAGCGGCAGGGAGAACTGCGAGCTCTGCTCTTGGGCCTGGAGGAGTCGGCTGTGCTTTCGCTTCACGTTCTCGTCCATCTGCTTCAGCTCCTCCAGCACCTTCTGGACACAGCTCTCGGGGATCTTTATCCCTAGAGAAGGAATGTGCATCAGTTCCCACAGCACTTCGGGAAGGGACGGGGCACTGTGGGGACAGAGGGATGGGCAGCAGCACCAGGGCTCGTTTTGTCAAGCTTGGTCTGCCTCTCAGCCAGGCTGCAGAGCAACCACAGCAAAAGCAGCTCCACCGCAGGCTCGCAGCGGACAGCAGCAGCACCACTTCACACGGGCACAGAGGGGACAGCCCAGTGTGCCCAAACATATCAGGGCATCCCCAGCTCCCCTCCCTTCCCGTGGGGTCACCTAAGCAGTGGGTGCTTCCAGGATAGAACACACCCTTTGAGGAAGGGAATCTTAGCACTGGGTAGTTGGGCCCCTTCCTCCTTCTAAAACATCCTGCTCCCCTTCCCGGCACTTCACCCACCAACTTGTTTCTTCTTCTCCTTGGTCTTGAGGCGGACGATCTGCAGGTAGCTGGTGTTGGTGATGTCTGCCATGATGCTGGCGATCTTGCTCCAGACCCGCAGCAGGGCCCCACACAACATGTAGTAGTGACGCAGGCGCATGCCCTGGAAGCACTCCTTCCCCTCCTGGATCAGCTTACAGCTCCTGTTCCTTCAGTTCCAATGGAAGAAACCCACCCGAATCAGCACGGGCTCCCACGGCAGAGCAGGATTCCCCACCCACAGCCCCCCTGGTGCAGCCAGGGACCCTCTCCCCAGCACCAGCTCTGCCGTGGGGAGGGCAGGACAGCGGGGGCTGCAGGTGCCTTACCAGGCAGCATGGTTACAGTTCTTCAAGGAGAAGCGGTAACTGCTCTCCCAGTGCTCCTTGGCTTCCTCAGGCAGCACCTGCAGAAGAACCACAGAGATTAGAGATTTTCCACCATCTAACATGCAGCTGAGACTTGAAATCCAGGGCTGGTTGTCAGAACACCTGGGTGCTACCACTATCTCTGCCCAAGCCAGGGCTACAAGGAGCCGTGAGGGGGTTACAGTAAATGTCCTTGCAAAGCCAAAGCTGCCCAGAGGAGGCTTTTCCCTCTCCCCACGTTGAAGGGCTGCAGCTCCCACCTACCCGCCGGTACTTCTTCTGCAGACTGTCCAGGCTCTCAGGCTGGCTTTGCTTCCCAATATTTGGCTTGTAGAGGATGAAGTTCTTGCCACGGCTCTGCTCAGCCAGCAGACAGGTGTGTTTGTAGCCTCGCATCTGTCGGGGTAGAGCTGATGGTTACAGTCACAGCCTCTCTCCCAAGCCCGTATTTCCCTGAACTAACCCCCTTTCTTCCAGGATGGAGGTTCTCGGAGGCATCTCCCAGCCTCCAGCAAGAAGTCAGACACAGACCTCTTAAAGCCATGGCAGACCTTCTCCCATTGGAGTCACCCTCCAAGCTGAGGGGGACACCTGGGCAGAGCCCAGGGACCTACCTTGTAGGAGAGGTAGAACCCATCGAAGGATCCTGTGAGTTTGAGTGACTTCTCATAAGCTTCCTCCCACTTTAAGCCTCTGTCAACACTGATCTAAACAGGGACAGACAGAGTGATTCTGTAACTTCAGGGGGCAGGACAAGTGCATCGCTGTCTGTCTCACAAATCCCACCCTCAACACAAACTCCCAGCATCAGGCACCTGCTGATGACCGAGGCAGATGCCACACAAACATGACACAAAGCCACAGGACAGGGGGAAGGACCCACAGCCTGACTGGGAAGCACTGGAGAAGACTGGACTGCAGACACAGCTGTGCAGGCTGCCTACCTTATAAAACACGACCTGCCCATCCTGCGGGTGTCCAGGGGTCAGGAAGACCTCCTTGCTCTCCTCGTAGATCTCATCCACTCCTGGGGCTAAATCTGTAGAAGGAGAAAAGACTGCTGTAAGATACATCTTCCCGTCCCACCTCCCCTCCCTGCAAGAATCTTTAAGATCTGTGCTGTGTGGGGACACCGCAGTGCCTGGGATGGCCGTGGAACTGCCATCAATCAGCACAGGGAGGAACAGGGAACTGCAGGGGTGCGGGAGGGAGAGGTCTGGCCACCTCTTTTTCTCAGTACCTAGAATGCCCATGTCGTATTTGCCCTCCTTCTTGTCCTTTTCAATCAGATAGTCAAAGGTGTCAGAAAAATACTGGAAGAGCATGTTCTGCTTGTCCACCTCCAGACCCAGGATGCGGTTCAGGAACTTGGTGATGGAACAGTCTGCAAAAACGCGGTGGGTCAGGGAACAAGACACAGCTGGGCACGGAAGCCAGCAGCACACTCCCGCAGAGAGCCACCCAGTGTCCCTTCCCCACGGCAGCCCAGCACTCCAGCACAAGGGAGCAGCCCCAGGGCTGTTCCTCCAGGCTGCGGTCAGCTGCCAGGCTGCTGCAGGGAAGCGGGATCTGCACTGCCAGCTAATCCCAGCAAGACCTTCCCCTCAAAGCACACATCCTGCCCCAGCTGCACAGCAGCCCCCTCAGGGCTGTGCTCCCGTGCAGACGACTGGGTGGGCCACCACACCCCCACCTTTCTCATTTCCCCCCTGCTCTGGGCAGGAAAGGCTTGACACATACCCTTCTCCACCGAGACAGTGCCATACTTCATCTGATTGCAGCAGATCCCCACGGAGATGAGACCTTGCTTCATTTCTGGAATGGCAGAAGGCAGCTCGTGCATTTTAGGTTTTTTTTAGCAATTTAGCAGTCCTGCAGGGCTGCTGCCGCTCCAGCTGCGCCCACTATTTTGCAGCTAAGCCTCTCCCAGACTCTTCCACCCCCAACACCTGGCAGCGTGACGTACATCTGGGTGGCCAATTGCCCCACTCACTAATGAGCTGCTAAGCCAGAGGTACCGTTCCCTCTCCCGACCTTCTGCTCGGTTCTTCAGGCACCACCCAACCTGAGACCCACCCGGTCAGCAAGACGCAGCAGAAACCCCAGAGCTGGTGATGTTCTCACCATGGAAAAATGCAGCCTCCCCTCGGTCATAGCTCTTGGGCACAGGAACCCTGTTCTCCATGTGGTTGAGGATCGTGGACAGAACCCTGTCGAGTGCTTTAGCACCATACTGTGAGAGGAGACAAGAGTCACGCACAGGACAAACCTGCACAGGACAAACCTACGCAGCCCAACAGTCGCAAGTCACTTCTGCTGGCACTACAGAGAAAACCATCGCCTCCAGGAAAGCCACTGAGCTGGTGGCTGTGCTCAGGGGGGAGCTGGCAGGGGGATTCTCTGTGCCCAGGGGACCAGAGCAGAGGAACCTGCACCCTACGCCAGCACTGGCGGGCGGGCAGAGGCGCTTAAGGCTGGTTATTAATTCAGTTCTGAGCGCTGCAGGTGCGGGGAGCTGGGTGCTAGGACCGATCCTGCCTGCAGATGCCAGCAATGATCTTCCTGGCTCTGGCTCCCGCTGAAGGCACCGGCTGCTTCAACCCCTCCTTGGCTGAGCCACCCTGAGAGCAGCCCCAAATTACCTTATTCTCAAAGTTGTACTTGCTGAGGTCTCGGGATTCGGTGGCCCGTCGGTCTCCGTGAGTTAAGGCACCCTAAGGAAGGCACACCAAGCAAAATATTCTTACTTTTCACTGTTGCAAAACCACCAGAGAAGGATGGCCAAAGCTGCATCTCAGAAGAGGCCAAGATAAGAACGTGCTGCGGGGAGGCAGTGCTCCTCCGGAATATTGAGGCTTTACCAAAGTATTTGGGGATTTATCAGAAGTGAAGAAAACTTAAACAGAGACAAATTATTTCACTATTTCGTCAGCTTTCTGGAAATAAGACGGGTGTACGCTCCTGTAAAGGTGGGGGAATTCCAGCATCTGGAATTGGGTTCTGCTTCCCTGAAACTCCTCCTGATGCCTTAGTTACATATTTTTCTTCATTTCCTTTCCCAAATCCCAGGGTGCAAAAATCCTTTTGCATTCCACAACAGCAGTTCCTTCAGGCAGGGGTGATGCAGCCCCCCGTACTGTTCACACTGGCCACGCAGAAACGGCAGCTCTTCAGAAAGGTGTGGAACTCACACGTTAATCTCGCTGCTGTGGGGCACTTACTAGGCTCTCCAGACGTTTTGCCACGATGGATGCAAACCTCCTCTCCCCTGCCAGCTCAGAGATAAGGAAGACGTACTCTGGAGCAGAAACCTGGTTCGATCGGTGCGTCCGACCTACGGGGACATGAGCACAGAGGTGAAAGGAGAGGTTGGTACAGCCAGTCTGGTACAAGAAGGGAAGCAGAGTAAGGGGTGAGAGCACCGCAACAATTTTCCATGTCCTGATGGTTTTCAAAGGAGATGGCTCTTTGGGGGAAAAGGACAGAGGCACAGTCGCATTTGGCACCCTGGTGCTGGCAGAGGTGAGTTTGTAGCTTTGACCCTCCGGAGCAGAGGAGTGACCCCGCAGTGTGAGCTAAGATGTGCGTCATGTCTTTTGTGCTCAGGTACTGAGGAACCATCCCTCCCCATCCTACAGAGCCTCCCCCCAGGGTGGAACAGAAATCCCCAGGCACCTCAGCACATTTCATAAGGACACAATGCTAACTCCTATGGGAGGGTTCCCCCCCTTCCCACACGGCAAATCACTCCTGAAGTCAACACAAACCTTCCTCACAAGATAAAAGCAGTCACAACTACTCTGTGTCTGCATTTCCATCCTGGCAAAGCATGGGAGTGCTGTGCTCTGCATGGTGCTGT
Source organism: Falco cherrug (assembly GCF_023634085.1). Taxonomy (NCBI): domain Eukaryota; kingdom Metazoa; phylum Chordata; class Aves; order Falconiformes; family Falconidae; genus Falco; species Falco cherrug. The sequence continues at coordinate 46,778,026 of NC_073700.1, read as the reverse complement.
ATCTCAGAAAGCTAAATACACCTGCCCTGGCTGCAGCACAAGCGTGTGGCCACGCACACCTTTCCTTCCCCGGGCTGCCCATGGCTTCGTGCTCTGAACGATGCTCAGGGGAAGGGGACAGTGGCCACCACCCCCCAGCCCTCACCAAACTGCTGTATGGCCCGGTCTGCACTCCAGGGCAACTCCAGCGTCATGTGGACCCGGCGCTTCTGGTTTTTCACCCGTCTGTCTGCTTGGAGAGAGATCCCTGAGCTGGAGGCCTCGGAGATTATTGCTACAAGCTGAGGAAGAGAGAGGACAAGTGAGAAAAAGGAGAGTGAGGTTCCTGGGCATCTGCAACACTGCTTCGAGAGACAGCCAAAAGTGTCACCACAGCCCCAGCCCGCCAAGGGATCCAGTACTCCCTGTCACCTCCCAGCAGGTCAGACAGACAGAAAGCTGCAGAGCCTCGTGGACCTGAGGCTGGCAAGGCACAACCATGCAGTCACCCTGCCTTCTCCTTCCCCTCCCAGCGTACTCACTCCCCTGCAGACGTTTGGAGGTGTCCTCAGCTCGAACCTGACTCACCTTTTCCCCTTTCATGAAACGCTCCTTCTCCTTCAGGTTGACGTGGTCTATAGAGAGGCCTTGCTCCGCACGAGACTCGAACATGACGGAGCCGTCTGGTCTGCAAACCACCCGGCCCTTCCGCCCCGTCATCTGCACACACCACACAGGAGAGAGAGAGGGTGTCAGAGGGGAGACACCTGCACGGCACAGCAAGTCCTTTTAGAAAGTTTTTTCAGCTCGCAAGGAAGGAGAGAAACCTGCCCTTCCAGCAGAAACCTTCTTTGCTGGCCCCTTTTTTCCTGTCACCCAGTGCCACCCGAAATATACTCGATTACGAGGAGTACCTCAGCCACATGCTCTGGGCCCCCAAAGTGATTGATCAGTTCATCCAAGGTATTGAGAGGTAGCTCTTTGCCCAGTGCTTTTACTTTTGCTAGGAGGTCCTTCTTCATCTTCTCCACCTGTTCTACTTCTCTCAAGCCATGCATCTCTTTCTGGGAAGGCAGCATGTGAAAATTACCTGCAACGTAAAATGCAGAAGTTTAGAGTTACCTGGTAATTACAAATGGGGGGGGGGAGTTGTCCCCAGGGGCTTCTGGGGGCACTAGCTGATGAGCAGGCAGACCCCTTGACTTGCAATAAATGCTGCTGAGCATGGAGTGCATTCCCTCTGTGCTTCCCCCTGCTGTGGCAGGGAAAGGAGCACGCACGGCAAATTCTTCCTGCTCACTGATCACAGCAGGTTAACGTGAATCAACCTCACAAGCCCAAGTTTGACCATCACCGGGTAAGACCTAGCCAAAATCATAAGGCTGTCCCAAGCACAGCATTCCAAGCAGATACCAAGAGAGTCTCCTCGCATCCGCTCGTTGACTCCCCAACCCTCTCAGCCAGACCCCCCCAAAAGGGTCATATCTGATCTGTCGCCCTCCGCGCTTGCGGGGCGCTGGGGTGGGTGGCTGCCTCCAGTTGCATTCCCATGCACTGGGTGCCAATGCTGTCCACACCAAAGTGACTCCAGTTCCCAGCTCCCCCCAGCTAACCCCAAGAGCTAACCCCCCGCCGCTGCTCTGCTTACTTCTGTCCTCAGCCGCGAAGCCATTGAAGGTGTGCTCAACAAAGATCACGTCATCTGTCTCAAACACAGACTCCGGGGAGGAGTTGAAGTCACTGTCGAGCCCCATGTCGGAGTCGGTGCTGCTGTCATCGCTGATCTTGATGACACCCACAGGGTCACACATGCCCTTCAGAGCCTTGGCACAGCGGCCCCTCTGCTTCCCTGCAAGGGAGAGCAAGCGGCGTCAAGGGAGAGTCCCCAGCCCCGTGCACCGGTGCAGAACAGCAAGTGCCAGCTCAGAAAAAGGAGGAGAAATCACAAAATAGCTGAGATTGCCCCAAATGAAAGGCTGATCTTGGAAAGACAGAGCCTCTTGGGCGGGGGGGAGGGGCGGCAGTTAGGAAGGAAGGGAGAGAGGAGGAGGGAGGGAGAGAGAAAGAGAAAGGAAGAGAGAGAAAGGAAGAACAAGGCAATCTTTATCAGGGCTGAAGCTAGTTGCACACATCAGGATGAACACGCAGCCGGCTGTAAGCAGCGCTAACTCCTCGGGAAGGAGTCCGCAGGTCTGACTGCCTCCAGAGGAACGTGCAGGACACGGGAAGGTGCCAGTGTTTCGGGACGTTGTTTACTTCCAAGCACAGCAGGACGTGCCCCTGCTACGTGAGAGGGTTCACAAACCAGCTTGCACAGGCTGCTCTGCAACAGCAGCCAGTCAGGGTAACCTCCACGGTCTGCCAGTGCCACTGTCCCCCTTTTCCCCCTTTCCCACATCCCACTGGAGGAGAAATCCCCAAACTCTTCTTACCTGCAGCCGCAGCCAATAATTTGGCAGGGAAGTGATTATTTCGCCCCCCTCCCCCAGGACACCTGCCATGCTATAAAATACGGGGTAGTGCAGAAACCCCTCTTGCTGCAAGAGGGCTTCAGACATGCAGCCAGGACTCTTGTGCAATCTGCCCACCAGTCTAGGCCAGGGAGCGGCTGAGGGAAAGGGGAGAGCTACTGGGCAAGTGGTGGAGGCGAGGACCTACGCTGGGGCAGGGAAGTGAGTTAGAGGGAGGGAAGGGTGAATGACCTAGAGCTGCTGTCCTCCAGACGCGAGAGAGTGATGGCAGATGTGCGGGAGGGCAAACTGAAACCAGGGCAGAGTAGCAAAAAGCATGAAGTAGGGAAAAGGGAAAAAGGAAAAGAAAAAGCTGAGTGGCTGGGGTGAAGCAGCAAGGCAGGAGGTCAGATGCTGGGCAGTGGAGTGTGCTCTTACGTTTTCTTTTAATGCCAGTTCCTTTTTCTCTCTTTCTTTTGGTTGAAGGAAAGTGCTTCTGAATTAGTGATAGAAAGACGCCTCTGAAAGTAAGATGCAAAATTTATTCTAGCTACCAGGAATAGGAACATCTGCCGGTTATCACGTAGCAATGTGCATTTGAGATAGCACCACATTTCGTGAAAAGAGGGGTAAACCCTGCACAGCAACTACCAGCGTGTGCTCAGCCAGCCGCTGGCACAGCGTGGCTCTCCAGGACAGCAGCCACCGGCACTGAGCGCGTCTCACCAAAGGGTTCTGCCGTCGGGGCACGAGCTGCGCCAGCAGATCCTCAGCCTTGAAATGGGCACGCTGAGGGAAGGCAAAGCACTGTCATGCTGAGAAAAACGCTCTCTGCCGTGGCCTCCCTGTTGGCAGAGGCAGCGGGGCTATTCCAGGGAGCCACTGCAACGGCAGCAGCACAGCCCCTGGGCGGTGCACTATCACACGGCACGTCAAAGTTGCAAGACCTTTATATAGCAACTAAGAGGGAGTTTTAAATGGGAAACACTATACTGGGAAGCTGTTACATCGCTACTGAAAAATCCAGTAAGTCCCAGTGTCCTAGCCCCTCTCCATGCTCTGACAGCAGAGATCACAGTCAGGCTGTCTGACAGATGTGCTCCGCCAAGTCCTCTGGTTAACGGGACGTGGGCCTCCTTGCCCACAAAAAAAGTGACAAAACACACATACGTAGTGTTTTTCAGATACAGGTTCAGGTGAACGGAAAAAAATCAGAAGAGGTGGGAAATAAATGTTTCTGTGGGCTGTTCTGCAAATAAAAGAGCAAATGCTTAAATGCTGATCATGTCGGGTGGGGATGAACCCCCAGTGCAATGAGAAGGCAGTGCTGAATGAGCTCTGGTTAAAAAAAAAAAAACAAAACAAAAAAAACAACAAAAACCCAACACCAACAAACGCTGAAAGCGACAGCTGAGAGGTATGGACATGACATCTTGCCCATGTGAGAAAAGGGGAGCCTTGGGAACCAGGGAGGGAGCTCCAAGACCCTTGGTGTGAGGGGCTGAAGGAGGCAGAGATGGTCCCACTCCCTGTGCTGGCTGTTAAGCGACTGCAATGACACTGTGCCAGGACGGGCCCTTTTGTCCTGTGTGCTGCAGTGACCCTGGGCTCAAAATGCCAACGCTCACTCTACTCTCAGGTCTGGAACCTCCCTGCCATGAAATCTGGTTCATTTTCGCACCACTTGCACTCCTGTCTTCCCTGCAAACAAAGGGTTGGGCTGGTATTCACTCACTGACCAACCCACTTATTTTTAACCCCATTTCTCGGCATCGTTTAAACAACTGCTTCTTCCCAGCAGGCTCCCCTCCAGAAATCCCCTGAAGTGCTGTAAAAGCAGGACGCCGCATTTGGAGGCTCAACAGATGCCAGAAGACACTCAGTTATCTGGCCAGCGCTGCTGAACAAAGAGCTCTTGCCTCCAGAAGTGGGGACAGAGTCAAGCAGAATGTGCGCTCAGTGACAGCTGAGCCAGGCCCCAAGGGACCATGCAGTCCTCTAGGCCCAGTTCCTCTGGATTCGGTGACGGGAAAACCAATCCAAGAGACTAAATCAATCCAAGCGGTTGTTTAGACTTGCCTTGCTCACTGTCACCAAACTGGTATTTCTTTTTCAGGAAGGGTCTGGAGAAAGTGGAGTAACACAGACCAACACAAACCCCCCATCAGTAAGGGAGGGAAGCTGGACACGTACCGTCTCTGGTATTTCTCATTGCTTTTACCTGCATTAAAAGTCACTTCAAAAGAAAAGAGGAACAGCCCTGCCACCTGCCTAACAGAGGAAACGCAACTCATCCCCATGTCCCAGGTTTTTGTCACCCACGGGGCAGGAATAGCCACGTTCGCAGGACGGGCTGGTGTTTTGAAAGCTACAGAAATGAGGGGGAGCATAAGCATCATTCCCTGCTGAAAGGGTAGCATGGGTCCTGCTGCTGGCTTCACCTCAGGCACAACCAACTCTCCTTTTAGCCAGAAAGAAGGCATCACAACCAGGACACCGGTCCTGCCTTGTACATGGGCTGAAAGCCAAAACTGGCAAATCTGAACTCCTCGGACCACTCCTTCCTCTCACTGCTCCAGCGATGCTGCCTCACATCATCATCCCAGCCTCTGTCATTACATGAGATTCTCTCACTCATTTCTTCAGAGTCAACAGCCCCATTTTTCCAGAGTCAGACCCACACAAGCTACACCTGAGCTGACATTTCTGGCTCTCCTATGCCTGCTAATTGTTTTACATGTGTTAAGAGTCAAACCAGGCTGTTGTTTGGGCAATGTGGACCACAGGAGACTTCAAAATCCAGGATCTAGCTCATAAAGTCACACCGAAGAAACAGTGCATCAAGGATCCAACTAAGCATCCTCTCTATTTACGGCTTGTACAGCGCAAGTAGTTATAAAACTGCTTTCAAGAAGTGCAGGTGGTAAGTGGCCCCAGGGAAGGGCTTTCCCTAGCAGCCTCCAGGCTCCCATGCATTCCCCACACCCCCCCCCAAAGAAAAAGAGGGATTTTTAACTCACTCTGCAGCAGAGACAAAACAATTTAGATGCCCATCATTTTCATCCAGTACTTCTCTGGTGCGAGCTTCCCCGGTGGACTGCAGGCCGATGACAATACACTGCAGGGAAACACAAGGGATGGCACGGCAAGGTGTCAGGGAGGGTATACAGCAGCCGGCATCGGGGCAAACAGCTACAGGCTCAAGAGATTGTATTTCAGTCCCAGCGGCATTTCCCCTGAACCCTGTCCCAGAGATGTGCTGAGCCTGTGGCAGGGCTCCTGATGAAGAACCATCTCTCCAGTCTTTCAGCATCCAAAACCATACCTCTGCTCAGACCACGAGAGGATGACTCTGATCTGGTACCTCTTCTAGCCTGAACATCACCCAAAATACCCTTCGAGATCAGCTTGCCCACATCTACCATAAACAAACAAGGTGATGCCTTGGAAGATGAGGCATGTTAACTCCCCAGCATCATTTACTGTGAATGTTCTCAGAAACCTGGACACTGCACTTCATTGTGGTTTATCAGGAGAGAAAATCAGCCTTAAAGAGGTTTGAAATTGCTTTCAAGTCAAGCTGAACAATAATTAACTCCCTTTGGTTGCAGACTACAAAAAAATAATTTCTAACATAAGACTGATGGCTGCTGCCACTGCAGCAAGGCTCTGGTACCACACCTTATCCTTTGCCAGCTCTTCCTTGGCAAGCTCAACGAGTCGCCGGACTTTAGCAGCAATGCAGAGATACTTGAAGAAGCGCTGATGAGCTGACCAGAACTGACCCCACAAGGATTTCCGAGATTCCAAACCGATCCAGTCGGCTGCCTGCTGGAACACCACCAAGGCCTCTGCCCACTGCAAACAATACCGAGAAAGGCTGAGTTAATATCTTTGGGTTTATTTGCATTACTGCTGTGCAGGAGGTTATTAGAACAGTCTGGGGTTTGAGAATCTGATTTAACATCAGTATTTATGTTGCTGTGTTAGGCTGAACAAACTGATCATTCTCTCCTTTCTGCATTAGTATGATGTTGCAAGCTCTGGTTTGCAAATATGGAACTTTTAAATAGAAGCAAAAAAAGCCTACAATTTTATTTTTTTTTTTTACATAAGCTGAGCGTGCATATTCTTTTTTTTTTTCCTTATGAACAATCTAAGTTTGTAGTCATGGCCACATCTATGGTCCTCCAGCCCTCCCGTACAGCAGGTGCCCATGCCCAAAGCACGACTAAACATCACTCTCCCCGGTGCTGCAGGACCAGCTCACCAACTTCGCTGCCTTGTCGTAGACAATCTTGTACTGCTGATCCAGGGGGATCTCCTCGATTCTGAAGGTCACTCCAGTGAAACTGAGCTGCCTGGCAATGTACATTCCACTGACCTTCATATCCATTGCCACGATCTCCATTGCACCAACTCCCCTGGGAGAGGAAGACAGCTGTGAAATCCCTGCCTCTGCTACAAGGCAGCACTGGGTAAGTGCCCCTGGAACCACCACCACTCCTGGCTCAAGCTGCCCTCAGACACTGTCCTCAGGCTTTGCACCCATTTCCCAAATGAAAATATTACATGAAGTATGAAATGAAAATATTTACATGAAAAGGGATGTGGACACGACTTACCTCTTTTCAATTGCATGCAGGAACTCATCAAATGCTCTGAAAGGGGTGCCCTCCCCCCAGATCCCCAGGCGGCTCATGTAAATCATGTTTTTTGGCTCAGAGGCACCTGTTTGAACAGAATTCACTGTTAGCAAGACCACAGCAGTTATCAATAGTTCTGACTCAAGTGAACTCTTCAGAGGATGGTCATTTGCCACTGCGCCTTAGGAGACCCAAGGACCTGTCCAGATATTGCCTCCCATACTCTAAGCGGGCAAGCATCACCATACAGCCGAACAGCTGGCCAGGAACAAGTTAAACTGGAGAGAAAGTAGCCTGACTTGCCAAAAAGTCACAGTAACGGTAGTGTGATGGGGCTTGGGGCAGATTTTAGCACCCTAGGCTCCCCTCTGGCACGGCAGCACCATTCACCTCTCCTTGCAGGAAGGTGTACTCCCAGCACATGCCCTCTCATCTCAAGGACATCCTTCAGATCCGAGGTGACCGGCAACTGTTTACGCATGATCCCCACACGGTGCCAAGAGCAGCTCACCTGTGGCACTGGCATAAACAACCCTCGCTCGAGGCAGTTTGTTCTGAAGGTCCAGCACAGCTTTGCCCATTTTAGTAGAGCTGGCGTTTTTGGCTTTGTGGCATTCGTCAAACACAATCTGGGTGAGAATGTCAGTTAAGGAGAAAAGATTTATTTTCATCCCGAGGATGGGAGCAGACAGAAAATGCAACAGCCTCCTCCAACCAGCTGAAAACCAGCCCCAGTATCAACAGGACTGACTCACTCCCCGCACCACATGAAATCTGTTGGGTTTTGCTTAGTCCTTAGAGCCCAAAGTCATTTCCCCCTCCTTCTCCTTTCACTTCCAAGGTACGTCTTGTAATGCTGAGGGAGAAGAATGCTGAAAAGGTTAATTCCAGCTGCATTCTTCCCCTCCTCCTCCCATCACCAGTGCAGCCTGCAGAGGAGGAGAGAAGAGCTGGGGGGATGCATGCCTTACAGCATTTAAATATCTACCGCAGGCACCAGGCTGCTCAGCACAGCTGCTCCCAATGACTTCAGATGGCCACACGCTCTTTGTTCCTTGGTGAAGTACAATCACAAGCATTCCATTCGTTTCTCTCTCCAGTTTTAGTTTTGGTTTTGGTTTGTTAAGTTTTTTTTTTTAAAGGATACAACTCCATCAAAGTTTTCCCTGCACCAGTCCAAAATCTGTTTTAAGCGCGTCCTGTGCTGTCCACCAGCCTGGCTTTCACCAATCAGCGCAGAATAAGTGGCAAAGAGGACTCCTTCTGAGGTAGCTGTGTCACCATATTTAATCTGCAGAAAAAGAAGAGCAGCGCACACACTCACAATGTTTGTTGCCTGTATGTCGCCCCCATCCTTTGCCCACACTCAACACTGTCGATTGTGCTGCGACTGTTCAGGACACACGCTCCTGCCTTCAAGAACAAAACCCAATCTGAGAGCAGGGCAGACAAAAGACTGTTGGTAGCTGACGTCTTTAGCACTTCTATTTGGCACTGAGAGATGGTGATGACAGGGACTTTAAATGCCTGGAGAAGTTCCACTAGCCAATGTGTCAGCACATCTGGATGCATGCAGTGAAATGGGGAGACCACGCTAGGACTTCAATTTTCTGGCCAACTGAAGGCACTTGATTTTTTTTTAAGCAACAGTTTAGAATGTTTAATGGTTTTGAACCCTCCCATCTGTTTTAAATATTTCTAGAAGCTAATTTTCTCTTTGACCAGGTGAGAGTGTTGCCTATCTTACTGTCATAGGTCCCACCTGTAACAAAATAAAAGGTAGCGGAAAAAACCCCCACGGTCCCAATCTGAAGTAAGTTCCATTTAAAGCCTTTTTGGTTTGAAAACAAACACCCCTTTCAGCCTCTTAGTAGAGTGCACTCAGAGGTGTCAAACACATGTGGTTTTCATTGACTTCACGAGGGCTGGTTGTTTGATACCATTAAAAACCAGAGGGAAGTGTTTCAGTGAACTGGCAGACAAGCCTGGACTAGGCTGATGCACTGGACAAGAGACTAAAGCACAGGCTGTGAAGAACCCGTGAATAACCATTACATCACTGCTGGTTTTTTCTTTTGAGAAATGCTTCATCCTCATCACTGAGTAACTGGAAGAAAGTCTGAAAATTCTCCGATTTGCTCAGCTGGGGGGAAATACCACGTGCTCAGCCCCAGCACCAGGTGTCTGCAGCAACCTGCCAGGCACCAATCTGTGCACTTTTATGTGCTCCCTTACTCGCATGCTCTGAAAAGCAGTTCCAAGAAACCAGTGCTGGGAAACATTAGCCCAGGAGAGTAGAGCATGGCCACAGCTAACAGAAGTTGTTCCCTCTGCGGGACTCTTCAGGAATGACGAAAAAGGTTCACGTCCTGCCGTACTTTGCACTTGCCTGATGCCACTTCTCGCTCCCTGCAGGAAAAGAGCTCTGTGCTCACAGTGCAGCTCTGCAGAGTGTATAAAAATAGCAAGAGCCCCGAGTGGGAAGAGCACGCCGAGGGAAGGGAACAGCAAGCAGCTTGCTGTCTGCTACTGCCTGTGCCACCAGCCACACAGAGGCAGAAGCGACTGCTGCTTTACAGGCTAAGGTGGATCCCTCTAACTGGTACTGCAGGCTGATTTTCCAGAACACCATTACAACTTTTCTCCCTACCTTATTCAAAGCATGCACAGGAATGTGGGAGGCTTCAATGTCTTTCAGGTCTCTCTCAGCATCATACTTGAGATCGTTGGAGACGCTGAACCTGCAAAGCAAGACGGCGGGTCTGGTTATCTGCTAAGGAGCTAGTCAGGCCACGCAGAGTGATTAATAGCTCTGACTAAAGCACCAGGAGGTGCGCAGAACTGTCGTATTTCCAACTGCCCACACACCTCAACACAAAATCCTACAGCAGACTCCAGTCTGCCACTTACAACAAGCTGCGTGTGTTCTGCAGTAAAACCCCCCTCCCCAGGGGCCTGAGACTGCACCCGGGAAGTCCACGAACACCCCCAACCCCCCCGCTGACTTCAAAGAGCGCGGGGACAGGCTCGTGGTACATCATCTGCTATTTCACAGTGACTCACTCTCCATCGCCGCTGCAGGGGAAGTCTTCCCGTTTCCCAGACAGCAAACAGGCACGAAGAGGTGGAAACGACTTACCCAAGGCCACAGCATGAGTCAACTATAAAGCCAACATCAGCACTAAGGAATTCCTTACTCCCAGATCCAAACTAACTCCAAGGTCTTACGGGAAAAGAGGAAAGAAAAACCCAACAACTTACCACAGAGCTTTTTTCCTCCCTTTAAGATAATTTTCAAAAATGATGCCCGCAACTGTCCTGCCCTTTCCAACTCCAGCACCGTCCCCAATCAGGAACCCAGCTCGCTGCCCGTTGGGTAATAAAACTTCATGTTGCTGCAAAATCAAGAACAGAACTGGAAATTAAACTAGATTTGCCTTTCCTAACAGCTTTGATGTGAGGTTATAAGAGCACCACTTCACCCTTTCACATATCCCATCAATGCCAGCACGTTTCCTGCTCAGATAAACAATGGCAGGAACAGTCGTGTGTCACGGCCAAGCTCACAAGTGGCAGTTCACAGAAACGGCCCCCAAAATGTAAAGCACTCCCCTCTGCAATAAAAGTCAAGGATTCTTGCCTCATTGGGAAACAGACCCCACAGAAGTCCCCAGCTTCAAATAATCCTTTCAAAAGGCATTTAAAATCCCACATGCCAAATCTTCCGAAGTTTTATCACCTACACGACAGGTTATTGTAAAACACACTTGAACATTTGTTCATACGAAAGGCAGATTCCTTCTGGTGTAAGACATGCAAGCTGGGCAAGCTGGAGCCCTGTACCTGGCAGGCATAAATGATTGCTTCCAGCTGTAGTGCAGAGAGTGACCCTTTGTCGGCAACAGAGCGTGGCAGGGAAAGGCTGTAGGTGATGTCGGGCGGGGGGACGCTGGACAGAGTGCTTGTTTCAACCACAAGGTCAGGGTGGTGCTTCCCAATCTTGGCTAAACAACACAGAAAAAACATAATTCAAGTTCTTCACACCTACAGGGCACCTCCTATGAATAGTCTGTAGCCCCCTGTTCAGGAACAGAAGCGACAAGCCCCACCCCTGCTCTTTACTCTTTTGTTCCATTTAAATTTCAGATTGTCACAATCAAGCCATGCCTCCCCCAAAAGCAAGCAACAGAAAAGTGTTAAGTTAGCGTAGCACCAATAAAGGATCAGTACACTGGTGAAGTTCTAGAAAATCACAAGCCTGCAAACACCACATAAGGCTTGCAGGAAAATAAGGGAGCCGTTAATTAGGTTGGTCCACAATGGAGTTAACAGAACTTCCCACATTCATGCGATGGCAACACTCACACTTCGAAGGTATATATTCTGCATAGGTCTCTGTTTGCCCCAGCTCTTCTGTTTCCTCCTCCTCACCTTCATCCTCCTCCTCTGCAGGAGCCTGAGACTGAAAAGAAACACAGCATTGACCAAATGTGAATGTTCTCATTTTGCTATGGACACAGGCCGTGCTAGAAACTACACCATTTAAGCCATCCCTATGCAAATTCACAAACCCTTCAAATACAATTAATCTATAGACTCCAGCAACACGAGGAACACCATCCATGAGAGCCTGCCCAGGGGGCCCAGCAAGCGCTGTGAAGCTACTTTCAGCGCCTAGTCCCCACCAAATTAGGGAAAAATGTTTACATCACTTTTCAGATGGGCTGTGAGCTTGCATGAATTCTGCCCAGCTGTGCTCTAATCTGGCCCTGAGTAAGGGACCCAGAGCAGCTTTAAACTCAGCACGGCACTCAGCAGCATAAAGCAAAGTCGTGAAAGCACAAATTATTCTTTAACAAAGCCAGGTTCCACCAAAGGAAACATAAGACGCTTCTGGGAAAGGGCAGTGACTTGTAGATGCCTGATTTTCTCGTCCCACTCCCTCTGAAGGGCAAACAGAACTGCTCCCCTCCGCATGGATGTCACCGAGTTAAGAGCCTGGTGTCCAACCCTACCAAAGCCACCCGTTGTTCTCACCTGGTAGCTTATGAGGAGCGGGGTGCTGGGGACAGCAGGAACGTGGTCACTCGAACTGTTCAAGCCAGTGAACGATCTGCTGGGTGAGAAGAGCTGGAACAGAACAGGTGTAGGTGAGAAAGCAGTCTTACCCCTCAGCCCTCCGACCCCAGAAGATACAACAGTAAAAATACTTGGGCTCTGTACTCAGATTTTACATTCTGATGTTGACAGTGGACTTTAATACCGTTTGTGAATGAAAAGCCCTGGGCAATAATTCCAGAAACAAATAAATCTTGCAAATGTCAGCCATGCCTTTGTCAACATACACACAGGGAACAACTGGCCAAGGTAAATACATTCTTGCAAGACGTGAATATTTTGTGTAGAAGCCCACGTGGGTTGAAAGCCTGCACGTCCTCCCACACCCACGGGACAGGAACCTTTCTGCACTGGCTGTAGTTAACTACAGGACATTAAGACGGGTCATCCCGAAATGCCACGTTTTGCCTTGATCCATGAGATCTCGGGCATAAGCCCAATTTTTATACCCCTCCCACTAGCGCTAACAGATTTCTTGTGCAAACGTTGCCACTTTCAAAGGACTCTTACAAGCCAGCAGTCCCCGTCAAGACCCGATTGAAGTTTATTATGGGAACACTGGACTTGCTCTGCACTGGAGCAGTTATGTTAGTTGCTATTTTCCGTTTGCTTCAAAGGGAGCTCTGTACAAAACAGCTCTGCCGTTCCCAACAAGACAGGACCTTGTTAAAAGGAACTGTGTAGATTCCCGTTGCGGGATCATGTGTTATATTCTAAACCAGCAAATCCAGCTGCGAGCTCTGGGTTCTATTGCTAATGGAAGAGAAACAGCATTGCTTTGGGGACCAGAAGGGGAGACGGGAGCACAGCCAAGGCGATCCAAACTGGGGGGGAGCGGGAAAGACTGAGCAAAATTGCAACTAAAAGCCAGCGCTGGGAAAGGACCGAGCATTAAATCAGAACACCGGCACTTTACATCTTCTTACAAACTGCCCTTGAGGCAGGCATTTACTTAATGATTGTGCAAATTTTTTTTTAACATTAAAACCACTGTTCTAAGTAATTACCTAACTGCACCAGAACACAACCCGCGGGCCAGCACCAATTAACAGCTGTCCCAAGGTGAAGATCCACCACCCTTTGCCTGAGACCACAAAAGCCTGCGCGCTTCAGCTGCCCGTCAGGCTCACCAAATTCTTGCAGAAAACAGGACCACCAGTGAGGACCTCCACTACAGAGACCAGCCATGAGGCCTGGGAGCTCAATCCGCACCAAGACCCCCACCCAGCTGGCAATGTGGCGGTCAGGGTGCCACACGGGCCAGCTGGGTCTCTCCAGGCACCAGCTGCTGTGTCAGAGTTAATGATGGCTTTGGACCATCCAGCCTGCTGCACCGCAGCCTGCCAGGAGAGCTCCTGAGACACTCCTAGCTGGGAAGGTACAATCGAGGAGATCCTTCGTGTGCCCCCCCCCCCCCCAATAAAATCACCCTGGAATTTCCCGACAGCGAGCAAGGTCAAGCCAGCAGCTCGTGGCATCCAAAGCAATCAGCAACTCCAGAAGCAGCACGACTGCAAGTTTAGAGCCTGCAAAGAGTGCCAGACTTACAGAGAGACCAGCAGAAGTGAAAGATGGGAAGTTCTTAAGCATAAACATGCCGATTATTTCCTATTTTTAAATTAAAAAAAAAAGAAAGAAAGAAAATTTAAAAAAAAAAAAACCACCCTCCATTACTGGAAGCCTGAGTCAGAATTACCAGAAGGAAGCTGGACGGAAGAGCTATTTTCAGTGCCAACAAATCTGGAGAGCAGGTGAAACATCTCCACCTACAAATCTGAGCTCAGTCTAAGAGTTTCTATTTAGGCAAGAGAAAGGCCCAGATCTGCTGGAACAGCAGGACTTGCTCCTCTCAGTTCCAGCACTGGAAGGTTAATCCAGGTCTGGGTTTGTATCACGCAATCTGCAGAGTACAAACCCCTGCCGTCCCAGTTCAGTGGGGCTCTGGCACACAGCGTTTGACCTCAGGTGTTGCAAAGGAAGTGACAGAAATCCTGGTGGTTGGGAGTACTGGAAAACTAACCACCTGGCCGAGAAATGCTGTGAGGGCTAGTCCAGGTGGGACCAGAGCTGGACTGGAGGATAGGGCATCTTTCCCCAGCCTGAACTTGTACCATTTCTTCCTTTCTCTACTCTCGCTCACCTCCCAGTTTGATTTTTCTCCTTCCTCTATGCTGCGTGTCTAAAAACATTCATAGAAGAGGCATGCAGGGCATATGGAAGAACACTGGGATGTAAGCAGGAGAGACTCATTCAGTAAAGTTGCTGACACATGCACAAAGACTCGGTCTTACTCCATTTTTTTCCTTTCTGCATTATTCTCCATTTTGCCCCACCTTGCCATGAGTTCAGTGGGAAAAGAAACAGCGACATACGGCTGACAAGCCACCTCCCCTCTGCATAAATTCATTCCCTATGTATTGAGCTAGGACAAGGCTGTTCACATTTTTCAAGTGCTGTGGATGAGTTAGAAAAAACAGATCAGCAGCTCACAAAAATTCTAGCTACAGGCTTCAGAGGCAGGGCTTTGCTTCCCCAATCTTAAAAACACTGTAAACTTGTGAGATGGTTGTGAGAAAACACAATGGATTACAGGAACTATTTTTAAAAGGTATTTCACAACTTCATTACAAATGCAGCAAGCATGGGTTTTGTCTGCTAACTCCTGCAAGTATGTAACAGTGGAGTAGCTCTTCCCTCCATGCCCATTCCTGAAACGATAAACACATTACATACGTCTCCGTTCTTTACGGATAAGAGCTCTCCCCACGCCTGCACATGAACGCAGCTCTGTGTCCAGCCATTTCCCCTTCAATCACAAACACTCCACCTAAAGCTTCAGCGCTGGGCACTTGAGATAAGGGTTTCTTAGTGAGCTTGACATGTTCAGCGTTGCGCAGTCTCGCTGTGATGCTTTTAACTGTAATTTTGCTCTGTCCTCCCTTCTGAAAACCCGTTTCCCCAGTGCTGGTGACAGCTGATAGAAACAAGGGGGAAGCTAAAATAGGGATATGGTCTTTCCCATGCCATGTCTTCAAATTGCTACACAGCAGAAGGCAGTTCATTATTTATTTATTTATTTATTTATTTTTTAAAGAGGATGAGGTACGAGGCCGTTCTTGTACCTGGGATCTACACATGGGTCTCGCAGGCAGGACTCACCCAGTTTCACTCACAAGGTATCCCACACATCACAGCTGTGTAAGGATTGCCATTTCCACTCTGCCTGAACCTTGGGAGACTGAAATTCGGGAAAAACTACCACCCTGACAACACCGTGTGAGGCTAGCCATTGCTCCTGGGTAAAGCTGCCTACACAGCTGCCACTGGGATGTCCTGCATCAAAACAGACTGGGCCTGCATCTCCCCAGCTCACGTACGGGGTAACAGGACCGACACGCAGCTCTGTACTGCAGCTTCGTAACTGCTCTGGCTACTCAAAAGCCAAAATTCCTGCAATTTTATGGAAAATTACAGTGATGTAATGATGTGGCGAGGGACAGGGAAGGATTATCTAAATTGCTTGTATATTTGGTGCAGGCTATCAGCAAAGCCTCCATCCTGCACTGAATGTTATAGTAAGGAACCTTATCTTTGGCACTGCCTTCAGATTTCGCAACAGATCGCTTGTTTGCCTCCTTTAAGAACAACAACCACAAAAAAAGCATATTTGAAACTCAGGTAATAAAACAGTTGTCAATCACGATCCAGCCTGACAATCCGTTTACCTTGTGTCCCGTGAGTTATCACCTCCCACAGAAAAATGAAACCGAAATCTCCTGCCTGGGACCTGCTTAACTGAGGCCTCAGGAAATAAAACTCAAACTCAAAAAACCAAACAAAAAAAATCAAACTCAGTGAAATTAAAAACCAATCAAAACCACCCCCAACCACCTCTGTATTCAGAAAACACAGATAAGGCAACGTTTAAAATAGTTAGAGATTCTTTTCTAAAGGAAGTCGTTTATAAATGGAATTCCAAGGAGTTAATTAGCTTTATCTGAACCCAAGCGCTCTGCAGAACAAGGGGCAAGGGGAGGAGGTGAGAGCAGCACACAGCAGAGACCTAGACGGCTGCTCCCCCAGGCCAGAGAAGTTGGTCTCACACGTATTTGTTTCTCACTTGCATTCTTTACGCTGGGTTTGAAACGGCTTTTCCCACTAAGATTTTTGCTGTATACTCCACAGATACAAAACTACAAGCTTTTTTAAGCATCGAGTATCTCGACCAGAGTTCACATGTTTAGAAAAAAGGACACCAAGGAACTATTTCTGTAGTGATTTAGGCTACGACGTAAAAAACACTCAATAATAGGAAACCGGGAGTCATAAGGCATAGGCCTTCTCTCTCGGGGGATGCATCTGCTTTCTAGCTTTTTTCATCCCTGTTTACAAGCTGTGATGTCTTCAGCCTTTTCTTTTGTGCAAATAGCTCAACTCTCCTTCCTGCTGTCTCAAACCGCAAAGGGGTCCAGCCTGTGCGTAGATCGCCTGTGCAGCCCTCACTTGGCAGCGCAGCAGCGTGACCCTTGGTGTCCAACACGATCACCCGCGGGCAGCAGAGCAGCAGTACTCGCTGCCTCCCACTACAGACACGCTGCAGGCCAGGAGGATGCTGCACAGGTCTATGAAGGTGATGCAACCTCAGTGATTTCAGCAAGAGCTCAGGTGTCTATTTGAGGATCTGCATAAATGGCCTGAGATCTCACAGGAAGTTTAAGGCAGGCAGGAGCTTTGATTGCCTGAGTGCCAGGCTAGGACCCTCACCACTAAGCCACGTTCCTTCAGTGCCCGACCTGTCACTGAGCCACACAGCAGCAGCATCTGCCAAGACTCTTACTTCCCAGCTGTGACAACCAGCCAGCTTTCTTCATGGAAATCGGCAGACACACCACTAAGTGAAAATGCAGCCTCTAAACACAACAGAACCTCAAAATACAACAGCGGCTAAAGCACGGCCATGCCAGATTGCCTTCTGGGGCATTCACACTGAATCTTTTTCCCCAGTGTCTTCGTAAGAGAATGACCTACAAAGGAAACCGACTGCACGACTGGGCATTCACCGTGACAGCCGAGATCCAGAGATTCCACAGACACGTATGATATTGGTTCCGCCAACAACCAAACCCGTAGCGACTGATACCAGGTTGTGCAACAGTGAGTAACCAGTCCCAACAGACGAGGGAAAACAGATGGCAGAAAGCTGGTAAAAATGCACAGAACCACATGTTGCTGTGGGACTGTCGGGAGATCACATGCCCAGGGAAACTCAAGAGACGTAAAAGCTTGTAGGGACTTCGACTCACAAAGTAAACACAAATGGTTAGTCTTAAGTTGAGACAGGATTGGGGGTTTAGTCATTGTTACTAAAATATCTGCCATGGAGAATAAACAAATGGTGGCTGCTGCTGAGGGCAGTTAATGATCTACACCACAGTGTTTTTCCTGCAGTCCTTCTCTTCAGCACTCCTGAGCACCCCGTCACAGTCCACTCTGGACCTGCTGAATGTTTTAGGGATAGACCTGACCCATTGTGCACCTACCCACCACTGCCGTCAGAAGAGCTAGTGCCTGCACCACACTCTGAAAGAGTGCAGGTATCCCTTTGAGGATGTCCGGATTCCCTCCTGCTTCCAGGAGACTACAGTTTGTGTCATCATTTCACCCCATCCCTCCTCAAGTGAAGTTGGTAATAGTAAAATAACACCATTGTACCACAAATCCATCCCTGCAGGGAAATGAGTTGTTTAATTCCTTGGTGAAAACACCACAGGATGAAGCCTAAGGTATTTATTGTCAGGGACGATGGAAAAGGAGCAGCCCATACCTCTATTTGGTTCTGCTGTGGTGTGTTTATATCCCATAGTGTTGGCACGTGGTTCAGACCATCGGCAGGCAAGAAGTCCTTAGGATCCGCAATGTCAGAGAGGGAATCCGCAGGGGATGAGAAGAGGGAGTTGTTGGAGAGCTCATCGAGGTATGAAGAATCCTGAAATGGAGAAACAACCACAATTAGAGGAGGCAGGATGAGAAGACCAGAGACCTCCTTTCCCACACCTACTCATCCAGGAATTTTTAATTTCTTGCTATTAAATGAGCAGCTCCTTGACTTCATGCTCCACAAAACTTAGAAATTAACTTTTAAATGAGGACATGCTCTAAGCAGCTGGTTTAAAATCTCAGTTTCTTGAAAAAGTAAGAAAAACATGGACTGGACAGAAGTGCTGGTACATGTTCAGGACTGACTCAGGCTGCGCACAATTCTACATACAGAGTGGGAGAAAGAGGAGCATTCAACAAGTTCTGTCACCTCAGCTTTGTATTTGACCTTGAAGAAGTCTGAGGGGTGAAAAGTCCTCAGCCTAACACTCGGAGGACTCAAGTATTTCATTCATGCACAGAAACCCACAGAGTACTAGCTACACCTAGTAATGACACAGCTGTTTAACTGCAATTTCTAACACAGCGATACCTGGAGGCTTCGGGGAAAAATTAAGTCTCCTCGTGCCAGGTCGTGCACAAAGAAGGCTGCCAGGAGCAGGGGGAAGGAGCACTAGTGTCATCTGGATTTGCATCTAGATGAATCTTGGCAAATCTATTAATCCTTTTCTCAAGGGCGTGCCTCAGTCCGGACAAGAAGAGAACGTGCTTCAGTGATGAGGATCAATCTCTGCCCCCACTCTTTTTCTGCTGCCTGTCCTGAGATGCCTTACAACCGTTTTATTTTGCGCAAACCCGGTGATGATGATGGTTTGAGTCACACGGACTCTAGCTCAGAAAGAGCCTTCAATCCCCATCCTACGATCAAGTCCTTGTCTGTTTTTTCAAATTTCAGGTGGCAAGAACCAACAGCCAAGAAGCACTTCTTACTCTGCATCCTGCAGCACTTTCCCTGACTCCATCACATCATCTCAGTTCTCCTTCCACATCAAATACCACTTTTAAAGTTTTTCAAAGCAGAAAAACCTTGTCTGCTGTTTATTGAAGAGCAACATACTTCCAAATGCCGAGGTCCTGCTGGAGGCAAGCCTCTGTCCCAGGGGGACAGGCAGACAGACCAGCAGGTCCTTCTTGGTGCCTCACAGGACCCTGCCAACACAAACGAGTTTTGTGGTTCCTCACAAGGGTCAGGTCTGTCAGCAGATGGCCAGCTCAAGCTCTCCGCTAGCCCAGATAACCTCATGAGTGCGTTATTACCGCAGCGCGGCTGCCAGGAGAGCCACCGTGTCTGATACTAGGAGAAATCACCGTTCATTTCCAGTTAAGGGCCAATTTCCTACTACAAGGCAGAAAGGCAGCCAAAGATTTTTAAAAGTCACTTAGCCCTGCCTGACATAAAATCATGCACAGCTGAGCCTGCTTGCACTATTCCTAAGGGCTTCAGGCCAAGAGCTGGGTCAGCCTCCCTCTCATGACTGCTATCAAAAGTTACAGGTTTGCAGTATTTAAAACCATCAGACATATTCCCTTCACCTTCTTCCCAGATATGTCTCGTCTGGCACCTGAGGAGACACCCTGTCTGCTCCGAAGCCATAGGTGCAGGTGCTGCAGCTACGCAAGCGCATGGATGTGCTGAAGCAAAGGCAAGCGGTGACAGAGGTCACGGCGCCACGTGTGACGTTTGCATCCTTCAGTTACCGACGGGGGGACCCGAAGGCCTAAAGAGAAAGAGCGGTTCGGTTGTGCCACCAGGGTGGTGCTGTGCAGGACACCCTCCCATGCCACACGTGTCACCGCAGCGGTGCGCCCAGCCGCAGCCCTTGCTCTCCATGCTTCTGTGGCTTGTTTAGGATCACCCAGAAACCAAGGCTTTTCCAAGACTGAAGCAGGCACCGAACTTTATCCTCTAAAAATTACGTGACCCCTGGAAATGGGACTCCATTTCACACCTGACCAAGTAGGAAGGCAGCTGGGTAAGTCTGGCCTTTCTTGGCCAGAGCAAGCGCCTTCTCCATCCTGCAGCAATGTGCCCACCTCCCACAGCCTCAAGTTCCTGATCTGGAGTACCACATGGACAGTACACATAGGATTCAAGCAAACATTGCTCAAGCCACTGAGAATTTTTTTTTTCCCCATTAACTCCCCCCTCCCCAGGTCTGTAGCCTCTCTCAACCTTCCAGTCCCCTGCAGAGACACTCACCGATTACCCTGAACCGCTGTGCTGCTGAAACAAGCCACCATCTCCCCTCACTGTCCTCCCCACCCTTCTGCTTCGTCCTCTGGGCTCACCATCCTAAAAACAAGCGCTGCAGGAGTTCAGCAGCCTCGGGCTATCACCACGATCTACGCTCCTCTGCTACCAACACCTCTTCAGATCCAACCGGGACACGGGTAAAGCAGAGAGCGTTGACATCTGGGCTTACTGTGGAGCTTGGGAAGAGAGTTTATCACCTGATGCTACTCTTCCATATTATGCCTGTTATAAAACGGTTTAGATCCATTTTGTAGCAACTTTTCTGGACATTCCCAGAAAGGAGGAAGAGAGAGAGATGGACAGGCAGATGGACTGCCCCTTCACCCGTCCGCTCCGGTTCCTGATACACCGGGCTTAGGCATAGTCAGAGGACCCAAAGCAGCTGAGAACTCTGCTTGGGGTGTCTTGACAATCTAGATGCTACACAGAGGATAAATACAGACTGATATCAAGAGGCTCATAATAATTGCTTTGAAGATGTTACTTTCAAAGTCCAGCACTAGAAACAACAACAGTTATCTTCTATGAGCACCCACCACAACAGTGGTGGCACAAACAGCTCCTGGAACTACAACTCTCCCACTCAAAAACCATGATGGTCCAAGCAGCTTGTCCACACGCGGTGAACAGCGGCTGGTTATCAAGACACAAGCATGCTGCTTTTCACAGGTGCCTGGGGAGATCCCGAATGCAAACCTAAAAAGAAAAAAAAGCAGCACACCTCATCTCAGGCCTGGCCACCTCGCAGGGGTCGCATGGTTTCTGGTAGATGGGAGGAAGGGCAGAGCCCTCAGAGCTCAGCTCACACGGTGATCTGCAAGAGCTAGTTCCTATTCATAACGATCAAAAAGAGGCATCATCATCCTCAATTTTAAATCTACAAGATTACAGGCATTCTTTACAATCTGCATGCTGAGAGGAGAAGCTTGTTTTTCCTCTCTCAAGGACACCTGGCAGATACTACGCTATGCACAAGAAAGAGCTAAACCAAAAGGCTGGAGTTACAAGGCAAATCCAGCGTTGTTTAGCCAGGGATTTTCTTTTCATTACGAAAAACTTTTGTTACATGGATCCATTTCAGCACTTCCCTGACAGCGTCCCAGTTGAGGGCTCCACCACCCAGGGATGGCGGCACCAGCATCTGAGATCCCCACCTGGTCTCATTGCTGAGCTATGGGGAGACACCTCTGTGCTGGTTTTATTCATTTGCAAATACCCCTGGCAGAAGGCAGTTCAGTAGGAAATGTCTGCAAACACACGGGCACTGCACGGCAGCAAGAAGGCTGTGGAGCAGACTGGAGTGGCCACTGCACATTCAGATTCTGAAGACCAGTAAAGTGCTGGGCTGGAACAGCCACGGGAGATGTGAAAGCACTGCACCACGACTCCAGGTACCCCAGCGGGCATCCCCTGCTTTCCCGAGCCCAGCACCTTCAATCCCCCAGCAAAGGCTCCAGCCCCACCACCGCTCCCTCCGCTCAGGGCACCAGACTGAAATGGGAAAGAGGAAACCAGCCTCCAAGTCCGAGGGAGGATAGCATTAGTCCTGGAAATTACTTCAGTGATCCCATCCTCTTGCAGTATTACTAGGTATTAGTCACAAGCTTCCAGTCTCCCATTTGTCTTAGCTAATTATACTATTCAAAGAGCACTAAAAGTAGTGACGTGCTAGATCCCTGCCCTGAAGAACTTAAGAGTGCAATCTCAGTAAATTAGCCTCGCTCGTACACAAAACACAGTGTAATTGTTTAATGCAAGGCCATACTGATAACTACAACCTGTGTCATTATAAAGCGTGCCTTGACTAATTACTCCACTGGTTTATATGGGGCAAACGGGAGCAGCGAGCTTAGTCTCCTCAAGGGAAAGGAAGGATCATCACCTAAACCGTCAGCTCGTGAAATGACAAAGTGAGCACGAGGACTCCTTTCTGCAGTGGGATAAAGCCACTGTCAGACCCATCGATACCAGTTACAGCTGCTCCCCACCAGGCGAGACCCTCAGCCAAAAGGTGCTGAGCGCTGACACGCAGACAGAAGCAGCTGCAAACAAGATGCCAGCGTTAGGGGTGGAAGAGATGGCCCAAGAAACCACGAGAAGCAAGGAGGTTACAGGTGCAGCAAGCACTGAAAAGGGGCGATGAGCTGAGCAGGGAGTGCAAAGGCAGCTCCCAGACCTGCGACGTGCTACTTCTACTTCTCAAAGAGTCTGACAGGCATGAGAAGCTGCTCAGCGACACCACTCCAGAGAGATCACCCACCTCAGTCATCAGGATTAGAAGCAAGTTATTTTGTCCCTGTTTGATTAATAAGAATTTTTTAATCTTCTCACTGGAAACGAGGGTTTTTTTATAGTAACAACACTTATTTTATGTTTCAGTGGAAGCTGAATATCTGCAACAGACAGATGTTACCCCACAAGGCAGGACCTTTATCTCAAATGCTATTCTGCAGCTATTCTCCACATAAATTTTATTTCTGGAATTAGGCTACTTTGGTTTAGGGGGGTTGGAGGGTTTTTTTCCCTGAGTTTTTTGGAGTTCCCCCCACCCCTAATTTAGCATAGCAGCTAAATCCAGGCAGTACATTGCAGATCATCACTGGTGGGAGAGTTTTCCTGCAGGGGGGCTGGCAGACCTGCTTTGCTTCCATCTCCTCAGCCTGCTTCGTTAAACACTCCTCTGCACTGGGACAGTGAACACCTGGGAGAAGCACCAGCTCGAAGGTCTCAACCCTGAGCCCTGCATCTCCCAGACTTTTCCCAGATTCTCCCGTTAAAAAGACAGACAAAGAGACCTTGAAGTCTGCTGTGAAAACACAGTTCAGAATTAACTGCTCAAGTCAAAGATTAAGTTTAGAGAGGCCCACCATAAAACGGTGAAAGGGCAATTCCCTCACAACAGAGTGACCACTTAACAGAGACTTTTATAAAGGGTCAACAGCCAGCTGATGCAGAGGCTATGCACAGCTCCTGGCTGTTGGTCTTACCAGAGTGTTCTTTTTTCACACTGAGGTTGAAATAACATCAACGTACTAGAACATGAGATGGAGGATCACAAATTGTTGTCTGGTCTTCATATCAGAAGATGCTCTGATGAGTAACTCAGTAAATCAATGCCAATCATTTGATGGGAGATCTAAACTGTGAGTGCAAACCATAGAATAGTTTGGGCTGGAAGGGACCCTTAAAGTTCATCTAGTCCAACCCCCCTGCCACGAGCAGGGACATCTTCAGCCAGAGCAGGTTGCTTAGAGCCCCATCCCACCTGACCTTGAATGTTTCCAGGGATGGCACCTCGACCACCTCTCTGGGCAACCTGTGCCAGCATCTCACCACCCTCATCCTAAAAGATTTCTTCCTTATATCTAGTCTGAATCTACCCTATTTTAGTTTAAAACCATCACCCCTTGTCCTGTGACAACAGGACCTGCGAAAAACTCTGTCCCCATCTTTCTTACAAGCCCCCTCCAAGTACTGGAAGGCTGCTGTAAGCTCTCCCCACAGCCTTCTCTTCTCCAGGCTGCGCAACTCCAAGTCTCTCAGCCTTTTCTCCTAGCAGAGGTGTTCCAGCTCTCTGACAATTTTTGTAGCCTCCTCTGAACCTGCTCCAAGAGGTCCATGTCTCTCCGAGCTGAGGGCTCCAGCACTGCAGCGGGGTCTCACCAGTACGAATTGCCAGTCAGTGCCACAGGGGCACACCAGATTTCTATCATTATCCCACAACAGTTAGCAAACCCAAGAATTTACTTTTTAGAAAAGACAAGAAAAAAATCTGAGCAAAACAACCCAAACACTTAACCTCTTCCTCCCAACCACTGGAAACATCTCAGTTCCTTTAGTCAAAACAAAGTCTTTCTTAAAAATAATGAAAGAACAAGTGAAGTCTAAATACAGGAGTATGCATCCTAAAAATATTTTTGGCCGCCAAGCTATCAATATAAACGGTTTATTTGCTCACAGTCCAGACACAGAGGAAACAAATACTTCTACACAGCAACTACGGATTACTCAGCTACATACCACACAGTTGATAGAGGGTTGGTTTTTTTTACAAAAAAAAAAAAAAAAACAACAACAAAAAAACCCCACCACATAGATAATATACACAGGGACACATAAATAAACATACCCAACAAAGCTACACTGCCAAACAAGAAAGATTTGGTGTCTCAAAAATCACAGATTAAGCAAATTACATTTTAGAAAAGACAAAATCAAGAATTAACAGCTGCAATGTAAGTAGCCGATGACTAAAACAAAATCTTCTAGCTGCCAAAACTCAAAATCTTTCTAAATGTGGGGCAATAAACTTGCAGTCTTAAGAGTTCAGTTCTCTGGCTGGGATGGCGTTTCCCTTGCTTTTCTGTACCCGGCATCTGGTTTAAAAATAAAATGCCTGAAAGCCATTACAACTACATAAACACACCAATCAATTCTCCACACAGCTCCTTTTCCTCTGAGCTTCACAGCTAGCGACCAAGTTCTGAGAGGAACAGCCTCCAAGTAATGCACATTTCAGCAAAACACAAATCACATCTTCAGCACGGTAAATCCGCTCCCACTGCCTCGCATCGAGTCGTCGCCCCTAAACCTCTGCTGCCATTGCAAAAAAATACGGGGGGGACACAAGCTTGGGGGAGCAGCTGGAGCTGGCTAGCCTCACAAACAAAACACACAAGGAATTCCAAGGAGGAAGGGGGGGGGGGAAGAGGGAAAGAAAAAAAAAAAAAAAGAAAAGAAAAGAAAAATCAGGCATTACCTTGTAGCGAAATGGGAACTTTAGCCAGAACTGCATTTGGGACATTTTAAAACAGCATTCAGTTTGCTGTCGGCAGAGCAGGACGTGGATGAAGCAGTAAAATGAGATTTTTCGGTATATAATGGAGAAAGGTCTTCATTCATGACCGCAACAGCAGCAACAGCCAGGAAGAGAGCTCATCAAGGGTTTTTAAAAATTAACATGCAGAAGAACGGATTGAAAATGGAGGAAAAAAAGACAGCCATCCAGCGCGTCTGTCCTAAGCCTGTGGAAATTTGCATATAGTGTTTAGTCACGAAGGAGAGTGCTTTTACTTCCTCTAAGTACGAGGGCTGACTTTCAGGAAATGATGCCTGCTTGGTAAGTCAGTGAAATTACTGGCAATGCGATGAGAATTACTGTATGTGGTGTAATTCAACCACAGATACACTGTAAACAAAGCCGTGCTGCGCGGCCAGCTGCCGAGCAGGAGGTCAGGCAGGAGCTCCTCGGTCGTCCCTGGAAAACCAGCGTTTCCCCCCCACAGCTTTGGGGCTGGGGGGTTCTCCCCCCCACCCCGATTCCAGACAAAGTGTAAATATCACAGATATATAAACTGAAAAAGATCATGAGAAGGATTCACAACTTGGGGTCCCCAACCCCACCCCAGGTCCATGGGCTTCCTTCTGTCTTCAGTATCTGCCCCACCCTAAATAGTACAATTAAAAAATTGGGAGGGGAAAAAAAAAAAAAGTACAGCCAGTTTCTTAACTTGCTTTTCTAGATCATTATTTCTCAGTGTCCAGAAACATTGCTTTTTCTCCCCAAGGCCTTCCCTTTTAACTTTAACTTGGTAACAGAAATATACAGAATTTCTAGCGGGGAAGAGAAAAAGGCACAAAAAAACGGGACGTCGGAAAGGAAAGAGAAAAAGGCACAAAAAAACGGGACGTCGGAAAGGGAAGAGAAAAAGGCACAAAAAAACGGGACGTCGGAAAGGGAAGAGAAAAAGGCACAAAAAAACGGGACGTCGGAAAGGGAAGAGAAAAAGGCACAAAAAATGGGATATCTGAAAGGGAAGAGAAAAAGGCACAAAAAACGGGATATCTGAAAGGGAAGAGAAAAAGGCACAAAAAACAGGATATCTGAAAGGGAAGAGAAAAAGGCACAAAAAACAGGACGCCGGAAAGGGAAGAGAAAAAGGCACAAAAACCGGGATATCTGAAAAAGAAGAGAAAAAGGCACAAAAAACGGGACATCAGAAAGGGATTTGTTCAGCGTGAGCTTAAGGAACGTCTGCACCACCACAGAGGGTGAAGGAGAAGTGAGTTTGCCAGAACACTCACCGCCCTGCAATAAACCCATGAGAACTACTCTGTTTGCTCCAGGTTCCCATTTTTTCTCCCTCAGCCAGCCAGCAGCACCGGTGCCAGGCTCTGGCCACGGCGTTAGCCCCCCACCAGCTCCCACCAGCGCGGCTACCCCAGCCTGGACCGCAGCTGGAGGTGGCACCGCCGTGTCCAGGAGTGCAGCTCCAGCCAGGCTTGCTGCAGGACACTGGGACAGCTGTGCCAGCTGTGCCATGGCAGGACAGGGAGAGGGGCTCAGCCTGGCCACCAAACCCGGCAGCCAATGAGCCCAGCAGCGTGGGTATGTGTGCTGAGGACGGCGAGAGGAGCGCTGGCTGCAGGTCGCTCCGTCCCTGCTCTGACTCCTTCCACGCAACCATGGCAGGGCTTCACATGAAACGCAGCTCATCACTGCTCCGCGCTAGAGCCGGTGTGCGGTGCCTGCTGTCATTGCTGATGCAAGTGCTCCTGGGGCCTCGTGCTGAGAACTGCTGGAAAAATCCCACGTTGCGAGGCACTTCTCAAAAAAAACCCCAAAACTTTGGAGCAACCAAGGACAGCAAAGCCCCTAACAGACCTGCAAGAGGTGAGAGCAAAAAATGAGGTGCTCTCCCAACCCTTCCAAGAGTCGGGAGACAAACTGGAGGGAAGTAGGTTTTTTTTTAGGACATTGGATGAGGAGGGAGGACTAGCCCCTGCCAGGAAGATGCACTGGGTCCTGGCGTTGGAAAACCACCCGCAGGGCATAAACGTGCAACAGGGCTCCTTCCAAGGAGCACAGCCCAGCCCACCGCAGCACAGCAGTTCCACAGGGATTCATACATTAATCGCCCTTAATAACGAGGATCCACGTTCCATCATGCAGAATACTTAGTCCAAAAAAGTTTTTTCAATAAGCAAATGGGAAAGCCAAATGCCTTTCCCCAGGCACTCAGCCTGCAGCCAGGGATGCTGGTGCCACGCTCACAGCAAGCGAGGAAAAGGCAGCACCAGCAGCCCTGGCCCCGGGAGGAGCTGGAGCATCGCTGCCGCGTTCCTCCCATTAATAGAGCACATTTCACCTCCGGTGAAGGCTGCAAGCAGCGGTTACGCAGGCGCTGCGATGGCAGAGGCGTTCTGCAGGAACTGTGGTAAAAACGAAGCGTTTGGTTTCTGTGGGCAGCTGGTTTGGGGTGGAAAATGGCAATGGGTTTTCACTGCTGCTTTTATTTCAATTTGATTGTTTTAATTAGCTGGTAGTGCCCTGGAGCTTGGGATAGGTGTTTTAATGATGTGCTTGAAGAGACCAAATACATTTTTGAAATGGCTTAATTAGTGACTTGCTGGTGACTGCCTTGCTGTGTGACCTTGATTAAACCACCAAGCCTAGCCTGACACTACTGGGGTCTTGCTGTTTATACAACCTTTTAAAAAGCAGGTGGTTTATTTCCTCTTCCTTTTCTGTTAGTGGACAAATAGGGCAAAACGTAGGCAACAAAACTGGATCACCAAAAGGAAGCAAGATGTATGACATCGTTATAGACAACCAGGACTGCTAAACTGATTTTGCAAGACCACAGTAATATAATCACATAAGATAAGATAACCCACTGAGAAACCATCACCTGGAATTTTAACCTGTCCTACGGAAGAAGGCATGCCACAGAATTTCTACTCTCCACAATTAATTCATGAGCACATGCTGACAGACAGGAAGAGCAAAGCAGAATTATTCTGTCATCTTCCAGCAAAAACTGGAATATCCAACCCAGTTACATTGTTGGGTAACCTTTAAGCATCCTCTACCACCTCCTAACCAGTGCCCTGCAGGACAGCTTCCTGAACACGCTGATGGTTTCTTGAAAGCACGTGCTGAGCTTCTAGGAAAGCCCAGATACAAATCAATCTAGAATAACACACCTGTACACAAGACCTGCCAGCTCATCACCCTCGTGCAACCAAAAAGTTCAGGTTTAAATTTCCCGAAACACAGGCGTTTCAGACATGTCCAAGGACACTCCAGGCTCTGCTTCCTGACCTGGTGAGACACTCGTGGAAAAAGCCATCAGGCCGCTGCAGGTCTCTGCAAGCCAAGCTGCTGGGCACCATCCCATGCAAACAGACAGCTGCACAGGCAGGAGGGATACCTGAGCAATGAGTAGGCTATACTATCAGATCGCAGCAATATGTCTTGAAAAAAGAAGTCTAAAAGTAGCTAAAGGGCGGCAGAGTACTGAATATCTGAACACTGCCGTTTGTGCGAGCAGGGTTGGGGTTTTTTTTCAGAGGGATGAAAGAAGGGAGAGTATGTATTGTACAGACCATGCCTTGCTTCTCCTGTTCCCATGACACAACCGGTTTCACCCAGCTGGGTGTAAGGCTTTGCTTTGCATTTTGGCTGTTTTAAGAACCAGGGGCCATTCCTGCCCTGCACAGGGCAGCCTCTGCTCTAGTTTCAAAAGTGAGTGAGATGCAGCAAGGTGCATGGAGAGCAACTGCACTGAGAGGCTTTGACAAGTTGAGACCACAAATGGTTTATTTTTAAAAGACATTAAGAGCAAGCATAACAAACCAGCTGGTAGGTATTTTATAACCAGAGCTGAAATTCAGTGTATGTGAGGGGGGTGTCTGGATCACAGCAAGCCCTACCAGCACACCGCTCCCTCGAGGACTGGAAATTTGGAAGGCAACCACTGCTTCTGCAGGACCGGGGAGAGGAGCAGGGGACAGCCAAGCAAGCCCAGAGGGGAACTCCCAGGCTGGTGTTCCTCCTTAAAATGAGGAGAAATCAGGAAAACTCACGAAGCATAAAGGAAAACCAGCGAGAGAGTAAACTCTTGCAGGGGATCCCGAAAGCTGGAGGAAAGCGGTGCACAGCAGCAGGCAGCGAGATGGTGCGACTGGGGGAATAACACACACGTGAGGCCAGGAAAAGGAAAATGACTGAAGGCAGCAGTCATGTTGCAGGCAGTATTTCTTGTGGTGACTGCTGTGACAGCACCACTGGTGTTTTGAGCACATTATGGATCAGGACACACTGTGACAGCCAGCAGAACCGGAGATGGGGAATCTCACTTGATCACACTGACCCAGACCGATTCTGCTTTGAATTAACAGGTCTATTTTATAACATCTCCCAGTGGTCAGCTATTAAATTATATTACCGGCATTTTTTTAAGAGCACTCTGTGTTTCAGACCCGTTCCTTTTCCCACTTTTGTTAGCTTTATGAAGAGAAGGCAGAGAACGGTGCTTGCCAAGAATTTCAGCAGGCAGTTCTCCATCGCCTCCTGTGCCTTCTCTCCTGCCCAGAGGTGGACATGGCTCTTTGAATGTAGCAATACAGATGAAAACTAAGGCTGAAACGAGGGAGATGTCTGAGCCTTCCAGCCTCTTGTACCCCCTCCCAGGGCCACAGGCATCCTGGCCGGCTCCTGCAATCCACAGCCAAGCACAACTGACAAATTATGTCTCAAAAGCAGAATTATTCTCACTGAACCACAGGTATCTCCACCTGAGATGGTCCCAAGAGCTCTTTTTACACATCGAAGGGAAAGATTTATTCCTAAAGCACAGTTCATCCAAACAAAAGGAGACATTGCTTTAGAATAACGTCAGCTGCATCCCAGATGTGTCCTCTCCTCCTTGATCACCAGCTCAGGGTGGCTAAATCAGATGATCAGAGACTGAGCACTTGCTAGGTGAATTTTACGCTGATGCCCAAGCCCTGCAGTTCAGGAAAACGCTGCAGCACCCACACAGACCTGCCTGGTCTGGCTCTTGGCTGTGAACCGCACACACAGGCACGACCAGCTACCGGTGTGCCTGGCTCCAGCACAGCTCACCATCAAAGCAGCCAAACCCTCTACACGAGCCAACAGCCTGGGCTGATGCCACTGCCTCCTCGTGCACCCATGGCCATACTCGCCCAGCTCTAAGCTGGGAGCTCAGGGGGGTGCATGGCCGTGCCGTCTGGTAGATCATCTCCAAGTGCATTATCCGAGGCATCCTGACCCAGGCACGCACCCTACATGCGGTGGATGACCCCACGGCAAGGCAGGAAACCACGGTGAGAGCAGGGCCACAGCAGACACGCAAACATCGCGGTCACAGCCATCCTGCTGGGAGTACATGCCATCATCACCAACACGATCTCACCATGCTTACTGTAACAGGGTCAGGTGAGCCGCTATAATCACAGCCTTTATTTTTCTAAACCAAGGCCTGAAGTAAGTGTTAGGCATCTCACCGAAAGTGTTTATAAAGTATAATTAAGCCAGCCAAAACTCCAACCCTGAAGTGCAAAAACAAAAGACATGAGCATGTAAAGCAACTTGTTCATAAAGTGCTTCAAAGGCACCAGAGCCAGTTAACTGTCTTCAAATTGATTTTAATATCTCTGTTCCCTGTAGACATTAACTCCAGGACAGCAATAGGAAGTTCCAGGATGTTTCTTATTCCAGGAAACTCTTCATTTTAGTCAGAACCAAGTCCTTCATATAATTTAATAACTGTTACATTGATTTCTCTTAAATCACCACAGCTCTGTGCACTGAAGCACTTTTAAAAATTAATACTTTTTTTTTAAGAGTAGGTTAATTTCTCCCCTTAATAACAGAGATTAATAGGAGATTGCAAGGGGCTGGTAGTGAAAAGAGGGCTGGTTTATGATTAACACTCATGGTCGAGAGCCCCCATACACCACGAGCAGATCAAACAAAGCGGTAACTGCATCTTTACAGCATTACTGCAAATGACTCTACCCAAGAGTAGCCAATTCCTCCCTGCCCCCACAAGCTAAATCGATCCGGACTGACCTCCTTCCTCCAATCCAAGCACAACTCCAATTTTACAAAGCGTACCCGAGTTTACTGCCAAAGTGTTTCTGCGTAGAGCTGCTCCGCCAAGGAGAACAGGAAGGAGTTTGTGCAAAGCCCCCTTGCACACCCACCGTGCCCACACCTTCCACACTCGACAGATGCTGCTCACCCTCGCCACAAAAAGACCAAGTTTATTTTTCAGCGTAACTTATGGCAAATGAAGTCGGAAGAAGAGGCTTTTGGGCGTTCAGAAAGTCCTGATCCGGAGAGCCACAAGGAGCAAGTCAAATGAAGTTAAGCAAAGGTATATATAGCTTGACTATTAGAAAACAGGCAGGATCATCTTAAATTACAAAAGGCTCAGAGGAAATGGGCAGAATCGTGTGGTTTAAGTCATTCTAAACAGGACAGAAACAGTGAAGGTTAAAGAAAAATCTGTGGTGGCTAAAAGCAGCGAGTATTTACATGATAGGTATGCTTTTCTAGAACAGGCTGCTCTGCTTTTATAATAAGGCTCTGGGGACAGACTACAGCTCAACACACCTGCAAAGGGACAGCAGATGCCAAAGCAGAAGTTAAAGCCTCCTGCACTGTGTGTTTTGTCGTGGCAATTAACAGCTCTTACCATCAAGATAGCACTGATACAATAAAAATGCCTTTGCAGCAAAATTACTGCCCACAAGTACTGGATTCCAATTCACCAGCACCTGATACTGGAGGAATAAACAGCAGAAGGGGAAGGAAGCAATGGAAACCAAAAGCAGCTTCTCTTCAGGACTTTGATTTCCCCAGACGTGTGTGCAGTCAGTAGACTTCTTCCATAAGGAGATGACACCACAGGGCTGGGGCACGACTTTGGCTTAAGACAACAGTTGCCAAGATGAAGAAGTGCCATCAGACCCCAATATGGCCTCATATAACTGTTTTCTAAACCTTAGTTTAAGCCACTTGTTTATATAAAGAATGGCAACAGACCGGCAAGGGTGCATCACTCAAAAGCAACCCAAAAAACAAAAATATTGTGGAGGGAACAAGTTCAAGTTGACACTAGGCTGTTCTGACCATGCAAATGAAGCACCTTGTCCCATGTGCATATTGCACTGAGCAAGGCTGCTGTGATACACACAGAAATCACTCTTCACCAGACCTAATGGCAGCAGTGAACGATCCAATTACACAGAAACTCCCAGAGCAATTAAGAAATGTGGCAGCTCCCACTCATGGCATCCTCAGGCCAGCAAAGGCTTTACACTCTGAAGGTGCAACTGAGGACCTCCAAAACAAAATACGGAGAGAAGACAGCAGGGAGCAAATGCCAGCGCTGGAGGAAGATGCGTCAGCCTTCCCACTCTCCAAACCCTCGAGTCCCCCAAACCCCAGGGCACACGAACAATCCTCCAATCACTGCCACCTTTACTATGCAAATACCTCAAAATCATTAGTCATTTGCTCTTTAGACCTTTTAAATCCTTTTTCCTTGAAAACTCTGTAAGAAGCCAAGCTGCCTAGAGGCCACGCAATCTGAGAGGAGGCTGGGGTCCTGCTGCAGCCCAGAATGGTTCCAGGTATGTTTTGGGGAGGTGGCGTTCACCGGCTTGCTGTCAGGTCGCACACAGGCATCACAAACACCACTCCAGATCAGAGATGACACTGATTTCCAGCCCTTCCTCTGCCCCTCGGGACAGCATGCAGAAGCCAAGGACTGGCAGGCTGCTGAGATACACAGAGAGGCATGTCACCCAAGGGGTGACATCAAGCTCTCCTGCACCACTGAACAGGCTGGATTTTGGTACCTCAGCAAAAGAACAGTCTGTGTTCATGTACGAAGGCAGCACAAGTTCTCACATAACCCAATCTACCTGCCTGCCCAGCGACCACACATTTAATCAAGCATCTCTTACCAAAGCATGCAGCAAACTCCTCATGTTCTCTCTTTGGTTTTGCTCCTCTGTCTGGCATGGTCGTAACAGCACAAAGTTTAACAGGACTTGCCACTCCTACCACTGCACCGGGCAAGGATGGAAAAGACAGGTACTTTCCTATACAGTCACCTGGAAAGATGTAACCACCCAAGCTGCTCCCACACCTTCTGAACGGCATGTTTCAGCTTTCCAGGCAGACTGTTAATATTTAACAGTTTGGCATCTGGGACAGCAAAAAATCAGTAAAGTGGAAGATATTGCTGAATCAAGGGATGGAAAAGCTCCAGGACACTCCCAGATGACTCCAAACTGATGCCACTGCCTCCAGTTAAGTGCCTGCTGCTCTACCGGATCCAGGCTCCAGCGCCGGCTCCTGTGAAAAAACCATCAGCTCTTCTTTGGATGAGCAACGATGAGCAGCTCAGAAAGCCCTAGGTTTTATCAATGGATTTCCACACTGGTGCTCATGGCATTCTAACACGTGAGAGCACTAGCAGCAAACAATGTAGAAAGCTCTGAAGTCAAAAGGCAAGTGTTGAGGAAGACCGATCTGGCTCCGTACCTCAGCAGAATATGCCATTTGAGCTGGAGGATGACTAAAGAGTGAAACACCTCTTCAAGAGCAGTAGAGCACGCCACTACTATTATTTCAGATTAACGGGCACTGTCACACTAGACACCTGGTGAGTGCTGCCAGTCTGCCCTGCGGCAGCTCGAGACAGACACCATCCCTCTGAGGTATGAACTCCATCAGATCAGTTTCAGATTGGAAAACAAAGCTCTAACAAAGGTCCTGCTCAGTTTCAGAGCACACAAGGTGAAACATCACTGCCTTGGGTTATCTGTGGGAATCTCCAGAGAGCCCTAAGCAGTAATGTTCAGTGCACAGACCTACAGACAACCAGCAAACTGGAGAGAAAAGCACCCATAAAAATGCTCTGTTCTTTGGGGGAATGTACGTGGCACCTGCTATTACATGGCACAATGCTCAAGTGAAAGAACCACCTTGGCTGATTCATAGAAGGATGCTTTATTGTTTCTATACTTAAAGCAGAATACTTCAAAGCACATTGTAATAGGTGCAGTCTCACAACAGGTGGCTTCAAAAGAAAGAGTCCAGGCAAAGTGTAACTGCCTACAATCACCTTGCTCCCATCTGTCACTTCCTCTCCACAAGGAAGAGAGTGGCACAAGAAGTATTTCTTGTTCTGGAAATCATTTGAGGTCATTTATGGCTGGTTTGTCTCAGAGCCCTCCTGCTCTTTTGTCACCTAGCCGACACAAAGCATCATCTCCTTTTCACAAAGGATCTCAAAAAATCTGCTCTTCCAAGCTGGTCAAGATCAATTTCTGTGATGCAGCAGGGGAAGGAAGCTGATCGACCACTTGGGTACTAGAAAATACATAAGTTAAAGAAATAATTAAGCCCTTTCCCGTCAAACCCATCAGCCAAACTACACCAGACCTGCAAGCTGAGACCTCTGTAGAGGACCCCTCTCCCTCTTCCCATTGCAGCCTGTTAAATGGCTTCCACAAGTTCATGAGATCACATTTCTGTCTCATTCCTCCCGCAATTAATTCTGCAGGGGGCAAAGATCAATGCTATTACAATTCATTTACTTATCTGGTTTTATCCAGTCAGAAGATACTGGTCAACAGCTACTGGTGATGACCAGACCCGCTGTGCCAGGTGACTCACTAATGTGAGGCTTTGCTCAGGGAGCTGGATTTGGACTACCACACCAGTGGCCCACCTCACAAGGCACAAACCATTTTCTCCCACACTTCAGCTCTGCAAAAAAATGAACTGGCTCCAATCTCGGCTTGCTAGGCACTGAGCTGATGCAATCCCTAAATATTTACTATTCAGGAATCCACCACTTGTAATCGGTGAGAAGCACAGGCAACGTACGCGAGTGAAGGGTGTTTCAGGATGCAAATGATTTAACTGTC
This sequence comes from Falco cherrug, assembly GCF_023634085.1. Classification (NCBI taxonomy): domain Eukaryota; kingdom Metazoa; phylum Chordata; class Aves; order Falconiformes; family Falconidae; genus Falco; species Falco cherrug. The sequence goes on along the minus strand of NC_073700.1, from coordinate 46,742,882 downwards.
TGAAGCACGTTCAAATTCACACTTACCTATATCCTCCTGCAAGTGGGATTCTCCTGTGCACTTTCAGTGTTTATGTTAAACACCACTTTAAAAGACAGAAGCAATTTCACCACAGATAAGCTCCTACCAAGCCAGCAGATAGCTTCTGAATTGCCGTTGTCAGAGAATCTATCCCAATTGCACGCAATTCCTATCAGGCGCTAGACAAATTTAAGAAATTGCCCGTCTCTTCCTTTCCCCTCAGTAAGGCAATACTGAAAAATAAAACCCATCACTGCAAAGTACCATTCTCCCCCAAAGCCATCAGTAGCTATGTACTTACCTGAGGAAAATCACCATTTTTTGGTAAGAAGTCAGTGGGGTCCACAGATGCATAGTTTGTATCCAAGAAATGTGGTCTGCTGATGGAATTCATATAAAAATCGCGAGGGGAATTAAAATATTGCCTGTAAGGAAATGGGAAAAGCAGTTATTTCCTGTCAGTCCTGAGTATTTCTCAGGTTGCTTCAGACTCCATCATCAGCGGTGAAGCTGCAACTATGGGATGACACGTAAAGGAGATTGGTACTAAAGAAAAGCTGTGTTTATCCAGAAGAGATATCTAGGCAACTTAATACATCTATACCAGTTATATCCTACTTCCCATACTCCGTAGCGTAAGAGTCTGGAGAGCTGATTAAGAGTTCAATTCTCAGCAATTTGTGTAAACTGGGAAGCATTTAATAGATAAAAATGGTCTGAAGGGCTAAATAATATTGCAGTTCTGACAACAAAGCAAAATTAAGCCTCAGTAATGTGCCCGGGTGCGACAGAACCTGACAATCACACTCCGTAAGGACAAGCATCAAGTTTCACAGGAATGTCACACCCCAGCGCTAGTTTGGGCCATAAAATTGAGACAGCCCTGCAAACCAGCACAGGCAGGGAAAGAGAGCACCCCCTTCGCACCCCCTTGATGGCGAGGTTTATTGCTCCCAGGTCTTAAAGGCAGATAAAAATGGAAGGGTGAGGGACAGGCAGCTCTAGGCAGAACTGTGCACCCAGAGCTGAATGATGGACCTAACCAAACCCACCTAGTGACAAAGCACGATCCCTGCCGAAGGAACTAGTGAAAAAAAGCAAAGGTCTATGCCAGCACTTCTCCTGCCTCCTTCCCCCAGCAGCCCCCCACCCCACACCCCCCCCCGAGCAGAGAGAAGGTAAAAACTGCAACCGAGCAGACAACTCCCTTCCTCCCACCCAACCCAGGAGCAGCCTCTGGCCCAAGTTAAAGCACCGTCTTCTGGTTTTACTATTACACAGGCAAAGCCCTTTCCCTCTCCTGCAGGAGCAAGGAATGTGCTTCGTAATCTTTCCCGTAAGGGCTGCGCACTGGTTGCTTGGGCAATCGCCACCCAACACGCTCGCAGGCTGGAACCACTGGAACGTTTCACCCCATCTGACTGGTTTCCTCTTGTGGCAAAAGTTGTACGCTCTTCGCAACGCCAGAGTTACAGAACCCACAAGCAATAAACTTTAACAAGGCACTGGGGGGGGTGGGGGGGTGGGGGTGGGGAGGGAAGAAACAAAATTTAAAAAGAAATCCTACCCAGGAGCAGAGCAGGGAATGACTGCACTGCCAAAGTACTATTAAGCAATTAAAATGCCATGTGCGGCTAGCAGCTCATTAATACGCCATGCTTAACATTTACATATGTATTTATGTGCAAACACAGTTATCTCACTCTGCTAAATACATTTTTCCTGCTCTTTTTTCATCATTAAAAAGAATTTCCTCCCAAAGGAACAGCTCCCTCCCGCTCTGTTCCTTGTTCTCCCCTTATTTTTAGTGCTGCCAGTTTCACCCCGTGCAAGCACGGAGGTGTGAATTTAGCACACCTGACAGATCCTCTGACAATCCAGCACCGACTCACGGCTCCTCCTCATCTATTCAGGCAAATTAAAATTCTGGGAATGACTGTATTTACACACAGGGAAAGGCTTGTTTAAACTGCTTTCAAGCTGTGGTCTCACTGTCTCTCTTGCACGAGGACAGAGCTTGGCCAGTGTTAACTAGCTAACCAGGGAAGGGGAAAACTATTTTTACCGGAAAAGTGAACGCAGCCTCCAATTTCACCAGCACCTCGTGGTCTGGACAAGAGTCAGTTAAGGTAATGGGAAGGAGACCAAAGCAGCCACAGTGTCCCTGGCCTGAACTGCTGTGGAATGACCAGCCCTGGTATGTTATTTTGCTTCCCTTCTTAACCTTGGTTTTCAAATCTGTGAACACAAGACGCATTTTTTTCTTGCCATCTGAAATAAGAGCCGATAGCAAAACTCAGTGCACTGCTTCAAGATCCTCTTAGGAAAGCCGCTGAGTATGCAGCATTTGTCAAACTCCAGATTTCAGTACCTTTGGTGCTGTGCTTTACCCTTCTTTGAATAGGACCTTAAAGATCTTCTCTCTCATTTGAAGAGCTGGCGTAAAGACACTGACAAGTTACCTTGAATTAAACTGGGGGGGAGGGTGTAATAGTAAGTGTTAACTGGAAGAATCAAGTACATGAACCTTGCTGTACTGCCAAAGCAAAGATGTGAAAACAGCCTTGTAGCAAGATGGCCCTGTATGTACCTGCTTACATTCTCCAGATTTAGTTACTGGTGAACTGCTCCATGGAAGCTACTCTGGGTCAACCGCCTCCCCTCAGAGGCAGAGGATGTTCACTGGGTAAGTCATCATCATTTTAGAAAGGAAACTGATACTGGCTTTAATCACACTGGATTTACTGCCCATTCACACTCCTATCATAAGATCTGACTTTGAGCTGCAGCACTAAAGGAGGAACCTGGTGTCCTGGGCAATAGAAAACACCACCTGCATTTGTCAGCTCCGACACTGCGAGCCGTGTCCTGTCATGGAGACACTCAACTTGCCCACAAAGAGCCAGACTACAGCTAACCTGGCCCATCCCAGAGCCAAAATCCCTCTGATTAAACTTGGAGGACAGTCAGGGACATGCACAACCAAGGTCCATCCGATGACTACGGGCAAACGCTACACCAGCTCCTTTCAGGACAGGATCACTCTCCCCATTGAGGTTGGCTCCTGAAGCAATTGAGGCCCTACATCAATCACTAACCTCTAATAACACATACACTTATTATTTAGTCAGGGAAACTCATCTCTTCGGTGCCAAGACCAGCGTCTAGGCTAGGGAACAAATGCTAGGGAGTTTGGAGTTATCTCATTTTACTTTTCGGCTGCAGAAAACCCAGTGCTGATCTTGCTGAATAAAACCAGACTTTTTTTAACCCCAACAACTAAATGCATTTAGTTGTAAGTTCTTAAAGACACTGTTCTGCACAAGGTAAAGCTGATTCCAGAGAAGCACTGTGCTCTTCAGGCAGAAGAGGCTGCACTGGCACCAGCCAGCCCCCCCAAAGAGGAATGCTCCCCGAATCCTGCCACCACCAGCACCACCTTGCCTTGTGGAAAGGTAGTCACTCCCAGTGAAACCACACGGACAAAAGGGAAGGAACGCTGGTCTCCCACTTGTGTTTGAACTCTTGTCTCAAAAAAGGGAAGGAGGGGATCTGGCTGAAGAGCGTGGTCTGAAGAAATCAGCTTTTTGCTGCGTGAAGAGGAGGTTGCATGTCCTGACCCAGTACAGTCCTTCAACAGGTACCGGTGAAGAAAAATAAGCACCTGCTCCCTGCCCCACAAGCAAAACAAACCAATAAAGCCCAGCCCAAAAATTCAGCTATAAAAAAAAAAAAAAAAAAGAATATTTAGAAATCTAACTAGCCCATGAAGGTGTGCAACATTCAGAACCCAACAAGCACCAACAGTTTTACCACAGAGAGGTTTTCTACCCTTCTTTAAGGAATAAAGCAGCTGGCCCACAGAAATTCTTTCACCCCCAGCTCCTCGGGGTGGGGACACACACGATATGAGCTGGGTGGGGAACACCTTTGGGTTACATCAAGCTTGGAAAATTCCTCTGAGGAGCAAGACTGTGTCTCTTGCTGCCACCCACTCTAAAGGGCAGCAGTGGAACAGCTTGGCACAAGGCAAACCTGAGCCGACAGCTGATGACCCAAACCATTTGATGTCAATCCAGCCGGAGGGTCCCAGGGTAGGATATTTCACAAACTCCCAAAGAATCTTGGGGGGGGGGGGGGGGGGGGGGGCGGGATTTTTTTTGTTGGGTTGTTTTCATTTGGGTTTTTTCTTTTGTCAAGAAATTGATCATTGCCTTCAGTTTTTCCTGAAGCTCAAGACTTTCAACAGCAGGACCCAGAGGAACACACTGTGGCTGGGCTCTTCCAGGAATCTACAGCTCAGAGGTGAGCGCATCCCTCCCAGGAGAAGGGTCAGCATACTTTGTCAGTTCAAGCTTGCTAGGCTACTGTGATATTGTGCCTACCTCGCACGCTTCATACCAGCTGGCTCATCCATGCACCTGAAGCCCTTCTGGGGCCACGCTGCAACTTCACTGGGGTCCTCCCATGTGTATTTTGGCCAAGCTTTATGCTCTGTTACATCCATTCAGAGATGCAAATTCCACATCTCAGGCTGGCAGATGTGCAGAGATGAGCTGCCAAGGTCACAGGCTGCCTCAGGATCAGCCGGGTACTCTTCTTCCCTATCACTAGACCAATTCATGTTTTTCAAAGCCTGTTTTACTGTTTTAGCAAGCAATACTCCATACATAGGTGGCAAAGTGGGAAAGAGCCTAAAAACAGCAAGAAAAGGGGGTTGTGTGTTTTGGAAACTGGGGGAAAAAAGCTTTGCTCCAGGTTTTGAGAAATACTTTTTTGCAGATATGTGACATCACTTCCAACAACACAACTGGACTGACCCAGATTTCCCCGGAGCAAGGAACGTGTTGAGCCTACAGCTGCAAAGGAAGCCCAGCTCCTCAGGGATAATTGCCTTAGAAATGAACTGAGCTGCAACTCTTCCCTACAGGGGACCTGAATCTTATTTGTTCTTTCAGCAAGGTTTAATACACTGTTTACATTTTTCAGGTTAAGAGAATCTGAAACAAAGAGGCAAGCTTGGGTATCTTTTAAAGAAATTCTCTGGCATGAAAGTTAACTACTGAAAAGAAAAGAAACGGGAAAAACCTGCTTCAGGACAAAGCTGTTGCTATGAGAATAAGCCACAGATACTTGCAAATGAGATTTCTTCTGCAATGGTTTTGAAAAGGAACTTGTCCTAACTCTAACGCCACCTGCATTTTTCTATTTTACAACATGGGCTATAATTACAACACCCTTTAAAATCCCATTTTTTCAAGGTTTCCATCCTTTCCAGGATTCCTACCTAGAACACCGTAAATCCACCTAAAAAAGATTCAGCTGTAGTTTTCAAATAAAAAAGGACAGATTTTTTTTTTTTAAATACACATGCAAGTTGCACCTGAAAGGTAATTTTTACGGTTATCAGGATATGAAAAACAGGATGCTAAAGGTGCAGCCTTGGCTACATCATTCTCTAGCAAATAATTACAACAATGAGCCTCATTTCCAAAAGTAACTATAGCAAAGTCAACAAGTTTACATTTGTAAATGCAGGCATGTCTTTGCAGGATCAAGGCTGTAACGCTTCCAGCAGAGTTGACATGAGCAGCATTAAGCAGGAAGAAAGTGAGGGGCAAAACCAGAACAAATGGTCAAAGAAAAAACACCCAACACAACAGATAAACACAATCTAATCTTGTGGTTCAATACAGCAAAACAGAAATTCTGTTATAGCTCTCTTGAGGATTCACAAAGTGTAATTTACAGGAATCATGCTCAAAAAGTACACCCTCTTCCAATCACAGACAGGCTAGCTAAGAGCAAAGATACTGAACTTGTCTGATAACTCCTCTCAAATTCTCACTTTGGGGAGTAACTAGCAAGGCAGAGCTCCATTCAGCACCTGTGGGACAGCTTCTTGGTAATCTTACATCAAGAACTGCCCTATTCCATGCACCCCATCATCACCAGCTGGCTCACTCTGCAGGCTGAGGTGGACCAGGCTCACCAGAAGCAAGGAGAACTAATACAGAAACAACATGTGTCTCATCCCTCCAAAGAGAGGAGCCGATTCTCAGGCTGGAACTTAAAGACACTCATGAGGATGGATCTCTGCTTTTCCACGAAGGTGCAAAAATCCCTTTAGGAAGGAGGTTAAACTAAATCCCCAAGCACCGGGAACTCAGTTATTAGCTCATGCTATCACGTTCCGTTTCTTTTATTTCTCTTTCCCCCCCCCACCTCTGACCTAAATAAAAAAACATCCTGTATATCTGTGCCACTCCCTGTATTCACAGAGACCAAAGCAGCTGTCGAGCAGCCTTCACACCTTCTTCCCAACAATCAGCATCTCCCAGTCCCAACAGTACCAACCCAAGTCACTCAGTGGTGGCACAAGGCCACTTTATGTTGTCCCAAACATCTCCTGTCACATTCTACCTTCGGACCCAGGATGGAGGTTCATCATAAAAGGGAGGAGGAAGAACAGTGTTTACTGTTATGCAAAGATCCCCAAAAAATGCTATTTTGAGCATGTAATCTAGGAAAGTTTTTGCACTGATTCTAGAAAGCACATGGCTGATGTCTTCCCCATCAGACGGGGCCACTGCTGCTACGCGAATGTTTCTGAAACCCATCACAGCTACACTTCACGACACTAAACTGTGCTGTGCACTAGACAGCTTTGAATTTCCTCACACAAGCTCATACTCATCACCTCACACCTTGTGGGACAAGGTTATCAGTGAAGAACATCAGCTACAACCAGAGGAAAACATCATGACTCTTGATGACCTCTGGGTTGCAGTCAGGGGCTGTTTTTTCAATATAGACGTGAGCTGGTAATATTTAGTCAGCTTCCAGTCACCTACATGGCAAAAGATTTTAACCTCACCCTCTGCCACCTGGTACCAGTAATACCTTCTCCCTTGTCTGCACCGTCTGTATAAAGCTAGAGATTGCATGACGCATTTGCTCAGCTAGACTGTGCTAATGGGGGTGTTTTTAAGAACTCCATTAGCATAAAAAACCCAGGTTAAAACAAGGCTGTTCCTCGTAGCAGCCTCCAGGTTTACCAGAAATCAAAGTTTTTTCTCATATTTAAAAAAAAAGAAAAAAAAGAGGGGAAAAAAAGAAAAAAAAAAAAGCTGTTTGCCCCTTTTTCCAAGATGTAGCAGTTTATGAAATGCCACAAGATCAGTGCATGATGCAATTATTTCCCCATCAGTTAGTGAAATAAATAAACAAGGAAAGCAGTAGAGAAAAACGGTTGAATCACAAGGGTGTGCAAGAGCAGAGGGGAATTATACAAAGGAGAACAGCACTCACTGGTTTTCACTTGGGAAGGATGAGGTTGGGAAAGAGGCAGGGTAGCAGCTACTCCATGAGTCGGCAACCAGCATGGAATTCTGAAAGGAGAAACCAGAACAGTTACAGCAGCCGAGGTCTGGCACAATTACCTGCAGCTGCAGATCTGAGGCCAGGCGCATGATTTCTCTCCCTTGGTGCTTTCCGTAAGCAGAGGTGGATCTTCATCTCTCATAGCAGGAAAAATCAAGTGCTACACTCCAGTTTCAGCTTTTGAACCTACTTTCCTGTTACCATCCCCAGAAGGGCAATAGGGTCAGTCCCCTTTCTGAGCCCTTTAACCTCAGTCTCTGCAGAAAGCGAGCACCAACCCACTAACTTGAAATTGGGTTGCATAGTTAAACACCCCAAAACACTCTCTTCTTTTCGCCTTCCTACCTCCTAAACAGTCTCCCAGCATTAACAGGAAGCTTTCAGCTCAGCACGTACCAATACAATCATGGAAAGAATACGGTATCTCATTACTCAGCTACAGATCAGTCTTTCATCTGTCCTTTTTTTGTGTTCAGAGGAATGATACTTCATGCTTGAAGCAACAGGCACTTGGGGGAAACAGGCCTCTTTTTAAACTCTCGTTTCCTATATGTGACAAAACTCAAACAAGTTATAAATAGAAAACTGCAGGAACACGCTATGTTAGGATAGAGGTTTGCTTTTTGCCCTGTTGAGAACAAATGCATCGAGTACTTGGTCTTGTTTTAGCAGCTGTATCAGGACAAATACAACCAATGAATACATCTCTGCCACTCTCAAAAAAGGCACAGCTGGACCCAGCAACAGATTAAGCTTGGCTCGGGGAGACAACCTGGGTAGGAAGAGAGTCTGCAGTTCTGCGTAAACTCTTTAGCCCCTTCCCAAGGAGCCTGGCACCTACCAGCTTTCAGAGAGGCATTGTTTTAATCACAGCCTTGTTTTTCTCTTCCCACTTCAAAGGCAGCAGACAGCTGGCACCTCAGCCCTCCAGCGTTCCCAATCAATATTTCATGTCCCTGGACAGCTGCCTAGCAAGTCTGGTAAATAGCTCCCGTAAACGTGCACAAGGGCTCCCAGGACCCAACAGGCTGGACTGCTCTGCTCAGACCCCTTCTGGTCTCCAACCAGACCTTCAGCCCCCTTCACCCTCCAAACAGCTCCTCCCTCCCCCTCGCCGAGAAGCTGCTGGGGCCCCTCACCTCCACGGCTGGCAAGGTGAGCTGGGAGCGGAGGCCAGGGATGCTGTACAGCGTATTGCCCGACTGCTGGTGCTCGTGCTGTGGATAGTTCTGCCCCCCATCCATGGCAGGGTGTGCTGAGGGCATCAGCCTGCGTCCTGCCGCATCAAGTCCTCCGGGCAGGTGGAACAGGCTGCGGAGTGGTGGAAGGTTCTTTATCTGTGCTCTTCACCCTGCACCATGTCCTAGCATGGAAAAGAAACGCATGTTTAAATTTTATGAAAGGAGAAGAAAAAAAATAAACCCCCACATTTCTAAGACCAAACGTAGCTAAGAGATCAGCAAACAGACGTCAGCCTGTGAAGTGCCTGCTGCCTCTTTATGAGAGAGAGGATTTTACTGGGGAACAGGTCTCAGATTCACCCAGACCTGTGAACTCCCAGCACACCTCTCCTGCCTCACTGCAAGCACACTGCGGAAGGCTGGCAGATCACACCATTGTCTGCGATTTCTGCAGTAGACACACACAGCTGCTTTTTAGCTTGAGGAATTTTCTTGCCTAATATACAAAAAGATTCTGCACTTCTGTGCAAACTCATGACAAGCAATTCCCCCCAAATAGCTTGTTTTCATGAAAATATGCTACGTAGGTGGAACATCATTCCACAGAGTACCAATGGTCGTGCTGAGCAACGAGTGAATCACTTCACAGGGTCAGTGCGCTGTATCTTCCACCTCACTGTACTTTGATATCTCCCCAACTTCACAGCAGATGTTCAGTGTGCACTAATACTTTTCACCACTGCTATGCACAAAGGCCAAACCAGACAGTAGACTTCTAGCATTAATGTTATTAATCTAACAAATATAAGAATTTATCAGCTATCTTGCGTTTTCCCTGTTGCTAGCAAGATGAGATTTCAGAATCATGCTTGCTAAAGCAAGAGTATTGTTCCGGCAGGGATCAACCTCACGGTAACTTCTTCAGTGTAACTTCTTGCCTTCAGTGTAACTTCTCAGTCAAAACCTCCAAAGTAAGTTCTGATCCCCCCAAGCCCCCAGATTCTCCATAATCCCAAAGGACACCCATTTCCAATTGGATTTAATGGATTTAAAAAAAAAAAAAAAAAAAGATAGTAAAAGCAACCTATACAACCAGAGGAACAAGAGAAAAGCATCTGTGACATCTTTACACCCACTGCATCTTTCTTTGCCCCTCTTCTGCCTCCCATGACCCTGTCTGCCACCAGAAGCCTGTAGCACGACAGCCAAGTAAATGAAACTGGCCAATATATTCTCATCAAGCAAGCCAGCCAAGCAGAAAAACTAAGTAGCAGAAACTGAAGCTGCAATTTAAAATATGCCATCTTTGATCACTTGGAAAGATACTATTGGCTCCACGTAGTATTTCTGAAAAGATGTTTCTGAGTCAGAGCCCCTTTAAAAATAAGTGACCTTTCTGTGGACTAAATTATTTCTGCATTTGTAATGGAAAGTGAAATTAAAGTGGCTCTTTCTTTCTCTGGTGGCAGCAGCCATGCCAGGATCCCTCTCCAAGGGGGGCTTGTGTGTGCAGGCTGCAGAATCTGCAGGGGATCAATGAGATCCCTGCCAAACCCGTGGTGGAGGAGCTGACACTAATCCCTTGGTGAAAAACGACCAGGTAAAGCCCTGGTTCAGGGGAGTTTCTGGGTGAAGAGCAAGGACCGAGGACCCCGCTGCCTCTGCTCCTCTAACACACTGCGGGTGCACAAATGCCTTCACAAGACACAGACTTCCAGAGTGAATCAGATCATTTGCCAGAGGCTAAGCACTCTGCGGTTTGAAAAAGTATTCCCCTTTTTATTTTAGCTGAAGAGGTAGTCATGCTGGGATGCACACGCTTGACGTATGCTCACAAGCCCGCTGGACGAAAGCTGCTGCTTGGGGGGGGGGGGGGGGGGGGGGTGCTGCAGAGCAGAAGGAAACTTTTGCAGGAGCAGGCTGGCCGGCAGTGGGTTTAAACAGACTGCAGTTCCTACAACGTTGCTAATCCAATCTTTGCCTCTTCCCACAGCCTGACAAATCATAAAGGGGAAAAAAAAAAAAAGAGACACTAAGTGACCAAGACACCACGGTGCAAACTTTTTCCCTAGGAACAACACACAATGAAACATCCCCACCAGAAAACCAAGTTTATACACCAGCACAACTAACACCAGGCTACCTGAAAAGATCATTAAACTACAAAAATCTGAGATCATTTTAACTGATCACTAACAGAATAAATTCTTTTTACAAAGGCCCAGAATCACCTAGATCCTTTTCACTGGCTTTATTTCACCAGAGATTTATTGCAGTCTCATTCTTTTACAAGCAGAAGTGTTTCTTTTTACTACACTATAAAATCCACACTCAAGGCTTTACAGTCCATAAGCCCAGGAGCAAAAAATAGCTAAAACCACTTAGCTAGCACCCCAGCATCCTAATTAATATTGTTCTACTGGCCTCAAGCCTCTTGATTTATTAGCCAAATGTTAGCACCAGGGTTCCCAAAACACAGCCTGTCGAAAAGTTGTAGTCTTGAAGCCTCATTAGAAGCTGCTTAATCACAGCCTTCTTGACAAAAGTCAGCTCACCAGCCCGGCTGCAGAAGCAGCAGCATTAGTAGCGGGTGCTCTGGCCCCATTCACGCAAGACCTAAGTGTGTTGATGCTAAAGTTCTATCATTTAAGCAAAAACCTGCTTTATGTTACATGTCCTGAAAACAAAGCACTGCAGATTAATTTCCTTAGGCAGCCCAGCCTCCACATCCCACCTCTCAAAGTAGCTCCACACACAAAAGACTGCAAAGACGACATTAAAATATTCAAGGACTTCTTTCTCCCAAGTGACATGACTCACTGCAGCAGAACTCACGAACAGGGATGCATAAACGCAGACTTTGACCCCAAGCCCATTGTGAAGAAATGCAGTAAAAAGCTTCAGCAGCGAGAAATGAAACCACCTATGTTTCAAGCGTGAAGGCTGCCCAGTCATCCCAGGGGATGCTTTCCTCTCTGCACTTCAGGGCTGATTGCTTCTTTTCCTTCCAATTGTTCTCTGATGCCACTGGTGCTCCACAAGAGATCCTACAAAATTTTAAGTTACATCTAAGGAAGAAAGTAGTAAGAGACAAGAGAAACTGTTATCATGATGCCACTTATCTCCAGTGCACAAAACAGATTAAACTGAAGGGTTTGCTTAGAAAATAGCCCAGCCTCATGCCTTCTTCCTGTCATAAAATTCACAGCTTTTCTTCTTGTCTTAGTGGATTTGACAAGAGGACCTAGATTAGAAATTAAGCCTGTGCTACAACATCCCAATCCCCCAGTGAAGCAGTGGGGAGCAGAGACCTACAGCAAGGTTTGTTTTCCACTTCCATCAAGCCTTCCAACTCAAGAGAGACATCAGTGGTACAAGGCTGTATGGAAAACAACAGGAAAAACTTTACAAGGCTCTTTTCAAATGCTTTATAGAGCTACAAATGGCACTGTTTTGGGGTTTTCTGAGGGGGGAAGTGTCCCTTTAAAAAAAAAACAACAACAACAAACAAACAAAAAAATCCCTACCTTTAAATACTGTTCAGCTGTTCCTGAACAGAAGTGGTGAGGTTTGCTGATCTAAGCATCAGCGTTACAGACTGCTTTAGAAATATCGATATCCTCGAGTAACTTTAAAATACCGTGTCTGTTCTTTTCACCAGAGTTCAGGTTTTTTGCTGCCTTTTTTTTTTCCCCCTATTTGTAACAGCTTTTGATAGGAAATCAGAAGCAGTTATTCCCGTAACAGCTGTAGCAAATATACAGCTTTACTTACACATCCGAAGTAACTTATGAAGGCTAAAATCAATATCAGAATTTCTCCCTGCCTGCTGTACATTATCTTGTGTCTTGACAACACCAGATTTCACTGGCCAGATTCTCTGCAGAGCAGTGCCTTCCTTTACAACAGCATTAGTTCTCCGAGAAAACTTTTGTACCATAGATCATACCCAATTAACAAAACGAAGGAAAACAGCTTAAGGAACTGTAAACCTCTATGCTTGAGCAATGGTCAGATGGTAGAAGATGCCTTATAGATGGGCAATCCGAATACTAGAGATCTTTTGTTCACAGATGCCAAGAAAACCAGTAACACAGCTAACAATGAAACAAACCTAGACGTCGTTGAGACGAGATGAATCCCCTCGACATTATCTAGTTAACCCAGAAAACACAGCACGCTGAAGAACCATTACCATAAAGCACAAGTGTCACCCAACAACTAATAGCCATCACAAGGCTGCTGTGAACTGCCCACCCATGTGAGCTTCTTCCTAGTCTGATAAAGGCAATCACGCCCTGTCAGCATTTACTTATACAGAACGAACCGCTAAAACAAGCTGAGCACAAACGTGGCAATAAGCAAGCTGGAAGCCTTGGTTTATGCGGGGGGGGGGGGGCAGGGGAAGCTCTCTAGCTACTGTGTATTCCAGAATACATCCAAGCATCAACAACAGTGGGAAGCAAGAAGCAGCAAGGATTCCATCCCACACCCTTCCATCCGTTGCCTTGATGCCAGAGGATGCTGAAGGTGCTTCTTGTCCGACCAGGAGAATGGCATCAGCGATGCAGCAGCAGAGCACGTGCTGGATATCACCAAACCCAACCTTCTCCTCCCTGCCAAAGCTTCAGTACTGCAAAATAATCTATTTGCCACGCAGGAAGACTGGCTACATCAAGTTCCTGGGACGATTAATGTGGAGTTTGCAATAGCTCTCACTATAAACTCAAGCACCTATAAGAAAGGGCTGCTGTCTGCCTTACACAAATTCCAAGAAAAAAACTCACTAAAGCCAGTTTCAAGGATCTACAAGAGCCCAAGGGCTGCAGGACAATACCTGTCCCAAGAACAGAAGTGGAAACAACCTTCAGTATGCGCATGTCCTACCATCCTCCTCCAGGCAACCTCGTCATGGAAAACGATGAAAATCAGCAAGTTCCTTGCAAGCCAAAGCAGGCTCATTTCCACATCCCATCCTGTCCTCTTAACAATAAGAGCTGATAAACACAGAGGCCCTCAGTTTGCAAGTGAACCCTTACAGCAAACTTTTTCTGAAGCATTCTTTCCACTTCTTCTCTTACCAAATACACTCCAACAAAGCAACAGTTCCCACCATCGAGGCAAATCAGAGCTCACCAGTTTAAGATCATTTCCATGACAGAAGGATGCAAGTGGTCCACCAGGATTTTTTAATTTCATTTTTTTTAATATACTAGGGTGCCACCAGTGATCAGTTTGACTTGGGAGTATTACAAACTCCAAGGCCAGCAGCGAACAAAACTTAATTACTGATACCAATTTTTTTTATCTTTCCAGTCAAAAAAGGTTCTAATTACATTGACTAATACTTATTTCTTCTAAAGTTTGAGAGTAACCTCTACTACCATCTAAGATTCAAACCACAGAGTTAAAGCTCTTTCATGAGTCATAGATGAAAAACACTTTTGAAACCCTCTCCTTTGCCCTGTTAGCCTTTGAGAACCAGACTTGGGATGCTTGATGATTATTCACTTTTAAAATTTCTACTTAGGGAAAAAAAAAAAAAAACCAAACACACCAAGGAGAGTGCTACTAGAAAATTCAAGAATCGAGATTTGACTCAAGTTTTTCACAGCACTAGAAAATAAAGAATGCAGAATCACAGAAAACAGTGGCCTTGAACTCAATGACAAAAGTCACACCAGGACATCATACTGAAACAAACCCCCGTGCGTGGCACTCGTCACATCCATCCCCGGGAGCACAGGAAAAGGTCGTTAGTGCCAGGAGGTACCCAATGCTAACAAGGAATTTCAAAAAAGCTTCCCAAGTGGATTATGCTTCAAAATGTAACTGCAAAGTAATTAGACTAATTTTACAGATGGGCTATTTGTCATATAGAATTAGTTGAAGCACTCCAGTGCCACAATAACTGTTCAGGGAGCAATACAACAACCAAAAAACCCAAACCCATAAAAACAAAACAAACAAAAAAAGAAAAACCACAAACAGTGCAAGGATAAATCCACTGAAGAAAAATAAAACAAAATCACTAGAATGGATTTTTTTCATTTCCCTGACACAAAACCTATACGATTATCAAAAGTTATCTCAAAGCACCATCTGTAAAGCTGCTTGCTTATAACCAAGCAGAGGAGTTTTCTGGAATCACCAAAGACGAGGCTCCCGGTCACGTTAAAGGTGGCAAAAAGGGTAAGGGCTGGGAGAGGAGAACGCCAGCTCTGCAGACCAGCCTGTGGTACAAGTGGTAGCTGGGACAGAACGTAAGGGAACCCCGACAACACAAAGATAAAGTTCCTAACAGCAAGAATTTCCTTCTGCGAGCATCACTCAAACAGCGATGTCCCGCATTCGGAGCGATGGCATAAAGCAATGATTACACGACCCTGAAAAGACCAGAGGACTTGCTCCTTTGAGGCTGAGCCACCTGTGTTTAATAATGAAACTGGTTCCCTGCATAGCATGATAAAGCCTGGTGAGCAATTTGATTATATCACAAGTTCTTCCGATTAAGCTATAGGAACAGTTTCAGTATTAGTAACAGTTGGCTTAAAGGTTTGCTGTTCAGCCCAGATGGTAAGGGGGAACTTCAGCCTGGAATTCCTGTGGAATTCAGCATGCCTAGAGGTTACAGAGCACAAATTTCAAATTTTAACAGCTTGAGCTTTTTAGGAATTTATCAGACCAGCACCACAGCAGACAATCTCCAATTTGAAAGGCATAATGAACTGCTCTGCAATAATCAGGATGAATAAAGCTGCAGGTAAGAGCTCAGCTCACGGATACCTGCAATCAGGAGAGGTGAAAACAACCCATTGTCCACGCAGTAAATGCGAACACTTCCTCCTGTTGTGTTTCAGTCTTTGTTAAGTGTATTTTAAATTGTCTCCATTAAAGGCAGATAGCTGGGCAACCACAGGTATGCAGGGCACAGTCAGAGCTAGACCTGCTGATCCTGAACTACCCTGCACTCGACAAAAAGACCTCAGAAATCTGATCTAATTCCTTCTCCTGCTTGCAGATTAATTCCCCTCCCGCCTGCCCACACACCCGTGGAGCAGAAAGGGAGCCCCCCAAGCCTTGTGCCCCCTCCCCACTCCACCCACCCTTTCCACCAACACACTGCCACTGCTGAACCATCGACACGGGCACCCGCAGGAGCTGCAGCTGGAAGCAATTCCTCAGAATAAAATTAGTACATAACGGCCCAAAGAAATGGGAACTTACTACTACAGAACTCTTAAAAGGCATTTTTATATCTCAAGCACCAAGCTAGCTTCAAGTTCCTCTTTACTGTTTCTCCTTGCCACATTTTTTGATGGTTGAGACCAATCAACATTTTGCCTGGAGGGATGAGAAGGGAAGCCTTTGAGTCAGAGCCCCAGTCTCACTCTCAAGAAACAGGAAAACCAAGGGAGAGAAGCTAGGATCTCCCCTTCTGACACAGTCATGGTCCCCTCACAGAGCTACCATGAGGCTCCATCATATTTAGCGTAGGGACTATCAGATAAAAGATAGTATCAGAGTACAAAAGTTCAACACAAACGGAAGTATCTGATCTTTTCCCTGTGGTTAAGTCAAAATATGACTGGAAATTTTTTCATTCTCTTTGCTATTTGCAACATCGCCCTTTTTCATTAGGCAAATCTGGCTCTTTGCAGAGCAAAATTAAATACAGTACGGCTTGTTTATGTATCTGAAACTGTGTTGGAAAAGGGATTTCAAGTTAATTTACAAAGAAGGCAGAAGTTAACGCAGAAACAGAAAATACGGTGGATGACTCACTCCAGCTCTCTACTAATCTTAAGCAAAAGACTGGTGAATTTATATATGCAAGCCAAAGAATCTGACGTTTGTTCCTCACCAGGAGCAGTCTCAGAAGAGGGACCTGAACTGATTGCATGTATGAAAACACAGAAAGGAAGAACACATCTCTGACCTTCACAACATGGAAAAAAGTGAGCCTGCTGCAGACAACTTCCAAGTAACGTTAGAAGGAGTTACAGAAAAGAGGGGAGAAAAATCTAACCTCAGGCAGACATGTGGCTCAGTCCAGTTACAAATGCCAAGGACAACACCCATCTAGAAGATTTATTATCTGTGATGAAAACCAAATCACTTTAGGGCATCCCAGCCGCAGCCCCTCTCGCCACCCTGACCCCCCGAATGCTTCCTGCAAGGCGGAATGGGCGCAGTACTTGTGCCACCGGAGCTGCACGGCTGCAGGCACAGCACGGCTGGGCTGGCAAGTAGCACCCAAGAGGAGACCGGACAAACCGTGTTACTAACCCAGGTGCTGCAAGCCAACACAGAATTGCAGCGTGGAGCAATCTGACAGATCAGTCTGTAAGCAAAGGGAAGAAGAACTCAGATTATTCCAAAGCTTCTTGCCAGACCTATGCAAGATACATGGTGGTGCAGGCAGAAGAGCAAACTTGTCCTCCAAAGACAGTAGTGTTTCGAGAATGAAAAGGAAGAACTTTACTCCTCAAGCAGTGCTACCTCCTCTTCATTTGAAGCTCAGATCATACAGGGAGAAAAAATAATTAAAAAACCAAAGACAGCTTTTTGGAGGGGAAAAGTCCTCTTTACAAGAAAACAACAGCTGTCCCAAACAGGTAGACTTACTTTAAGTCAGACAGGTTAAAATTAGTATATAACAGACTTAATAATTAAAGTGCCAGGAAAAAAAAAAGTTGACAAACACATTTGGAGACAGGTCAGGTTGCAAGGATTGTAAAGGCAGAGGCAAGAACAACGAACAGAACAAGGAACTGCAGCTGACAAAGTCAGGCCAAAATCTGACTTATTGGGGAAGAGCACAGTGGCTATATTTACACTATACAGGTTCACCATGGTAACAGCCATACCATTAGTGAGGAAGTGCTGTACAGCGCGGGCAAGTGCATCCACATATGGAGACGGACTGCACAGACAGCGACTGCCACCCCATCCCATGGGAATGAGTTCAGGCCCTGGAGCCAGTACAGCTAGTAGGGAAAGGAGGTTCACCTCCCCATCATCCTTCCACCCCTACCAAACACCAACAGGGTCATCCTCCTCCCCATGAGAGGGATCAATGCTGGTATAAAGCACCTTTGCAACAACCAAGGCTGGTGCTGTACCCAGAATCACACTGCCCATCACCGGGATGCCCCTTGGTGCTGTTTAGATACCTGTGAGAGTCACAGTGGCTTTAATCCTTGCACAGAAATGGAAAACTAAATAATGAGGGGGGAAAAAAGCTTAACCTGGAGTCTTGTTGCTGGCATCTGCCCCAGTGTGCCGTTCTCTGAATTTCCAGGGATTACTATTAGGCAATTAAGTGGCCCAGCAGCTTTAGCAACAACAGAAAGGTTCATTAATCTATATCCAGTGACATAAATCGTCTTAGATCTTCCACAGATACTTTTGTTTCAAGGCTGCACAATTAAAGTTAATTACTGATGCTACACCTGCAATGCTGACCTCAGTTCTCATTCACTCAGCTCACTGTGACTCCAGGACATCACACACACCCCCGCCCCCTGACACTACACTGTCTCTCCACCAGCTTCACCGTTTCATGTTTCGCATTACCTCCCCACCATGTAAAGCAGACAGCCGTTCCCTCGACTCACAGGCTGCCCTAATGCTCTGTCTCCAGATTCAAAAGATCTGCTTTGAGCAACAAAACGCTGCTCCAAGAGGGACCCAGAGAGACTCGACGTAGAGCTTGCTTGCAGGGCAGAGACAGATTCCATCTGTCCCTCCTCTTCCACCTGGGAGAACAGACATGACTATTTCTGGACAGAGCAAAAATGCCTCCCCATACACTACACGCGCCGCTGCCAAGAAACACTCAGCACATTTTTGTGCAAATCTATACAGCGCTACCCTCACACAACCATGCACTGAAACCTCCGCAGCATAAACACACCAGCCCTGTACGGCAGAGCTCGGGCGTCGGCAGTCCAGCGCCTCAGACAGCAAACGCACAGAACAGTTCCCAGCAGCAGGAACCCGAACACCCCCCCGCAGTGGGGCAGACCGCCGGGGCTGCTCCCCTTCTCACGTTTGTTGCAAACACGGTCCTGGAAGGACACAGACCACGGCAGGACTGGGGCGGGTGCTGGCTTCCCGCTAAGCCGGCCGCCCCGGTGCTCGGCACAGCCAAGGTCCAGCAGCAGCACAGCACACCTGGGCAGCACTGAAACACAAGCCCAACACAAACACTAATGAAGGCAACCTCAGAAGCACACCTGCAAGGTAGAAGCGCGTTATTACACTACTTAATTAAAGGGAATGAGAAGAGCACAAAGAACTTAGCTGACTAAGGTCAGAAGCCAAGAAAACACAGGCCCTTGCTTCTCTACATTTTGCTGTACCCCCAGTTTCAATCACGGGAGACGCATTGGAAGAAACACTCTCCTCTGGCGCTGAGCAGGTCTTGGTGTTCTGTTTCACATGCAGCCTTTCACGGCGGAAAAAATACTCCAGGACATCAAAGCCTGCTGCTTCCCTATTGATAATAAGCACATAAACACCACCTCAAGCCAGCCAAGCTTCAGGCATGCTCAACGTACGCTTTCTCTGTGAGAGAGGCATATATTCACCTCTTTCATAACTACATGTTTACAGACCTTGATCATGTTACCAAAATAGACTGCAGAGTTTTAAGTTTTAAGCTGAAAAAAATGTTTCAGGAGAATATAAAACTCCTAATTAAGCCTAGAAGGCTTTCCTGAGAGATCCAGGCTCTCACAATTATAAAGCACAGTGCAGTACTCAGTGACTACACAGTTAGCTCTTTATTACAGTGTCACTATTCAAAAAGCTTTAAACCTGCGTCAGCATTTTTATTATAGACCTTCCATTTCAGGGATCTATAACTTAACGATGAAAAAGGCCTATTCAGTCAGGAAACACAAGCCTCAAACACACCATATGCTCACTACTTTAAACAAAAAATAAAAATTTTTAAAAATTCCTGCCCGTGTATACTTTAGCATTAATAAAAACCTGCGATGAAAGTAGCTGTAGCTTTTCAATGAGCATCCGGTCTGGCAGACGCAGCCTGTCCCATGTCTGGCACATGACGAAACATGACGCTTGGTCCTGCTGTTGTTCCAAAGTCGGGGGAAGGGGGGGGGGGGGGGGGGGCGGGATTAGTGGGGGGATCCACTGCATGGAGAGCTCCACAAGCACAAAACAAAACATCGACACTCAACAGTGAGCAACCAGGCAGCTAAAGGGAGGACAAATGATTTTCTAGAAGTCTGCTCCCGTTTGAGGACGAGGATGTAAGACCCTGAAAAAAGCAAACTATGGGAGGAAACTACATTTCACAAAACACTAAAAATTTCTAGGGTTTTGGTTAGTTGGGGTTTTTTTAAAGGTGTGAGTTCATACACAAGAAAAAAATCCACACACGGGACTCGGCAAAATCTTTCAGAACCCTTTTAAAAGAACCAACCTTGAGATCTAATCATTAAAGAAAAATAAAGTTGCAAAACGCACTGGCCATGCCATCTTCTGCTAAGTTCCCTGGGTTTACCGTTAAATTCTCCTTTATAAAGAAAAAATATCTTGCTGGTCTGAAAGCCCAGCAAAAGCACGAGTACAATTCCAAGAACAGAAAAAAACACTATCGAAGGAAGACAGTGGGGGAAGCATACCTTTCTTTTTCAACTTTAGTCAGCCATCCTAGCTACTACATGAAACAGCCCCAGATAGAAAATGACACTGTTAAATTAGACAAAGATCCTCTAATGCCCATCACAGTTCTGTTAACTTCAGCATCTGATACTGGGCAAGCTGGCAAACAGAATTCAGGGATTTCAGGCACTCCAGGATAATGCCAGCTTTGCACTACACCAGGGCTAAGCACCAAGATTTCAGATGGCTTTAGGTTGCTGCTTTGGCAATGACTGAAACCGTACTTTAGACGATTCAAACAGTCTTCCTTTAAAGAGTACTCACACTAGTGTTTGAACGAGACCTCGTTCTGTTTTGCTGCTAAAGGTACAGGCTTATTTTAGGAAAACGAGGGTGCAGACATCAAGCAAACAGACCCCCATCAAAAAAAAAAGCAAGCGGCAGAGACACAAACAGAATTCAGGCTTCCAAAGGCTCCAGCTGGCATCCTACCATAGGAACCCTGCAAAAACTTTTTTGCTGCTTTATGAGATGCTCAAAGTTCCCCGAACTCACAGCAGAGGGGAAATACATTCCCATCGCCAGCCGCTCTTCAGCTCAGCCGTACCCACGAAGGTCGGAGATGGCTCAGCACTTCAGGCGACACACGGACCATCCGCAGAAGACAACAGCACCGCGCAGCAGGCAGGGCCAACAGCTCCCCGCCGGCGGAGCTCAGCGTGGGACTGCGGGAACCAGAACCCCCTCACGGGCCTCTGGATCCCCCACGGAACCTGCCCTTGGAAAGGTTTTATTTTAATGGTAAATCGCGCAGGGTAATTCGAAGTCACAGCCTCACACCGACCTGTACGGCTGGGACGGCGCTTTCCTCAGTCTCCCCTGAGTGTTTAACCGTGTTAGAGCCGCGCATGGCGGTGACCGGCGGCAGCCCGGGCCGGGGCCGTAAGGGCCCGCACCGGGGCCGGGCCGGGCCGTGAGGAGCCGGGCCGGGCCGTGAGGAGCCGGGCCGGGGCCGGGCCCGCCGCGCAGCCCCGGGCGCGTTTCAGGGCAGCGGCCCCGCCAGGAGGGCACCGGCGAGCCGGGGGAGGCCGGGGGGGCGCAGCGGCACCAGGTGAGACGGCCCCGGCGCACGGAGACCCCCGCGCCGCGCCCGGCGGGACCGGGCCTGGCGGCCGCACCCCACAACCGGTGACCGGCCCACGGCAGCGACCCTGGCCCCAGCCACGGGGCCGACACGCGTGGCCCGGAGGCTTCGCGGTCCGAGCCCCGGTCAGCCCGAGAGCCCCGCCGCGGCACGGGGCGCTCCTCAGGCGGCCCCGGGCGGGGCAGCGGCAGGCCGGGGCGGGTGAGTGCGTTCCCCACTGCCCCAGGACCCCTCGGCCTGACCTGGCCGCAGGGGCAGGCCCTGGGCTCTCCGCCCGCGGAGGGAACCGGGCCGGGGCGCGGCGGCAGCCCGGCCGGGCCGAGCCCTCAGCCCTGGGGCAGTACCTCCGGAGGAAGCCAGCGCGGGGCGCGGGCGGCCCTTACCTGCGTCCCGGGGGGGTCAGGCTCCCGCCCGGCAGCCACCGCCTCTCCGCGCTTCCGGGTTCCGCGGGGCCATCTTGGACACGGACTTCCGGGCCGGAAGTGGGCGGCGGGCGGGACCGGGCCGGGGGAGCTGGGAACGCGGCCTGGCCGGGGGAAGGGGCACGGGGCCCAGGCAGGCGGCTGCCCCGGGGGAACGGCAGGCCCTGGGCCGGGAGGAAGCAGGACAGGGACCGCGGGCCCCTGCTTGGTGTAGGGGCAGCGGCAGCGAGGGCCAGGCAGGGCCCGGGGCTGAGGGACCCCCCGCGGCCTGTGTCACCGCCGCCGGCCCGGTGCCCTGCTGGCCCGTCCGGAAGGCGGCACTGCCGTCTGGGCTCTTCCGACCTGGGGGGCTTCTGGCAGGCCCGGCCCTGCCACCCCGCCGGCGGCACGGCCGGGGAGCGCTCGGCGGCCTGCCTCCCGCCATCGGTTCCTCGGGGCACCCCGGGGCCTTGGAGCTTCCTGGGCCGCCCACAGCCAGAGCGGGCCCTGGCAAGTTGTTTTCCTTGCCAAAGGAAAGGAAATTCCTCCGTTTCCCTACCTGCAGAGCAGTGCAGTAGCTATCTGCCCGCAGAGAAAGTGGGAGAGCTGGAAAAGGAAACACTTAGCATCCTGACCAGCTTCCAAGGAATCTCTGCCCGCTGCCATCCCACAAGAGCCTTGCTCTAAGAATTAACAGCAAATCAGCTGAAGTGCTGAATCATGGAGCTGAAAAATAAACTGCTCTGGCAAACCATCCCATGCTCCTTGCTTGCTTCTCCCTCCCTCCAGTTCTTGTAACATTATTTATCTTTAATTTCCTATTGCTTACGTTGGATCTGTGCCTCTTTTTAAGTCTCAGGATAAGACCAAAAGCTGGATGGGGTCATATAAAAAAGCACACCAGATATGTCTGGTTTTATGTTGTCATCCCCAGCACAGCAGTGGCAGGAGGATGTCTTGGGTTGGATTTATCCTCAAGAAGGAAAGCACCAGCAGACCAGAACCACCACCATCTGTTCTGCCTTTTGAAACACCACGCTCTTGCCAGAGGCACCGGTGGGCAGGAGGGGGGGACCTCGACCGGGGAGGTCTGTGACACCATGGCCAGAGCAGGAATGGGCAGACTCACCTATCTGGCTCACCAAGAAGCTTGGCCATCAGCAGCAGCTGCGTGAGGTGCTCTGGTTTAACCTCCAGCCTGTCTGTTCCGGTGTAGGGATGATCCTGTTGATAACGGGGAAGCCAGCCAGCTAACGGGAAGCACCAGGAGCCCTGTGCCTGCAGCAAAGCCCCAGACAAGCAGCTGCAGCGAGGCGTGGATTTAGGGATGTGCAGGAGCCCTTGTCTGATGAGGTGTGCTGGTTCTGGCTGGGGTGGAGTTAATTGTCTTCACAGTAGCTGGTATGGGGCTAGGTTTGGGATTTGTGATGGAAACAGCATTGATAATTCAGGAATGTTTTCGTTATAGCCAAGCAGTGCCTACACAGAGCCAGGGCCTTTTCTTCTGCCCCTCACCCCACCAGCAAGGAGCTGGGGGGCACAGGGAGCTGGGAGGGGACACAGCCAGGACAGCTGACCCCAACTGACCCATGGAACATCCCATACCATAGGGCATCATGCTCAGCATGGAAAGCTGGTGGAATAAGGAGGAAAGGGGGGATGCTTGGAATGATGGCATTTGTCTTCCCAAGTCACTGTCACATGTGATGGAGCCTTGCTGTCCTGGCGATGGCTGAACGCCTGCCTGCCCATCAGAAGCGGTGAATGAGTTCCTCGTTTTGCTTCGCTGGCGTGCACAGCTTTTGCTTTACCTATTAAATCAGCTTTATCTCAACCCGCGAGTTTTCTCACTTTTACTCTCCCAATTCTCCCCCCCATCCCAACCAGGGGGAGTGGGTGAGTAGCTGAGCAGGGGCTTAGTTGCCGGCCGAGGTTAAACCACGACATGAGGCTGGGAGGATAAAAGGCTCCTTGAGGAGCTGGGTGGTCCCAAGCCCTGCTCCCACCAGGGGAGTGGCTGCAGGACCCTCCAAAGGCTTTCAAGGAGTCAGGGACCCTGGCCCTGCCAGGGTTTGCATGGGAACCCCAGCAGCATAAGCCCAGCCAGCAGCTGGCGAGAGCAGCATCGCAGCCATCAAAGGAGCTGTCTTCAAAGGAGGCGATGAGGACAAAAGGTTTGGAGTTTACTCACAGTAGCTCTGAAGGAAAGCAGCCTGCCTCCCGCTCAGCGTGGGACCCTCAGGCGGGCACTTGGCTGGGCACAGACACATTCAGCTGGTGTCGTTCCCTCTTCCAGGAGCTGGAAACCTCATCTCGGGTTGCTTCAGAGCCAACAGCAGCAAAACCTCAGCCTCCTGGGCTCCTTCACCTCTCCCATGGCCGGCTGCCATTAGCAGACAGCTTGCGTGACCCCAAACCCCAGCCCCCTAAACCAGCTGAGGACCCTTACAAAGGTAGAGGGGAATGCAGCCCACCACCACCACCCAATGGCCACAACATATGTGGCGCAGCTGGAGCACCCCAAACCAGGACCCCCATCCCACAGGCTCTGCTGTGGGGAAGGGCATTGCTGCCTCTGGTGACATCCCCTGCCAGCCCCAAGGGGAAGGTTCCCTTTCTCCTGCTCAGACCCAAGCACAGCATTTTATCACGTTTGGGCTTTTAATCCCGTCAATGAGCACTGCTCTCAGAAGATTTGATTCATTTGCACGCATTAATTAATCAAAGCAATTGTGTCATGGTTTCTGAAATATCCTTTCTCCAGAGCTTAACACCACAGCCCTGTAATAAATCACCCTGCGCTGACTCTTGCTCCACACATGGCCACGGGCACACAGGAGGTGTGAGTAGCATCGCTGAGGGCCAGGTAGGACTGTCCTCATCCCCTCCAGGCTACCAGCCATCTTATCCGAGAGCAATCACTGGAGTCTAGCTAACCATAGGTTTTAAGGGTCTAAAATCCCCTAGAGGTATTTATTTAGTGTGGTGTAAATCTGACTAAGTAGATATGCTAGAACACACACTGATCCATTCAGCAATGAACCAGTCTTCTCCTGTAACCACCACCGCCTCTGCAGCTGGTGCCACAACCTCTTATGTCATTTACCACGATTGCCACCTCCTCCCTGTCCCAGCCCGGTTCCCATTTTAGATGTGAACCCACTGGCCACGCTGCCCCAGCCCACGGGCCCTGGGGCCACTGCTGAGGAAGCCCAACAGCCCTGAGGAGCAGGATGTGCCCCGATGCACACACCCCCCATGGAGGGCACAGCCTGCAGGGTGCTGCCACGCTTCAGACGTGTGGGTACCCTGCCCCACAGAGCCCCCCACACTCTGGCTGCACCATGAGATGGTCTCAGGAAGGTGCTCCAAAGGCAGCTGGTGCCTTGCGTGCTGCTGGGTATGCCCAAACCCACCCTGCAGCTCTCTTGCAACAGCACAGCTCCCTGGGCAGGGATATAGATAAAGCCTCTGCCCTAATTGCCACCCCTTAATAAGCAAGGGGAGGTCTTGCAGGTGCTTCTACAGGAGCATCCCTGGGCTCTGCTGGTAGCGGGCTCTGGGTGGGCAAGTATAGGGGTGGGTGCTGGTGGGGAACACCTTCCTCCTATGCATGACACCACTGCTCTAGCAGTGCAAGGAGAGGGCAGCATCCTGGAGGGGACCCCAGCACAACCTTTCTTGTTGAACCTGTTGCTGCTGTGACACAAGACAGGAATTTCCCAAACACTCGGAGCCATGAGGCTGCAATGCAGCCGTTGCTGCAGGCAGGGCTGTAACCACTGGCTGCTTCCAGCTTCAGCCCCTGGAGCTGGGGAGCTGGCAGGGGTGCTCCTGGCGTGGCATGCCCTGGTATCCCCCCTACCTGTGTGGGGTGTCACTCTGGTGGTGGTTCTGCACCTCCCTGCCCCAGAGCTGTGATGTGCTGGAGAGGAAACCCCCAAGGAGGGGATGAAGCAGAAGGGATGCTGGTCTGGGGTGGTGGGATGGGGGCACTGGGGCTGCCTTGCTGGGGGTGTGAGGAGGAGAAACAGTGTTGGGGGTGTGACTGAGCTGTGTGCTGGTGCTTTGGCCTGTGGAGGGGAACAAAGTCCCTGGGAAATGGCCTGGTTTCCCCAGAAAAACTCCTCCTGGGCAGCTGGGTCCCTGGGGGCACCCGGACTTGGGGAAACGGGGTCAAAGATGGCAGTTTTAGGGCCCTGATGCTGCAGGCTTTGTTCTTGTGCATGCTGTGGAGCGGCTCCAGCTGCGTCGGGGTGAGCCTGGATGCTGTCACATGCAGCTGGTTCCTGTTTTTTCCCGCAGCCTGGAAATCCCCTGACTTTCCACCGGGGTGAGGAGCAAGGATCCCTGCACCCAGCTGGCCCTACACCTCCCCGCAGCTTCGGGAAGAGGTGGCGGTGGGGACAGACTGGCAGCCCCCAGGGAACTGGGCTGCCTTGGTGCCAGGGTCCCATCTGTGCCAGTGGCGGGGCTTGGAGCCACGCAGGGAGGCAGGGACGGGACCTGGCAGGGACCATCCCAGGCTGGGAGAGTCCTGCAAAACCATCTCATGTTTCGGCATCCTTTCCTTGCCCCTGGAGCTGGGGGCTCTGGGCTTTGCCCCATCCAGTGGAGGGGATGAGGGAACAGCAGTGGCATATGTGCAATGAGCTTTGTAGGTCTCAGCCTGATTGATCCGTCCCAGGAGCCAAGGGGACCTCCCAGTTGGAGGTGAGGATGCTGGTGCAGATGTTCTGGAAAGCTGATGCGGCTGCAAGCCCCTGATGAGTGACGGTGCTGGAGCATTCAAGGCTGCTCCGGGACACCCCACGTGTGCTGGGGGGGGCTTGAAGTGACACCTCAGCTTGTCTCGCTCTAGCTGCCCATTCCTGGAGGGACAGGCAGGTTTCCAGCTCTGGGGGAGCCTGTTTTCCTGCCACCCTGGTGGGGCAGGCCGCAGGACCAGCAGATCCGGAGCTGCAGCTGAAGCAATGGGAGCTGCCTCCTGCCTGGGTTTCTTTGACCTGGATGGTTTCCAATCGGTCCTGCCCTCCTGCTGCTGCTGGGAACCCATCCCTCTCGGGAAGGGGAAGCATAGCACTTACCAGAATTTGGGTGATCGCTTTCCAGCACTCTAGACTTGGTGCCAAGATCGAAGTAAATCACATGTGGCTGGGCGCTATCATGAGAAAAGCCTGCGAGGGAGCAGGGGGGGAGATGCAGTGCTGGCAGGAGCCTGGGGGGCTCGGCGGGCCACTCTGCCCCTGTTGCACCCCCTCTTCTGCACTCTGGAGACGCTCAGCAGCCCTTGGAGCCTCCCCTACCCCCACCCACTGTTATGGGGTCAGACACCCCAGACAAACCAGCAACAGAGCACTGCTGTGCTCTGACCCCTGTCCCCGGGACCTGCTGAGCCTTTGGGGGTGCTGGGGGTGGAGATGTGCTGTGACACCACTCAGGCCCCCAAAAACAGGCTCAGTGCTTTGTGATCCTGTGCAGTGCCAGTAGCTCCCACGAAAAGGCAGAACTTGCGGATTTGTCCTGTCCTACCTCAAAATAACATCTCAGCCCTCGGAGCCGGTAGCCCACACGCGATGCCCAGTTCCATGCCTTTGCTAAGGGGTTTTTTAGCCTCTGGTGCAGCGGGGCCTGCAAGGAAGCTGCAGCTACGAACATCTTGGTTCCTCCGTGTGTTTGGAAGTCAGTGTGCAGCTGGTAATTGCACAAGCCAAGTGTGCCGGCACCTGCAGCCAGCTGCTCCCTGGTGGGAGCTGGCACTGCACAGGCTGTGCCAGCAGCCTCCATGGTGGAGCCAGCTGTCATAATGCAAACCCTCACCCCGGCAGCTTGGCAGGACATGTGTCCCTGTGCCAGCTGGGCTGGGAAGGGGGCTGCAGCATGCTCTGATGTGTCCCGTGAAACCCTTTCCTCTCAGGAGACCTTCTAATGTGGATGGGGAGAAGCAGTGGTGTGAAGCCCAACCTTTATTAGACAGTGGAGAATCCCCACAGAAGCATCTCTGCTGTCCTGGGCAGGTGGCGGTGCCAGCACCGGTGCTGAGAACAGCCTGTTCCCCATGGGATGTGCTGGAGTTTCTGGCAGGGGTGATGGAGCTGGGTGCTGGGCCACTATTTTGGAGGATGCTCTTGCAGCTGTTTGGCCTCATCCAACCGTGTATCCCTGTCCCGTCCCCCATCTTCCTGCCTGTCACCCCCCCAATGCCAGCTGTCCCTTTGCTCAGGGTGGGTAGGAAAAGGTGCTCCCACTGCCTGAGTACAGAAAGGGGCTTAAGGAGACCATGGACCTCTCCAGAACTACTGTGCTGGGGATTTATTTTATTGCCCTCTTGTCTTTTTTTTTCCTCCCAAGCCTTTTCCAAGCTCTTGTGCATGGCCACAAGGGCCAGCAGACTTTTAAATAAAGGTAGACCTTCCCATGTAACCAAATCCTTTCCAGGAGAAGGGCTTAAAATATCACTTAGTGCAAAATTCAAAATAAAGCAAATCACAACTTATAAAGAGAGAACTCTCAGAGATGTTTTCTCCAGTGTTTTCTTCCCTTTCTGTAACAAACTGACCAAAAGCAAATAGCAACAGCTGGAAACTGTGTCACACAAATAACAGAGCCTTTAAAAAACACAAACAAGCCCAGGCAGCTGCTTGCTCCCTTGCTGCTCCAGGCTGCTGCAGAGCGGGCTGTGGGGTGGTTGCAAGCCCACCAGCCACCCTGCCTGGAGGGAACAGGTCCCAACTCCCTGTTTCTCCCAAATGAGAACTTTCCTGTTGAAATAAAAGGGGGAAAGCAAAAAAAGCCCCAAGTTTTATGCAGATTTCAGCAGTACCCAGCTTACGGAGGGGTTTGAGGAATTTGAGTGCTGCCTTTAAGTGCCCTTAACATGCACTGCTGGAAGCACAGCACCATGGACACAGGCTGGGAGAGCTGCAGGAGAAGCTTTTCAAGGCGGGTGAGTGAGTACAGAGCCAGAGACACCAGACTGCACCTGGTACAGTGTTTAGTGCTGGCAGAGAAAGCGAAAAACCTGTGGAAACGTGGGATCTATGGCACCAAGATGACTTGCATTACGTACTAGGAAAAAATCTTCAAGAGATGCAGTTCGGCACCAATGCAGGCTGTGCTGGGCGTGGGGAGGTCTCTAAAGGCTGGATGTAACGTGTGCAGGAGGCTGGGGGCTCCTGGCAGCATTTGCTGCATTTCCAGGCCTGGCTGTGCTGGGAGGAGCATCCCTGCCTGTCCTGCCTGATGGGGAGATAAGCTGTCTGGGCAGGATTCTCTCTGAGGGTGCCCTGTGCCTCCCTGGGTGATCCCTGGGCGCTGATGGTGAAACACAGCAAAAGGCAAATAAATAGTTTTGAGACGAGGAAAGGGTGAGGGGGGCAAGAGGGCACGTGTGTGAATGAAAAACACAAGCAATGTTGGTAAATTCCCCAGTAAACTCACCTCCCACAGCCAGAGCAATGTCCTTGGCCGCTCTCTGGGCAGGGAAGGGTTGGGATGTACCCGGGACCGGCAGTGGTCTAGGGAGGAGGCCATGGTGCTGCTAAGGGTGGGCAGTAAGGATCGCCTGTGGGGTTTAGGCTCGGCAGGAGCACGAATGCTGCTAGCCATGCTTGACTTGGTGGAAACGCTTCCCCATCCGGGTTTTTGAACAAGAACAGCAGACCTCAGTGCCTGCATTGACATTGCACAGCAGAGACGGAACAGATGCTGCCCCCAGCCCAGCGCTGGCTTCACTTCAGAGGCTGCCGCAGCGCCCCTGCGCCGGCATCGCCTCTGAGGGCTACAGACAAAAATCTGCGTTCTGTTTTATTTACTGTCCGTTATTTATTATTACCCTCGAGCCTGAAAACATGTGTTGGGACTCAATGTCCTCATCAAAACACCCAAGCCTGCCGAACTGTGGGGAGCCTTTGGCGGGGGAGGGAGAAGCCTGTGAGTGTGCGCTCACGAGGGGTGGACGAAGAAAAGGGACCTGAGCCAGGTCCACAGCTACGGAGGATGGAAGGGGCACCTCACCCCGGGAGAGCTCTTGTAGCAGAACTCCCTGTGTGCGTTGCAGAGGTTCAACGCACACATATAGCAAGAAGCGTACAGAACAGCAGCAGAGGTCCCCAAGACAGACGCAGTTTGGAAGCGTCTGTGCTCTGCTAAAACCAGGCAGCTCCAAACCACGGAGTGCTGCAGGAAGGCGGGCGGTGAAGGAGCTGTGGCCTGGCCGCCTGCCTCCGGCCGGGCCTGGCCCCACTCGGCACGCACGGCGCCGCAGGCCCCACCGGCAGCGGCGGGGGTGGCAGCGAGTACACCTGGCAGCACCGAACGCCCGGCCTGGCCCTGCGCGGCTGCCCCGGGCGAGGGTGGCTGGGTGACGCCGGGAGCCGAGCCGGGCTCTGCAGGGATGGAGAACGGGCGCACGGCGGGCCCCGCGTTCGCCCCGACCTCGGAGGCGCCGCAGAGCCGCCCAGGCGCGGCCAGCCCGGGAAGGCGGCGGCGGGACTGGCTGCCGGCGGGGCAGGCCCCGCGCCCCGTCTCCATAGCACCCGCCTCCCCTTCGCCCTCCGCCCCCTACCCTTTGCCCTTTGCCTTCCACCGCCCCGCCGCCGTTCAGCCCCGCCCCTGCCGGTGACGGGCAGCTCCCGCGGCCTATCCCAGCGCCCCGCCGCCCGCCGGCGCGGGTGGGCGGGTTGCAAGAGCAAGAGAACCAACCGGAAGCGAAAGCCGCGCCGCCGGCTCCGCCCCCTCGTGGCTCCGCCGCAGCCAACCGGCGAGCGCGCGTGGGGAGGCGGGGCCGGCTCGGCGGCCAATGGGAGCTTACGTCGGTCGCCAGGGAGGTGCGAGGCCCGCAGGGGGCAGCGGCGGGAGCGCGGCGGGGCCGGCCGGGTGGGGGCGGGAGGTAAACAAAATGGCGGCGGCGTGCGCGCTGCGGCGGGGCTGGCGGCGGGGGTAAAGGGGCAGCGGCAGCGGGAGCCGGCGGGACTGCGGGGCGGCTGGAGCGGGCCCCTGGGCAGGGCTGCGGGGGAAGCGGCTGGCGGGGCGCCCCCTGAGGTGGGGGGGAGGGGAGCGGAGCGCGGCGCCGGCCCGCGGCCCGGTTCCCGAGCCCGGCGGTGGGGAGGGGGGACGAGGCTGCCCGCCCCCCTCCCCCGACTCGACAGCGGGGTGCGGAGGCCCGGGGAGGAGGGAGCGGCCGGAGCTGCCCGTGGGGCCCGGCCCGCGGGGGAAGGCCCGGCCCGGGCGGGCTCCCCCGGCCCGCTGCGGGAGCGGGGAGCTCGGCTGCGGCTGGGGAGGAGCCGGAGGTCACCTCCGCCCCGGGGATCCCTTCTCCTACGTCTGTCGCTAATCTGGTTGCACTTAAAGTGTTTTCTCCCTTTTCCGCTCCCTTCCTGCCTTCCCCAGCGGTTGCTGCCGTGTCACTCATTTCCCTGCCTGCCCCGACTGACACCTGTGGCAGGGGTGTGAAGGAGGGGGGCAGAGCCTGGGCCAGGCCGGCATCTCCTCGTTGACCTTCCCGTGTTGGAAAGGGAATGGGGTGTTCTGGGTGCTGGGCAGAGAGAATTGCTTCCTTCTGCTTGTTCCCATTCTAAGGTGGGTCGGTAAAGCTGTAGTGGGTTTTGCGTTGTCTGACACCGGCTGACACCTGGACCAGTGGTGGTGACACATCATGTGCCACGCGGAATCCAGGTGGTTGAAGGATGCCCCTGGGAGATCTTGATAGGCACCGAAGGCCTCAAACTTTTGTAGGCGTGAAAAGCGAAGACGTTAGAATTGTTTCTGAAAACTCCTTCAAAGAAACTTGTTTTCAGCTTCCAAACGGCTGAAAGAAAACCCTCATCTGTGCTCATAGCTGGATGGTGAGGACAGCAGGGCAGAAACGTTTACCCTGCCATCCACTTTGGAGTTGGTGGCTATGATCTACTAGGAATGGAAAGTCACGAAAGAGACTCGGTAATTGTCTGTTTTTATGTGGTGGCCTAAAATCCCAGAGGATGACCTAGCACTTAAGAATCAAACTGGGCCAAACTAAAGGCCAAGTTGACTTGAAAGAACCCTAGCAGTGGGACCAGGTCAGAAGCAAAGCAAGTCCCAAACTGAGTGTATCTTGTCAAAGATATATGTTCTTTTTAAAAGACATTGTGTTACTGGAGCCAGGCCTGGATCTTTTAGCATCCAGTTGAGCTGGAAGCAACTCATAGGTTTGTTTTGTTTTTGGGTTTTTGTTTGTTTGTTTTTTATTCATGTTTGTACAATCTTCTGGATTTTTTTTTTTAAGAAGGAGTAAAAGGGAGTGTTGGAAACTAACAAACAGGATTAAAACCCTGAGCGCATAAGGAAAACAGGTTAAGGAACTTAATCCAGGATGGATATGCAGGAGCCACAGCAGCTGGGTATGTTTGCAGAGAGTGAGCTGATGTCTGTGGGGATGGACACTTTTATCCATCGCATTGACTCTACGGAGGTCATCTACCAGCCCCGGCGGAAAAGGGCCAAGCTCATTGGCAAATACCTGATGGGAGACTTACTTGGAGAAGGGTCTTATGGCAAAGTCAAGGAGATGTTGGACTCTGAAACCCTCTGTAGAAGAGCTGTGAAAATTCTGAAGAAGAAGAAGCTACGCAGAATTCCCAATGGGGAGGCAAATGTGAAAAAGTGAGTAAATATTTCCAGTAGCTGGGAGCTGAGGGATTAAACTTGGTTGGTTTTTTCCAGCTGAAGTTCTGTACCGCTTTAACTAACAACACGGCTTTCTGCTGTGCAAGTGCTTCCTAAACTGTAGGTATTCGGGAATGTCTTTGCCATTGAACTGCAGCCAGTGCTCTTGTTGAGTTTGAGAACAGGGAAGAGAGCTAGTTCTCGAGAGCCAGGGAGGCAAGTCCGTCTGCCTGAACAGACAAACTGTAACGCGCCGCTTTTTTAAATAGTATTGCTTAAAGAATAAAATAGGATTTCTTAAAGTAATTCCTTTTTAAGATTTCACCTTGAAGAGGTAAACTGGTGCCATTGGCGAGGGAAGGTGAGAGGTGGTGTACCTGAGTGCAGTAATGTGCTTTGCGTCGTTCCAGCCTGCGTTACTTGGGTACCCATCGAGGCGATGCGGCTCCTCGACTTTCTGGGATGGCAACTACTGCTCCCGCCTGTGTAGTAGGTGCCTGGGCCATGATCCAGCAGGCACCCAATGGGTGTAAGAAGTCTTGGTGGTGTTTTTTTGTTTACTTCGTTTCATTTCTGACTGATGAGTTTGGGAAGTAATTCAAGGCTCTTTTTCAGTTGATTTCTGCAGCTGTAAAATGGGGACAAGGGTTGTCAACCTTTTCAATTTCAGTGACCGAAGATACGGGCTTGGAAGCTTTCGAAGTGCCAGTTACATGCCGATTAGTCAGGGCAGAAGTAACTAATTAAAGTTAAGTGTGGGAGAAGCTTGGTGTTACGCTTCATCTGTTGGGCTGGGTGTATGAAACTTTCCCTTTTCTTGGGGCTGTGCTCTGCTTGCAGGGACCTCGCAGCCAGCTGTGTTTTCTGCAGCAAGCTGTCTGTCACAACCCTGCGAGATAGTTGTTTATCTGCTGCGGAGGGGAGCCTTGTGCAGCCAAAACAAACTACTTACAAGAGTTTATCTCATAGTGGGAGGGGAAAACTTGTGAGATGTTTAGAAGGTGTTTGTATTGGGTTTTTAGCTGTGGCATGCTGAGTGTGGAGCTCTGACCTAGCAGAGTCCTGTTCTGTTTCTCAGTTTGGTTTGAGTTTCCGAGCTCAGCTGTGAGATATTTCACATCCTGTACCAGGACTTCTGGCAGTGGGCTGTTTAAGTTTGCCTTCTAACCTTCATTGACAGACTTGGCTAAGGAGTAGTCACAAATGCTAATGCCGGGACCTCCCTTTCTTCCTTTGCTGGCTTAAGTTCAGAATCAGAGTAAACTGTTGGTTAATATGTAATAAAATCTTTCTTGTTTTTCTGGTAAAGGCCTGAGTGCCCCTTTACAGCTATGCCCCCTCCTTCAGTTACATCAAGAGCTGCTGCAGAAGAAGGGGGAGGTTGTTTCCTCCTTAGTGAAACTTTTAAATTTAAATTTTTCTCCCCTGTAGTGAAAAAGGACTTGCGAAATACCAGGGGAGCTTCTTGATACCAGAACTATGGTAATGGTCCTGTGTCCTGGAGTGAACTCTAAAGTTTTGTTCATGCACTGAGCCGGTCTGTGAACATCTTGTTTGGCTTCATTAAGGTTAGTTATTAAAGCAGGCTGGCCAACCACCACTCTGTTTTGCTGTGGATGTTTTTCTGGCTCAGCTGTACCTGCTTCAAAACACCGAAGCAGATTTTGTGTGTTGTCTTGTAACAAGGGTTTACTTTCATTCAGTTCCTGTTTTTGTCCCCTTGTTCTTCTCTCTTTGTCCACATATTCATTTTCTTTACCTGCTTCTTCAGTGGTGAATTTTTTTTAAAGGCAAAATGTCTTTTTTTTTTTTTTTTTTTTGTGTGTGTGTGTGGTTTCCCAGTACCATGACACTCTAACCTTACCAAACCCTTCAGTGCTACTACAACAGGCAGGGCAAGCCCTCTCCACTCTGAATAAACCTGTTGTGGTGAGATATGCCATCAAACCTGTATGGTTTGCCTGGTCAGTATGGAGGGAGGGGGAAACTAAACTGTTGCTGTATTTCCATGTAGTGCTGGAAATACTCTGCTAACATTATTTTTAACATTATTTTTGTAATGTCCTGTTCCTTGGCCAGACTCCCATTGAAATTTCACTTTCTACAACTGTGTTTGAGCGGCTTTGCTGAGTGGTTTATACCCAATAAACTACTTGCATGTAACAGAACAGCAGGAAATCAGATTGTGGACTGAATCACACCATTAGGTTCTACTTGCTGTCTTGAAAGCTGATAATAAGTAAATATGCAATTCCTGTGTTACACTGAGGCCTGCTTCCAGTCCCACTTGTGTCCTTATCTGTACAAGGATGTCTGCAGCTCAGTACATGTGAGAGATGAGTGTGATTAATTGTCTAATCTTTGTAAACATCCAGACTTCAGTTGGTGCCCTTTGAGATTAAAAATCTCTTAATCTGCCACCAGAACTAGAGCACTGCTTGGTGCTCTCAGTGGCATGTGCAAGCAGAAGGCTCTTCCAAAGCATTTGCATTCATGGTAAATTGGTCAGGAGCGAGAGTCTTCTGAATCCCTAATGAGTTGTTTTCTGTGCTGTAGAATCATTGCATAATGTTTTAACTATTAATCTGATCTGTGGGGGTTAATTTCTTCATACAGTGCTGCAAGTATGGCAGAAGTGCGCTGGCAGAGGGTCTGAGCAATTAGGGCATGCATTCAGGCTTGGGTTGAAGTGCTTATCTCTTGGAAGTGACTACTTAATATTTCGGTCTCAAAATACCTTGTTGTATGTACAGTTTTCTCCTAAATGCAAAGACAGTGTCTGTTCCTGCTGGTGATCTCCAGCATTTCTTAACCATACAGGGAAAAGCTACGTATGTGACTTAGGTTTGTTTGACAGAGATGTAATTTGAATTATTACAATGGGTTTGTGCCTCTGCTGTTATCACAGGATACCTCAGTATTGCTGCTGCCGTGGTGAAGATGAAACTTGCATTGATAGTGTAGTGTGTCATCAAAGAAATTCCCTAGAAAACAGTTCCTAGACTGTTGGCCCTTGAGTAATTACATGAGCAAGTAATACACAGGGAGTAATGACAAGGGAGAGCACGGTAACGATGAGCTGCGGAGGACTGTGCAGGTGTGTGCTGGGGACGCTGGATATGTGGGGCTGTAGTGACAACTCAGGGGGCTCTGACTGTTGGTACCATCTCTGTGTTAATTCCTTCCTAACATTCGAGTCTGCAGCCTCCTCCTGCGTGTGCAGGCAGGTTGCCCCGGTCCTGTGTCTTGGTGCAGTAACAGAGTTCTTGAGACCTAGAAATTAAGCCTGAAATACCTTTGAGACTTAAATAAAATTGAATGATTCTTCTCTACCCTAAAATATTCCAGTTCTGCCCCCTGAAAATGAACCCTTGAGGTATCTGTGAGTTCTGGTGAGGACACTGAGGGTTTAAACTCCTAAGACACATGTTTTGCCTAAATCAATATAGGGAATTTTCACTTCTTTTCAGTTATTTTAGAGAAATTTTGGGGTGGCTTAGTCAACCAGACAGTACTATGGCTAATTACTGCTTCCAGTTAATAGAAAAAAATGAGTTTAGTAGGATTGCCAAAAAGATGAAAGAAAATTTGGAAGACTATTTGTCTCTAGCAGCACAAGTTTAATAAAACTGTGTGCTAATAGCCTCACATTTTAATTAAGTGTTTGGGACTTTCTGTGCGTATCCCAAGTGTTTTGTACTGTACTTACCACACTCGGTGATTACTTCGATTTGAATATATGCTCATTAGAATTCCTCGGAGGTTTCAAATGTGTAGTAGGTCTGCACTTGGACAGTTTGCTCCTTGGGTCTGACTCAAGAGTCTTGCACCTCAAAACATGGACAGTTCTGCTGAGGGGAAGGACTTGTTGCAAGCAGCAGAGGCGTGGAGATGGGCTAATGCTGACTCATACGATTTCCTGTCCCTCCTAACAAGAAAGGTCTGTATGTAACTGGGTGGCTCTGTCACTTTCTTTGCTAAACTGGATATTCACTCGGATTCAGTGGCGAAACGTTAGAAACTAATCTGTAGCAGAGCACGGGTCGCTGTGCGGTGGTGGCTGTAGGGCTTGTAACATCAGAGATCCCTGCTGGGAG
This sequence comes from Falco cherrug, assembly GCF_023634085.1. NCBI lineage: Eukaryota > Metazoa > Chordata > Aves > Falconiformes > Falconidae > Falco > Falco cherrug. Next base: position 46,706,374 of record NC_073700.1, on the reverse strand, counting down.
TGGGATGTGGATGGAGGCCTGGAACTAGTAAAGAGGAAAAAATATCACCGTGATCCTCCCCTCCCTTAGCAGCCCCTTGGGCTCACAGACACTGTTCTGGAGTAGGTGCCTGGCTGTTGCTGTCGGCTTCTGCGAGGCGAGAGCTGGCAGGGTTCAGATCGCCGTGTTCGGTGGCGGAGGGTGCGCTCTGATTTGTGTCTGCAGCACTTCACCTCTCGTGGGCTGCTTCTGGCTGCACGTAAAGAAAGGAGCGTGGTGACCACAGGGGCTGTTTCTGTATCTTGACATCTCTGACATTGCCTCCTCCAGGGAGGGAGGGGCAGTGGGGACGGGTTGCAGTTCTCACAACGTCATTTTGGGTAATGGAGAAAAACTGTTAGGATACTGAAACCTGAAAGATGTAGATCAGCGCTGGGTTCATCAACACATAACGATGTCAACCCCTCCCCATATCAGGCAGACCTTCAGATGTGTAAAGCTTAATTTGAAGAAGGAAATAGTGAAGTGCTCTGCTCGGTCTCTTATCTGAACTATGTTTGTGCTTGTGAGAGCAAACTTCTCACATGGTGCAGCTTCTCACATGGATGAAAATGACAAGTTGCATCCTTGTGAGTGGGGGGCTGGGTTTTTAGGTGAAATAAAGAGGAAAAAGCTGTTCACAAGCTACATTTTAAATAAGTTAATCTTTGTGGCGTATTGGGGATACTAATGTGTAATTAAAACTTGCTTTGGCTATACAGGATTACAAAATCAATCTAAATAAATACCTAATGTAGTTGTTCATTGTGTAAGGACCAGATGAATGATTCTTGAGTCCCTTGTAGCAATTAGCAAGAATGGCATTAGTGGCTTTATGGTACGTGCCAGAACTGGCATATGGAGCTGTTCTCTGTGCACGTCTCCCAGCCCTTCGCTGTGGCACCAGTGCTGCAGTGGAGCTGTTCCAGTTCCTTGTGCCTGGCTCCTCAGTGCTGTTCGTAGAGAGTCTGAGATGGCCCACGGTTGTGCGCAGAGGAGTAAAGGGGTGGCTGAGGGTGAGCTTCTCCCAGGCTGAAGATGTCACTGCAGACCTGCTACAAACCCACGTTTCTGACATGTGATCCAACCTGGTGGGTAACATGGAGAAGATTCACTGTCAATTGTCTCCAATAAAACCCCAAAAGCTTGGACCTGAGGAGGAACCTCGGGAACCCAAGGAAGGGAATGAATCTTGGCTGTATTGCTCGGTTTTCTTTAAGCAAAAATGGCTTTGGTGAAACTGAGGCTTGAAACAAGCTGTAGAAGGAATGCTAAATCTTAAGGTGAAGATGTGATTTTACTAGAATGGCCCAGGAAAGAATGTCTTTCCAGGCTGTCCTTCCAAAATTGTATAGCACGTGGTACAGGTAGGCAGTTTTGCTATATACAGTTCTGAGCACCACCACACCCCCCCCCCCCGTTATTTGCCAGAGCAAGGTACGTTGCTGGGGATTAATCTTAATCTGTCAGGATGAGCTTAATGAGTCTGACAAAACCACATGGAAACCTTGAAGTTAGAAGATCTTTTTTCTTCTTCCTCTGAGACGGTTATAGTTTGAAGCGGGCCCTGTACTCTGTCAGTCTGTCTTGTCACACACTTGAAATCTTTCTAGTTTAGAAAACCAGGAGCAGGATTCATAATGGAGACAACTCTAGCCAGGTAATAGTGGTGTTAAGTAGGGTGGGTATGGAAGTGACTACCCCATAGCAGAAAGCGCAGCCTGCCGCTTTGCTGGGCTTCTCCTCTGTGTTTGGAAAGAGGTCTGATCTCAAAAGCAACTGTTGTGATTTAAATTTCATGTTAAATTGTAGGGGTAGCAAAAGGAGGCAAAGTTGCAGCAGCAGCTGGAAAAGGTATGCTTAAAATCTGAACCAGATTCACTAGGCTGGTGTGGGAAAGGCAGGAAGCCACCTTGCCTGGGTTGAGGGGAAAGGCAGCAAAACCGCAGGCATGCAAATCCTCCTTTCCCTGCACTGTCAATTAAAATGCTGTTGTGCAGGCAAATTGCAAAGAAAGCAGTATGGGCTGGGGTGGGGGATTTTTTGATCATTTTGAAAAAAGTCAATTTAGGCACCTTCTGATGAGATGAGCACCTATGTTCGCTTGGTGAAGTTTGAAAACCAAAATGGAATTGGAGGTGACTGTGGTCTGGCTGTGTCTGTTCCTCAGTCATTCTAGAATGCAAGAGTAGCTAAAAATAGAAATAATCTTTCCTCTTGGAAATGGGCTGCTTGGCCTCTGCCCCAGAGGTGGGTGCACTTCACTGGCATTTTAGATTGGTTGACAAAGTCCTCCGGGGGGGGGGGGGGGGGGGGAAGAATCATTACAGAAATACGAAATATTTATTAGTTAAAGGTGGAAGGAATTAGTGTTTGTGCTTTCAAGCCGTATTACAGGGAATGAGCTGTTGGGATCAGGATTTTAAATGCGTTCCTAATATTGGAAGCTTTCTTTGCCTTCACAGCAAAGTAGTCTTATGTAAATAAGTATGTGTTCACTCCCTCTCTTCCTGGCTTGGTCTGAGCACGCAGCCCGTCTCCCTTCATTATGCAGAAACTTCTTAGACCAACACTTACGCTGGCTGCAGTTTCTATGCTAATTTAATCCACTTCAGCCTTTTGGTCATTACTATAATTAGAGTGGCTGCATCACTTTGCAAATCTGTCTGCCATTTAAACTAAACACTCTTCTGAGCTTTGCCTTGTTATCCTAGGTTTTTGTTTAGCTATCATTAAAAAAAATATATCTTTTTAAGGCCGTTTAGGCTAGGCATTCTTCCTTTATCATAAACTTCGGTAGTGAAATGATTAATACCACTGCTCAGGGATCCTTAGAAGATCTTTAAGGAACCAGTAGCTGCTCCTTCAAAAAGCCTGTAAGATGCAAGATCTTTTTTAATCAGATGTGATGCGTCAACAAGCCTTTGTACTGCCCACAGCTTGTTATTAGAGGCTGGCTAATTGTGCAGGCAAGGGGTGATGGCTTTCTGAGCTTGGTGTGTCATGTGTTTGGGCAGAGGCTCTTGCTTTCGAAGCTGTGCTCTGAATTCCTGGTAATACTGCTTTCAAAAGTCCTACCTATTGAAATGTAACCATGTTTCTTAAAGCAACTTACTGAATGGCCAGAGAGAGAAGCTGGATAGAGGAGTTTTTATGTAGTTTAGCCCAAGCCCAGGACTGAGCAGCAGAACAAAGAGCAGTATCTGTACTTCCAGACACTGACAGAACCACTCTGACCTGACTGTCCTGATCCTCCTGTTTCTCTTCACAGTTGGCATCTAGTGGGATTTTGCTGGCTTGAGTTTAATGCAAAAGGTACTAGAATGTGGTTTGGGGCACAGTACAAAATCCCAAGAGACAGAGATGAAAACAGTTGATACAAGATGACATACAAGGGTCCATTTTCATAGCCAAGAGAATATGTCTCCTCGCTCAGTTTTACATTCTTTACTCTCTGCAGACAGAGGATTCAATTCGGTTTTAATCTGTTCAGTCAAGTTAGGGCTAAAGTTTGGAAGAAATGGACTTATTAGCTGGAACTTCTGTTTTTGACTCATTCTTCAGGCTAGTGTTGTAATTCTTAGGTTGGTTGCTTCACTTCTGAATTATCCTGCAAATTTCAGCTTTATTAAAGGGTTCTGTGAAACTGCCTCAGTAGTTTCCTACTGCATATGAGTAACTTGATGGATTTTCAGGGTGATTTCTGTGCTAACTCTACTGTAAATACACTTAAACTGATCACACAAATGGATTAATGGACTGTCTGGCTCAGGGGTCTTTGGCTTGCCACCACAACACCAAACAGCTTGTATGTTGTATCTGGTGGTACTCGGGGGCAAGCAGCCTGTAGCTGTTAAACTGTGCATGACTCCCAAGCGGTTCCAAGTGTGGTTCATGCGGTGGGGAGTAGGTGGGAGATCGCTGGGTAGCCTGCATCAGGAGCTGGAGGTGTGCTGAGGCAGAGTGTGGAGTTGCTGGGAGCCAGCCAAGGCCAGCTCTGCAGGAGCTGGTGGGACTGCTGGGAGGCCGTTGTCATCTGCCACTTGTGAATCGTATGGTGGGTTGGGTTGGATGGGACCTTAAAGACCATTCTAGCTCCGGCCCCTCTGCTGTGGACAGGGATACCTTCCACTAGCCCAGGTTGCTCCAAACCCTATCAAACCCAGCCTTGAACACTTCCAGGGATGGGTCATCCACAGCTTCCCTGGGCAACCTGTTCCACTGCATCACCACCCTCATAGTGAAGAATTTCTTCCTAATGCTAATCTAAATCTACCTTATTTCAGTTTAAAGCCATTCCCACTTGTCATATCACTCCGTGCCCTTGTAAAAAGTCCCTCTCCAGTTTTCTTGTCAGCCCCTTTAGGTACTGGAAGGTCTCCCCAGACGCTTCTCTTCTCCAGGCTGAACAACAACTCCGGAGTTCTTCCATCCCTCAACTCCAACATCCATCACGCTTGTCTCCTGGCCACGGGAAGCTTTTGGTGCATGACTTTTTGGGTCAGGAATGCTGGAGATTCGCTGCCCCTTTGGCAGCCTTGGCACGTTGGCTGTTTTCCCTGTTTATAACCTCTCCTTGTTTTTCTGTACTTTATATGTTCTGTAGGAAATCATATTCTACTGAACAGTGCCTCTTCACACATTTCATGTGGTATAGTAAAATAGTTGCATTTTTTCATGTCTCTAGTAGATTAGCCAGTTTCTGATGTTTTTATATTTATGTTTAAATAACTGATATCTGTTCACAGCTATCAGAAGTAACTGATTGTTAGGTATAGAAACATTTTTATTTTTTTTGCGAGTACTAATACTCAAGTTGCTTCCCAGTTAAATAATTGTTTAAAAATTGTGCTGAAATGTGCTATATACTGCGTTAGCTGCTCTGCCACATTTGGCACCGGGCACTGCCTGCCTGTGACAGCAGGAGCACACCTAACTGCACGATGCTGTATCGCACTGACATCTGTGGGGGTTGTTCCTGCTCACGATGCTGATTTAAAAACATACCCTGAAATGTGAAGACTGGAAGCCTGAGCAAATTTACTTCTGCTCTTGTAACTACAGATGACACTTACATATAACGAAGCACGAAGTGCAAACATGAAAGGTTTGTCTTGGAAGTGACTGGCCTAGATATTACGGTAAACACCAATGTAGCACATCTCTAGGGCTTTAACTGAAGAGAGTGACAGTGAGCTAAGCTCCTAACAGTCCAGCATCATTTGAAAAGCTTCAGTTGGAGGGAAACTGATAAAGCCACACGTTTGGCACGCGGAGCAGCTTGGGGTAGGCTTTGACTTGCCTGAGCAGTTGATGGGGCAGCGATTCGGTTCCGATGACACCTTGCCTGTAGTCACCACTAGCTTGATCGGGGAATAGTGAGGCACTTGCCCAGGCCATAGGGAAGGGTGTGAGCTGGAGAGGGGACTGCAGGGGACACTGTAACCCCCTCCTTATGGCTGGCAGGAGGAGGTGGAGGAGACGGCTTGGCTTGCTGCACCAGGCCCTTGCAAGTCCAGTGCTGGTGCTGCTTGTAGAGGCAGGGGGTTTGGAGAATGTGTCCTTGGGTTGCTTTCTCTTTCTGTGCAGCCTGGTGTCCGAGGGTCTGGTGGGATCCCACCAGGAGCCGTTTTCTGTGTCAGCTCAGCATGACGTACCTCTGCCGATCAAGCTTGCTGTTCTCTTGCTCCTGCCTGCTTTGAATGGGGCTGTTTGGCTGTCAGCGTCCCACTGTTGACCAGTCAAATATTAAAGGGGAGCACTGCACAAATTTTACAGATAAAACCAGAATAAAGCTTACATGGGAGTGCAGAATAAAACTTTTTATTAGCAGAAGTACCACAGCCTGTGTTGACTGGCACCAAAGCGTTGGCACAGGGCGTTTTTATCACCAGGTTCATGTCCAGCACAAAGGCACGTTGCTCCTTGAGGATAGTTCTCCTGCTGTTGTTTATCAGTGGACTAAAACTCCTGTCTAGAGAAGAATTGACTGCCTGCGTAATGTTAACTGAAAGGGTACTTGTTTATAGTCCTAGTTAGTGACCAGTAAGTATTTTCGTGGTCTAACCTTGGACTAATGAATTCAGGAATACACAAGACCTTCTGTCAAACAGCATGCATAGGTAGCCTTAGGTGAAGCAGCTGGGATTAATATGGTTTGAGATGTCTTTAAAATCCCTGTGATTTAGAAAACATTAATTTTATCCTAGTAAGCAGGTAAGCTTTTTAAAAGTAACTTTTTTCTTTTTCTCTTCCTGCAGGGAAATTCAGCTCCTGCGACGATTACGGCACAAAAATGTTATCCAGTTGGTAGATGTATTATACAATGAAGAGAAGCAGAAAATATATCCTTTTTTTTTCCGCACAGTTGTTAATAAGGTTTGAATTTGCATTGTTCTCCACGATAGTGCTGAATCGTTAGAGTTCTGCTTTTTTTAAGACCCTTTTGAATGTTTCTTAAGCTTAAAATGTCTTTCACTGGTATTAAATATACCGCGTCTGGAGTGTTTTCCACACAAGTACATTTTCTTAAGTTTTCCAGCTTCTCAGCTGAGCAATGTGATATTGTCCCCAGGTTACAGATGCAGGGCTAGAGTAGGGAACAGCTGACCCTCAAATACCGTGTTTTGTTGTGTGACCTTCAGCAACTCGGAGATGAAAAAAGAACTGTGGATCTGGCACTTCTAACCTCCCGTCCTAGCTGTGGCATGTTAGTGCTTTTTTTTCCCTGAAGATGGGCCTTTTATCATCTCAGCTATGTGAAATCAATTTTTGTAATGCTTTTTTCTTTAAGTCCTTGGCAGTGATGTAGATGTGGGGTTTTTTTCTTTCCCTCAAAAGAAAAAAAAATTACTCGTTGGCTGGCATCTGGATGCCTGCAACTCTCCCCTTTTGGAGGGTCTGTACTGCTGCAGTGCTGCCTTCTCTGTAGGCAGTTGGTATGCTTTGCTGCTGGTTATCCTTAACAAGATAGGATGAACTCCCAAGCCTCCCCTGGTTGTTGTTTGTGTGAAAGTCCCTTGTGATGGCGTTTTAAGTGACCTAAATCTTGTAACAGTCATGAGCGATTCAAAGCATATTGTTCCTGAGAGACCTACAGCCCAGCTTTTTGAGACGAAACTGTTCATTTCTTGAATCAAAGTTGTGGCTTGTGATCTTGGTGCACCTTTCAGACTTGAACATGTTATTCCAGTGCACTGCATCACCCAAGCACACATGGACACTAACCAACGTAGTTACGTGCCATAATTTGCGAGTGGGTGGCTGGATTTCTAAGGAGTCTGCTGCAGTTGGAGTGCACTTTGATTTCAATCAGTTTTTAAGTTTATTGAGCTGATTGCTGTAGTAAGTGTTGTAAATGGTTGCTTTTATTTTTGACAGTGTTTTCTGAATACTGTCTTCCAATTACAGTACTTCAGAAAATGGATAATTTAATTGTATGCCTTAAGTAGTGCTCTGCCACCAAATCATTAGTATAAAAAAAAAAAAAGCATGACAACTTTTGGTTGTGTTTTGTAGCCTGAACAGACCGAAGAGACTGCAATTCAATTACTGTCTATAGAAAGATACCATTTAATTAATAAGAAGCTGGGCTGCTAAAGCAGAAGGATGGGGAAAAAGAGCCCGAGAGAGACCTCATGTGTTGGTAACAGGTGATGACAACCCAGAATGGTCCTTCAGAAATGTGACCTCTCTAAGCCGGGAAGCATGGTCCTTGCTTTATTTCCTGAACAGCAGCGTTTGAAAAAGAACAAACTGTTTTTCAGTACTTTCCCCTTGCAAGTGTAGGTTGACTTGACTGTTTTTTATCTTTTATCTGCTTCTACACTCTTTGAAAGTTTGTTTCTAATCGGTGCTTATTCTGTGCACGTGAGCAGCATTAGCACTGGGGCTGCGAGCGGGAATTCATCCATGATCATGTTCTCGTTTAACTTTTCTCCAGCTTCTCGTTGGCACTTGCAGTGCCTGTGTGGCACATCCAAGGATGTGGCGGTACAAACACTTGTGCCGTGGCATGGTAAACAGGCTTGGGAACAGATCCAGATGAAAAGTAACTTTCTCTTCCAGGCTGGCTTCTCTGGAGGTCAGTTCCCTTACTAGTTTCACTGCGTCATTGTGCAAATGTCTGTATTAGTGCCTTGCATGGAGCAATGCAAGGCGAAGGTTGAATGGGTTATAGAGGAGGGATGTCAGTCTCCCCCTTACTAATAAGAAAATGTCCTCATTTCCAGAATGAGCGTTGTGGCATTTGAAACTCGGCCTGTAGAAGGGGGAAGGGCTCTGTTCTCACCTGAGTTTTCTGTTGCTGATAGAAGTGAACTGCAGGCTTCAGCCATGTTTATACTTGGGAAGATAACTTACCTGCCTAGTCCAAAGCCTGCAATGATTTTCTTTGGTAAAGGGAAAGCTGTGATGACTGGATTAAAAATATCAACTACATTTAGTATTTAATGGGCTGCTTTGATGACCTGCTGTGGCTGGGAATGCAGAGCTGCTGCTGAATGGAGAACTAATCCAGGCAGAAAATAAACCCAGTTCAATAAGCAGCATCCCAGCTGACACCATCTCTGACAGCTTCTGTTACCAGTATGTGCAGTTGTGCGTGGGAGCAGAACCCTATTGATTAGAGGAATTGAGAGCCTCGGTCGTCTTGGGGCAGCTGTAATAGATCTGCCCCAGCCTGAAAGTTTGTACTCTAATCTGGCTGATGGACCAGAGATGGATCAGTTACAAAAGGAGGGGTGAAAAACAGTCTGGCAGCTAATGAAACCAAAATCAGGCTGTCCTTTGTAGATGAGAACAAGAGCTGGGTTTTGCTTCCCGGGAGCTACTCTACGTAATCTGCTGTTAGTATTACTCTCTTGAAGGTGGGAGAGTTGAGGTCTTCCACATTACTGTAAGTATTTAACAGATTTCTTCCAGAGTAAGAAACAGTAGGAATGAATTTTGGGAGCTCTTTCTTCTGTTCCTGCTTCTTCTGATTTACTGGGTGGCATCGTAAAATCTTACAGTATTTTAGCATCCCTCTGAAGAGCAGCTCACATAGGGAATGTAACGTGATTTTAATGAGTTTGCACAGTGTTTTGAGCTCCTGGATAGAATGCGCTGCAAAAGGGGAATGCAGCCTTTAGCACAGATCCCACTTAAAGCACAGGTCATCTCTTTAGCCTCTCCTGCCTCAAGAGTTAAGATGGCATCCTGGGACATAAGCAACTTATTTTAGGTTTAGGTTAAGAAGGCATCTGCCAGGAATAATTAAGAGTGACCAAAGAAATGCTTTGTGTTACTGGAGAACAAGCTTGGGCTTCCTGGCAATCAGTGCTTGTCTCAGCTCTTTATCTTGAAGGTGCACTCCCTTGGCGATGCCACCAGATGTCTCAGGGTCCGTCCTTGCTGGCCCCTCTGGGCTCACGTCTGCCGGAAAACAAAGGCAATTATTGCTTTAGGGGGTTGTGTCATTAAGGAGATGTAAACTAGAATAAGCTGCAAGGGAACAAATGCTAAAAAGTGCCACCAGTTCTTGGCATTCTGTTCTAATTTATTTTCATGCATGCGGTTTTGAAAAAGCTTCCCAGCTCTCTAGGGGTCCTTTCTCCTGCTACTGAAGTACTGCCATGGGGATGGGGGTAAGCAGTGGCTGTTAGTGCATACAGCCGTATCATTTTGAGAGAGGAAATGAAGAATAATAGAAACTTTGGGGAAGGTGATGGGAGCTCACTGTCATGTCAAGTGCAGAACAACTAAGGTGTTGGGAGAATACACTGCAGCTCTTCTGCCAGGGCTTTCTTAATTTTTTTGTAGCCACTTTAGACCATTACCCTATTTCTGTCCCATTTGTGAGATCTCTAACTTAATTTCTGTGGAGTTTGCATCCCGCTTTGGGTCTGATCACAGAGCTGCAGCTGGTCATTAAGCAGGAGAATTTTCCTGTGGGTTCTTTGCCACCTTCTGTTAGAGTTGGAGGAAGGCAGCTACCTTGGCAAGTGCCCCACAACTCGGGCTCTAGCTCTCCAGTGTCTGTAGACCAGTAACAGGTCTGTCTGTGCAGCAGCCGTCCAGTTGCACTGGAACAGGGCTGCAGTCCTCACACAGCGTTTGCCTGAGAAGTGTTTAACCTTGAAGTTTCCTTAACTCTGCCTTCACGTATATGGTGATGGAGTACTGTGTGTGTGGGATGCAGGAAATGCTGGACAGTGTCCCAGAAAAGAGGTTTCCAGTTTTTCAGGCTCACGGGTAAGTACAGCTTTGTTCCTTAGGCTGTGTTAGCCTCTCACCACTGTGCTGTCTTGAATTCAAGAGCACGTTCGACCGTGTTGCTTAGACTGCTGGCTACACTTTAGAGTAAACCAGGCTTTGCGTAATAACTGCATCTCTTACATCCATAGAACAAATGAAAAACTGATGAAGTGGGGGCAGGGATAGCGCTTAGATTCTGGGAAGCGAAAACATCTTTGTATTGAATTTTCTGTTACTTTTTGGTTTACTTCATGAGATGCATGACCTGGCCCCTTTCCTACAGCTCTGCCATTCAGCAAAGATGGGTGCAGGGGAGGAATCTGTAAGGACTCTTGCCCTGCCTAAATGGAGGCAAACCATACAGTTCAGCGTCAGAAGAGATACTAAAAGGTCTTTGGATGGATTAAGGATTGACAATATATCCAGCATGATCTGTTAGCTTGTTTAGTTAGTAGACAGGATAAGCTGAAGCCCCTTTCACTCTGCAAGTAAAGTAACCTTAGAATTCTGGAAGTAGATGCAGGAAGATTGTCATGTGTATCAAATCAGTGTAGATTAGCAAATCTGTGGTAACTATACAATTTTATGGTCGTACTTTCCCATTCTGTTTAAAAAGATCTTTGAGATTGCAGATGGCTTAAGTGAAATACAGGCACATTAAGTCAAGTAGTATTTCTGGATATTACAAAACAAAAAACATGCATGCACCATTGTTGCCAGGCTGTCAGTGTGCAATGCTTGTTATGTTCTGGTAACGGCTTGCCAATAATCTCTGACCATAAGTGCAGCGAAACACTCCTTTCTACTGGCTAAAGGAAACTTTTCCCACCCCCTGTTAGAGCAGACTGTGCCACTGAAAGAGCATCTTTTGCTGGCTTAACTTAGCCTAGACTACAGCAGGTGTCAGGATTAACTGTCAGGTCTGTGTCAGTGTGGTGCTCAGCGCTTAGAAAATACACAGAGGTGTGAAGAGGGCTTTGGAGTGGAGGAACCTGGAGTCTGAGGTGGTTAACACAGTGCTGCAGAGCTCCGACAGGTAACTTCTGACTTTGTCAGAAGATGAAATGCCGTTTCGTACAGACCACAGTTCAATTTCAGGTTCCTCATCAAATGTAAATGTATTTCTGACATGTTTCCAATAACAGCACTCTTTGCTTTATGTTTATCAGTTTTTCTTAGTCTATGGAAGTGCTTGGCTTTTTTTCCTCTTAACTCTTTCTTGCAGGTACTTTTGTCAGCTTATAGACGGCTTAGAATACTTGCACAGCCAAGGGATTGTCCACAAGGATATAAAACCGGGGAACCTCCTGCTAACAACCAATGGGACGCTAAAAATATCCGATTTAGGCGTAGCAGAGGTATGTGGGAAATGTGACATTCCAGGTTTAGGTCACCTTTGTGGTGTTGATTGACTTATTGTGCTTTTATTCTGTTGAACTTGCAGAGTGCTCTAGAGTGACTCTGAATATGTATTGCAACTGGCAAAACACTTTTGTTAACAGCAGCACAAAACTTCCATCCTGGAAGCGTGCAGAGGAAGGCCACAATCTCAGACAAACCCAAAAATGTGGTGAAATGGGGATAAGCTATATAACCTTATCCTTCTTACTATATGAAGGCTGTCTCAGCTAGGTAGGAGAGGTGCAAGAGGTGTAGTGGCATGTTCTCATGATGCGTAAGTAGATGTTCAGTGGCAGAGTTTTCCTGTTTTGGTTCCCAGGTGGAACTTTTCTAACAGTTACAATTTGCTTGCCTTGGAAGTTTGAAACTAATCTGTCTCTTCTACTGTAGGCATTGCATCCGTTTGCAGAGGATGACACGTGCAGAACGAGCCAAGGGTCGCCAGCATTCCAGCCACCAGAAATTGCCAATGGCCTTGACACCTTTTCAGGCTTTAAAGTAGACATCTGGTCCGCAGGGGTCACACTGTAAGTGCCCATCCAGCACTCAGGAATCGCAATAAAAAAATATATAAGCCCCCAGATAGCTCAGTCATGTGCATCTGCAGTCATTGCTGCTCTTCTGTATGTTTTGGGGAGGGGCAGGGAGGGTGTATGTCTGTTGGTCCCTCCTTCGGAGGGGTTTATGTTCCCCGAAGTCCTTGTAATTCTGAAGAAAGCAATCTTTACTTTCAGTGAGCCAGCCATTTCTCAGCATCCGAGATGCACAGCTACTGCAATAACAGAGACCACAAATATCTCCAGTATTTATTTTTAAGTTTCTTCTATCCCAGCTTGTCAGGGAAATGTCTTGGTGGTTTTGACTCATGTGAATGAAGAGGCTGTGATGAAGGAAGGCTAAGTTTAAAGAGGCATTCCAAATGCTGTCAAATATTTGTCTTTGAGTTTCCTCTTGGCTTCTCTTGGTTTATGTAGTCACATAAGAACTGAAGACCTGTTCTGTGAGCTTTATCTTATACAGCTTCTCCTTCTGCCTTTACAGATACAACATTACAACGGGTCTATACCCTTTTGAAGGGGATAATATCTATAAATTATTTGAAAACATCGGGAAAGGTGACTACACAATTCCAGAGGATTGTGGTCCTCCACTCTCAGACTTATTGAGAGGTGAGTCTCCCAACTGTCTCTAAAAGGGTAAAATTTATAGATGCCGCAGATGCTCAGCTTGCATAGTGCTGGGGAGAGCTTCATTCCAAGTATCCTGTGAAGATACAGGATCCTATTAGAAAGGGAGGTTGTGCTTATGAACCTCGTAAGACTTTGAGAGATCTTTAAAACTGGTGTTTTCATGAGATACCGTAAACCCTACGTGGCTTGCAGTCACTACTCTATAAAGAGTTGGTTTTGCATTATGTTTCTTGTGTTCCAAGAAGCTTTTAAATCTAAAGGCAAAGCCCACAAGAGGTTAAATTTAAAATGGCATCACAGCACTGATGCAGGTTTTGTAAGTGAGAACACTCAAATTCCTTGTCTGAGCTTTCTGTGATGAGGAATAGTGAGTACTCAGGTTCTGCTGTCCTTCCTCATCAGCCTCTGCTCTGAATTTCTGTGCTGCAGTCCTGGCTGTTGCCTCCTTCCCCCCAGATTTAGAGTTGCAAGGATACTGGAGCAAAGTGACTGCTGCCCACTTTCACAACAGGGCTGTGGTGGAAGCAGGAGTAGCGCTTTCTCGGTAGAAGCAGCTTGTGGGTTTTGTTTGTTTGGGGGGGTTTGTTCCTGTCACAGCAATAGTTTGAGGTTTAGCGTTGAACAGTCTCTACTTCTGCAAGCTGAATGGTCAGGGCAGCAGTTATGCTGTGCGTAGCAGCCTGCTTGGTGATACCCATTTGGCAGCAGATGGGATAGGATTTGAAGACGTGGGAGATGCTGACCAGAGTTCATGCTGCCTTACTGGCGGTGGAACAGCCAGGTGTGGTAGTGGCCCCCAGCCCTCAGCTTGGGCTTGCTTCTCCTTCATTGTTTCCGGCTGTTTGTGAAAGATCAGACCTCAAATATGAAATGACGCTGCCTTGTTTCAAGTGTATTTTTCTGTTTTTTGTGCTACACGGGGTTAAGAAGTTAGTGTGGGTGAAGGGCTGTGGGTCACTGAGCAAACCAAGTTGGTTTGCCCTCCTCCCATTAGCAGGTTTGCTCATACTATGTGTGTTATTGCTAAACCAAGGGGTTGTGTACTGTGCCGTGTCCTCTGTGTGGTCACGGTGCTGTTGCAGTTTGTGGCTAGCCAAAAGGTTCACGACTTCGAAGCGGTTTATGGCTGCACTTCATGCTAGAAACGGCAGCAGTTTTGCCTCGGCAGGAAGGGCTGCGCTGCCCGTGGGCTCCTGGCCTTTCCGAGGATGGTCACAAGGAGCTGCAGCTCCAGCCTGGCCCCACTTTCTCGCCCCATCGGGTCACACCGCAGCCTGGTGCGGTGCTGGCGATGCTGGTGTCCTCACACGGTGCCAGCTGCCTGCCCGGTGCAGTGCTGGGGACACGAGCATCTTCACGCAGTGCTGGCTGTGTGCCCAGTGTGGCGTTGGCGACTTGAGCATCCTCGCCGTGGAGCCAGAGGCAGGCATCCTCGCTCGGTGCCGCCTGCGTGCCGGGCGGCGGCAGGTGGTGCTGTCTGTCCGAGCTGTGCCTGCTGCTGCCTCCGGCAGGGCTCCCCGCAGCCCCCCGCTGCCGAGGAGGTGGCAGACCCCCTGCAGTCCTACTCATAGGAGACTATTTTAGCTTATCTGGCACCACGCCGGTAAGTTATTTCCATGTGTTTCAGAAAGCATTAACTACCGTTAACAGCTTTCGGAAAGCATTACATAAGGCATAGCTTCAAATTGCACTCAGCGCAGCTGGTATCTTGGCCGTTCTGCTGAGACTAATGTGGCTACTGCTCACAGCCCAGCACTTTGACTGATGTGTGTTTCATGTTGGATCTGCCTGCCCCAGGGAACGATGTCCTGATCTACGTGTGGTGTTTGATTTGCGAATGCTGACTCAAAACATAGCCCTTTTTATGAGCTTGGGAATTGCCCAAATGGAGTAAATCCAGTAGTCAGTCTAGACTGGCAGCCAGTCTTCTAAAGCATCCAGCAGAAATCATTTGAGGTTTGTGATAAGCCTCTCAGCTGCACTTAGTGTTGTCCCCCAGGGAAAATGAGTGTGGCAGTTGTTTCTCTTTTCTTGTCCTGAGGATATTGGTAGCTTAAAATCTTATGCTTCATTATCAGAATAACTCCCATTTTAAGTTCTCTTTCCATCCCTTGTATGAGACCTGGAGTCAGAATTTCTTTCTTTTCTTTCTGCCTCATTTTAAACAGAGGAGCCCTCGCACCTGATGCCCTTTGTCCATCTCTTACAGCCTCAGTTGCCTCGTTCATCCTAGCAGCTGTCTGTCTTCATCCCTTCTGTGTTTGGACACTACAGAGATGCAAGTCGAGTGTGTTCCATAGGCAGAGGAGCTTGCCTGGGAGGAGATATCTGTGTGTCTCTTACCAATTTGACCCTTTCTTCCAGGGCAGTGGGATGCCCTAAGGATTCTTCTGTCTGTCCTCCCTCCATCTCACCTGAGAGCACTCTCCCACCCCTCATCTTGTCATATGTACCTGTTAAGCAGTAAAAGCTGGCAAAAGCTTCTAATATTCCCCTTGTTTGGTTTGACACACTTTTTCTAGTGCTTAGAGTAGCTGGCAGACCTGAGGTGATTGAATTAAGGAGTGGAATTGCTGCGGCTCGCTCCACTCTGGAGGCCTGAGCACCTCCACAGCCTGGCAGATAGCAAAGCATCTGCTGCAGATGAGGGCTGAGCCTTGCAGTGGTGATACTACGTAGCTATGGTGACAAAACCTGAATGCTTTATTTAGTTCATGCGTTTCCACCAGAACATCTGCATTTCCTGGTAGGTGCCTGCTACTTCTGCAGCAGGCTGAAACTGAATCGAAAGCCTGCAGATCAGATATTGTCAATGACTGGCTGATGCTTTCGTATGAGCAGCACAGACACCCACAGCTCAGCTCTATTTCACTAGAGACTTTGTTTTGCCTTTGCATTGCTTTTAAAAGACTTTTAAAGTACTCTGCAGTGCTGCAAGCATTTGTTCTGGTTTTCTTGTAAGGAAGAATTCAGCATGTTGCAGAGTGCTTATTTGCTCTCTGGCTAGAAGTGCTGTGTTGACCAGAATACCAGTCTAGCTGTGAAGCAAACACTAGCATGCACTTTTTAAGGTTGGGGGGTTTTTTTCCTGTTCTTTTGTTGACTACTTTTGTAGTGGGTTTTTACTTTTTCTTCCCCTTGAGTTTGTTTTTCTTTGTTCCTCTTTCCAGAAGAAGTGGAGTTTAGAGGACTTTAAAGCTTCTACAGTATTTGAGTTGTAAAGAGACTTGCATGACTGTATTTCAACAGATTAGTTGGGATGCTGTTCCTCTTTTTGTCTCCCTAATCAGGGATGAAGCTTTATTTATACTCTTCACTGAGGGAGAGAAGGGCTAGTACTGTTCTGGCTTCTGTGTGTGCAGTCAGTAAAGATGTGTCAGAGTGGAAGCGTTTATAAATAGCCATAAGGTTCTTCTGTCACCATCTGCACATGACTTATCAACTTGTATGCAATTTGTTTCTGGACAAGAAAAATGCACAAGGTCAGCTTTTCTTCTTCCTTTTCTAATGTACTTTTACTGAAAGATAAAGCTCTGAGACTGCAGTCTCTGCATTAGACATCTAGATTGACTTCCAGGCTCTGCTACAGACTTTGTGACCTGGAACAAGTTAGTTTCTCAGAGTTTTGTTTTCTCACTTTTGTGTAACCACCGTGACCTTTCATTACAGGAATGCTGAGAGGATGTGCATTCTGATGGCAGTGGGATGCTTTAATTCTGTTAGAAGCAGGGAGTCCCTGGATCCAACTGGTGTCTATAACCCATCCAGTGGCAAACCTTCTGCACTTGTTTGATCAAAGACTCAAGGTTTGCCTGCAGAGGGAGTTTCTGATCAGAACTCCTGGCTGTGCTTGCAGAGGATGAAGGAGAGGGGAAAAGTCCTGTCTCATTTTACCAATTGGACTTACACTGCTTTTACATCGGTTCTTTTAAATGTTGATCTGAGTTGGAGGCTCTGAAGTGAAATCCAGGTGGAGTTCATTAACTCTTGCTGTTAGATTTCTTCCTTCTCATAGCTAAGGTTGTGCTGTCTGCTGAAAACGAGATATTCTACCAGATGATATAATGCTGTGCTTGCTCAGCATTATTGAAGTGTGTGGGCTGGAGTCTGTAAGGAGCTCAAGATGGGTTCATGGTCTCCAGTTTCTGGATTGCCACTTGACATGATTTGGAGGGGGTTTGAGACTACTGGTGTGCTGTGATGAACACAATATCCCATGTACGGGCATAGTGAATCCTTCTGAAATACCACGGGAGCAGAGGTTTGTAACGTAGGCATACTCATGAAGAATTGCCCTGTTACACTGTGTCTCATCTCTACTCACAGATAAACTTCATGGAAATCTTTACCGTAAATGGTAGAGAGTATGTGTGGTTACTGTGGGCAGACACTTAGGTGACTTGACTGGTGAATAGTACATGATGTTGTGTCTTGATGAAGTCTCTTTTCAGTACAAGACTTCAGCCACAGAGCTGCCATGGGTGAGTCACAGAGCTGAATGCATGAACATACATTTTTGGTGCTTGGACCTTCTGCTTTCCTTCAAACGTTGCCCAAAATACAGTCCTTTTTCATTAAAGTAAATTTCTTCTTGGTCAGTTATCATCTTGCAACTCTTTTTCTGCAGCACCCTAGTGAAATGAATCCCAATCTGAAAGTGCAAGAGCCTTGAGGAAATCCCACTGTACTTCACATTCCTGTGAAGAGTTTCTAGTTGTATCTGCTTGGATGTGCAGCAGCTTATCCTGACCTTGATGATAACATGCTGGATTCCAAAAGAGTCTTGAAATAAATAAAGGGGGGGGGTGTGTGCGGTGTCCTGACTTACCTGTTTCTGACTACATTAATAAGGTAACCTAGCCAGTTCTTGCTTTGGTGTCCCCTAGACTTCATGTAAGATCTCTCTGCAGTCCTATTTCTTTTTTTTTTTTCCTTTTAAAAAAAAGCCAACACATTTGTGCAGCTCAGCTGTGAAACTACTGCCTAATAACCTTATTAATAGGTTATTTAATTAGGTGTGGGATATTTTTTTTTCTCTGAACCACCTTCCTGTCTTGTTCCTCTTCTTGTAAGGTGAGGAGAAATTCCATCAAAGCAGGAGAAGATTCCTTTACTGCAAGGGAGGTTGGGTGCTGGAACAGGTTGCATAGGAGGGTTGTAGAGTTTCCATCCCTGGAGATGTTTGAAACCCAGCTGGACATGGTCCTGGGCAAGCTGACCCTGCTTAGAGCAAGAGCTTTGCACGAGGTGATCTCCAGAGGTCCCTTCCAACCTCAGGTGGTCTGTGATTCTGAGAAGGCTGCAGGGACTGCTAGGGATGCATGCTGGGGTACAAAAGAAAGGAGGAATGTGCATTGCAAGGACCCTTGCTGCGGAGAAAGGCCCTGATAAAGGCTGTGTTCAGTGTTAAACTAATTTTTTATTTTTTTTTTTAACTGTAGGGGTGTTTGTTTTGTAGTACTCCCTGAAAAAAGAAGGGCTTTCTCCAGCATCAGTTCATTAACAGTGGATAAAGTGAGGAAACAACTTGGAATTAGCCCTGCAAAAGCTATGTATCTTGCATTACAAGCATTGCAGCACCTTGCAGCGAGATTCAGGATCAAATCCATTCTCTGCTGAAGGTGGTTCAACTGTACCTTCCCTTCTCTCGCTCTTACTGTGAAACCATCTCAAAATACCCTTTCAGTGGTGTTCCTCAGTAACAGACCTAGCAGCTGAGCTGTTCGGCTTTTGGCACTGTCACTGGCATTAATCACCTCCTGCCACACACGGGTTTGGTCTGGAGCTGCTGGTTGCTTGTTTCTGGGGCTTTGGCCTATTCAGGGGAGAAGATACCAGATATAAGGAACTAGGGTCAAGGTTTAGAGTTCTTGAGCAGGGAGCTGTTGCTGTAGCTCCAGTTGAGCTCAGCCGTGTACCCCTAACATAGCCAAGTGGTGGTTTTTATGGTCTCAACAAGGCAAGTACAAATTTCTGGTGTGCTCTGTCTAAATTGCTCTGAAGAATTGGGCTCTAAAGATCCCAGTGACTTGAGTTTATGAGGCCAGTTGCCTCTGATGCACTTGACCTTCTCTAACCTGGAGAGGTCTTCCCATGTTTCTTTAACCTCCTTCATGGTGATGTCATGTCGATCAGTAGTGACTCCATCTGCCTTAAAGCTATTGGTGCTGTCATCAGCACTGATAAACCTTTATGAATTGCCATGGCAAACTGTACTTTGGTTTCTGGGGGGGAAAACTTCAGTCCTTCCACCCTGTACATTTTCTGTGCCCATATTCATTACTGTTAGTAATGTGATACAAACTGAACTGGCAAGGAAGATGTTCTGGATCAGCTTTTTTTTAATCACATGTACTGCTGGTGATTTATCTCTTCCGTTGGCTTTGGTCAACAGTATTGCACAAACTCGTCTGTGAGGCCCTTGCAACTTCTTATTTGAACTGCAATGTCTCTTTCCAGCCCTCCCTTCATAAATGTCCATCCAAACGTATCTCCCATCCTTGTGTTTTTCACAGTGTCCTTGTACTGGCTCTCACCAGCACTCTGCACTGTTTGCTCCTTATCCTGACGTTAACTCCTGTTTGACACTGTTCTGCTTCCTAGCCTTTCTTTTCTTCTGGTTGCTGGAGACGAGGTCCTCCTGTTCTCCCACCTCTTTCCAAAACCTTCCTCTTCATGCTGCCTGTGCAAGACTCCAACGGTGCTAGTGCTTTAAGAGCAACAAGGAGATAGCATCCAGTAAAAGCAAAACTCCTTGTAACGTACAGCAGTGAGACTTTGTTAGACAAATATATTCTTGGAACCTTCATTGGAGAAATCTTGGTTGCTGCTGCATGAGACTTGTTAGGTCACGTTGGGGCTAGTTTCTGGAGAATATGGCAAAATTTGCCACTTCCCTTCTGTTGAGTTGTGAAGCTTTTTAAAGGCAGTAGAGCAGAGTGGGCATCTCATGAATCTAAGGAATCCACCTCCCTCTCTCCTAGAGAGAATACAGATAAGCTACTTTTCCTCTCCCCCACTCTCTCTCACCCCCACCCCAGTTGTCTTAGCAGATGATGCCAGAAATCAAACTCCTGGCTAGGGCAAAAGGATGGACAGTAGGATTATTTTTTTTGTCAGTTCTCCTCATCTGTATTTCCAGAGTAGAATTTCACTAGACTAGAATTTCTGGGATGCTGAGCAACTGGATAGATGCTGTGCCTAAGGCTTTGGCTCTTCCATGGAGAAAGTTCAATAGCATTATCTATGAAATGCAAAGTCTTGATGTTCTTTGCCTGAAAACATACTTGGACATATGATCCAGGGCTGTGCAAGCCTCTGTCCCTGCAGCGTGGAGGAGGAAAAGGTCGTATCCACTTTGCAGGTGGGAAAACTGAGGAAGGAGACTTGATCAGGTAGTCAGCAATCGAGTTGGGATTTTGTGCTGAGCTTCCTGTGACCAATGCAGCATATTCTTCCTGGAGGTAAAGGCTTCCTAAGCTGCCAGGAGGGCTGGACACACCAGTTGCTGTTGTGGGGAGGGAGGTGGGAGGGAAGGGTAGAGCTTTATGCTTCCTGTCTTCAACTTGGCTGAGAGCATCTGTGATCACACCTGGACTTTTTTTCCTTCTTTTCAGGGATGCTTGAATACGACCCAGCCAAGAGATTTTCAATACAGCAGATAAGGCAGCACAAGTGAGTGTTCAGCTTCTTCCTATTAGTCATTCTCTTTCTGCTTCTTATGCTAATGTACCTGTGCTATTGCTCTCAACTCATTTTTCCTTTTGACAGCAGACACATGGAAGTCACTAGATACCCTTCCTCCAGCTCTGCTGGAGCCCTGGCAACCCCTACTTGGCTTTTTTTCCTCCTATTAGAGCATCCGGTTAAAACATTTGAATTGCTAACTGGTAAATGATGAATATGTTGAAAATATGTTCCTAGCATGACTGGTTCTTGATAATTAAGGGTTCTGGATATTTTTTTCAGAGGTTAGCTAGTAATAATGGAGCAGAAGAACAGGGGTTCCTTAGAGCTGGGTTATTGAACTAGGACTGTTTAGTACTGTGTGTTAGTTCTGGTTTTCTGGACAGTCTGGTGACAGAAATATCCCTTGGTATTTGCTCCATATGGAATCAGTATGTAAAGAAGTGTTCCAGGACAATAGGATTTTTTTTTTCTTTCTCTTTAATGTCATACTCCTCCCTCCCCCATATCCTGCCCCTTTATCCTTGCCATTGTCTGGGGGGGGGGGGGGGGGAAGGCCCCGTTATCTCTGAGGATTTTTTTTTTTTTCTTAAAGGATCTGTTTGAACATGCTGCCTCTGAGCAGAGATTTCCTGGGCGGATAAAAGTACAAGAACAAAAAGCATCATAAGGATGCTTCATTGCGGAGGCTGCATTAGCTTATCTCCTATTTGAATAGGAAGTGCTTCTGAGGACAGGCAGAGCTGCCTGCTGGACTGCAGCTGCTCGGCAGAGGTCCTGCCTACAAGCTTGCCCAGAAAGCTTTTGGGAACCTTGTAAAAACAAGGCTCTGATCCTGGAAGGTGATGGGCCTGCTCTGTGCTGCCTTGCAGGCAGGAAAAGCACTATTTTCTTGTTGTCTCTGGAAAAAAAAAACCGGCGGTGGTAGCCATGTGCTGTCAGATGATGATCCCTGGTAGATGTTATGGCATGGGAGGCATCTGCAGGAGCCACAGAACAAAACCTGACAGGCTTGAACTGCACTGGCGTTCTGCAGAGGAGCAACTGCAACCTACCCCTGGCGAAGATCAAAGAGGCTGGGGAGGCAGGTCTTACGGAGCTGCCTGGTCAATTAATTAAGCAGTCAGGCTGACTCTTTTAATAGTAGCCAAGCACTGTGCATTGCTTGTTTCACTGGGTCTGGGAGATGATGGGAGCAGGCATTTGCTTTTCAAGCCTGCCTTGCCTTGTGCACATGCCTCCCAGTAATAGTGGGCCATAAAAGAAACTGCTTGGGGCTGGCCTCTTAAATGCTGCCTGGCATTTAAAGCACCATATAGAGCTGGTCTTCGAAACAATAGCTCCTGCTGTTCCTGACTGTCCTCCCCTCTACCACTGAGGACTAGAGTGCTTCAAGCCAGACAGCAAAGCACTGTATGCTTTTGTACTTCGTAATGAAGCAGTTCTCCTGTTCATTACAGCTAGTGCTAGGGCAGTGATCAGCTTGCCGCGCGGTCAAACCGATGCTTTGTCAGTGAGCACTGTAAAGGAGCATGGCAGGAATTAACTCAATGGAGTAATTAGTAGGTGTTGAGAAAAGCGCTTTCTTTCCTATCGATGCTGTGGGTGCAAAGGCTGCGGTGAACTGTCCCGAAGCTTGGGGCAGCGTAGCTGGTTCTCATGTGTCACTGTCTGCGAGGTATTTGAGCTAGTTATCCAACTCTGTATACTTGATTTTATACTTCTCCTGTGTGGCAGGGAGTTTTTGTGTCAGCTTTGCCCAGCTGGAAGCAAAGAGGTTTCTCTAGAGAATCTGCCTGTAGTTAGAAAGCGGGAGAAACTGGAGCACCCTTCTGGCATGGAGGGCAGTCGCAAATCTCCTGTGCTGTGTCGGCACAGCCTGCCCTCTAATCGGGCACAGCTGCTGGTGGTGAGGCTTTTCATCTCATAGCCCTGAGAGGGGCTGAAGAAAGACTCTACCTGCAAACACAGGAGCATTTCCAGGGCTTAGTCCCTTATTAGTTTTCTGTGAGCTTAGCCAGTGCTTCTTAACAGGCTTTTCTTCCCTATTAGTAATTGCCTCCTTCCTCCTGCTGTGGCATCCTAGTAATTACATCAAGCACAGCAGAGCTTGCAGCCTTGGGCTTTGGATGTGTCTGTCCATCTCCTTTTTGTGGAGTAGCATTGTGTGAAAGAATCCAGCGTTTGGTTCTCCTGGCTGTTCTTTAAATAGAAGAGAAGCTTAGCCCTGACCCTGATTTCTAAAATTTTTTAAGTTGAACAAAGCAATCGGAAGGACAGCAGGTAGCCATTCAGATATTGTCAGAGGGTTTTTGGAAAGCATTTTAGTAGGAAAAGTCTTGATTTCTAGAATCCTTAGATTTCTACTGTATGTGGGAGTAATAGTCATTAATGATTTCGGGTTTCTCCACACTCCTCCCACAAAAGCATGTGTTAAGGCACAGGAACTAGACTATAGAAACATCAAGCGACTTACCCGGGCTGCCCTGCTGAGATGGAGACTGGCTCAAACCAGAATTACCCGGTGCCTTTCCGTGCTGCTGGAAGTCTCCTTTTATGTCTTTGAGCTGATGTTACTGGTGCCTTGCTCATACGGAGAGCTGGGATTATCAAAGTGCACTGAAAATCAACAGGAATAGCCCCTGTGTCCTGGGCAGCAGTTTTTTGCGGTAGAGCCAAACGCTGCTAGACCAGGCTCGTGCCAGCACAACAGCAAGCAGCCGTGTTCCCCTGTCCTGCAGGGAAGGGTGCTCCCAAGGAAAGCATCACAGAGCGGGTGTCCTGTGGCCGTGGAGCTGCTGGGCACTCGGCATCCAGCCAGAGCTGGCTAAACAGCTCGTGTGGCACCTTCTAGAAAGTGATGTTTCTTGCTCTCGTAGTGGGATCAAGGATAAAAGGCTTAATCAGCGCGTCAGGGGAAACACTGGGGAAGTACTGAGTGTTGCTCCATGAAACAACAGAGCTGCAGCGGGCAGAGAAGGCAGCCTGGCATGTGTTTATTGCCTGGCCACAGTAATTCTGCCATTCCTCCCTTTATTCTCGTCAGCTATTCCACACGCTTTCCCCCCTTCCAGTGGCAGCCCTGTCTGAACAACGCTGTAGGAAGTCTGCTTAGTTTTAATACCTGCCAGCTGCCTTCCTCCTCTCCTCACTTCTGTAGCTGAACTCTTGCATCAAACTCGTGTTTCTGCACTTTGTTTTAATTCAGCAGGACAAAGCTAAATTCTCTTTGCTTTCAGAGGCTTTTCAAACCTAGTCAATCTGTGCAGTGCAGACCTACAAGTTGTAAATTGAAAGGAATTAAAACTCTCTCAGCCTGTCATCTTAAGAGTTTATGAACTGCCAGAAGCTGACCCCTGAATAACAATGAAAGAGCCTTGAAAGCTGCTCTTCCCAAAAGGAGCTGGATAGGATGATGATCAATGGAAAAGTGATACGTTTAGTTCACCTCTGTGAATATTTTGTACTCCCGGGGTGGGGATGTGGGGCAGTGAAGAAAAGCTGCCAAGAGCCAGGGAGTTAACAACCTGTTCCCTATAGATTATTCACCATCTCCTCTCTACCCAGTGCTTTTGCTGAAGGGCTTAATGCGTTCACTGCATTTTGTAACCAATTCACTGACCCTGCTGCAGCACTTAAAGTGATGAAGTGGATGCAGAATTCTACCTCTGTCCCTTGTTTCCAAGGCAACCATCTTGCCTTCCTTCTAGAGAAGTGTCACACTTAATTTGTTCAGTCATAGATATAATTGCAAGAGTTTATAGCAAGAAAAGGAAGGCACTTCCACCTTTTATTAGTGGAGATGCAAATTAACCTGCTGGGCTAGTGTCTCCTCCTGACCTCCTGGAGGCTGCTGTGCCACCTTCCTGAGTGCTTTTGCTCACCGCAGAGTCCTCCCCGAGAGGTTTGGAGGGTAGCTGTTGGGTGCTCTGCCATGCTGTTCAAACCCCAGGTACTGAACCCCTTGGAAATTGGGATTTGTTGCCACTGTAGACTCCTTTGCAGGCGCTGAACATGTTCCTTGCCTTCTGTGCCTGCATTTGAGGGAGTGGAGGAGTTTCCCTTAACCTCTGCTTCAGCATGTACACTCATGGGCTTTTCCCATCCCTTCTCCATCACGGTGTCATGCAGTAACCTCCCCTCAGCAGGACACAGACAAAAAAAGCACTCCTCTCCTTTTTTTGCCAAGGCACCTGGGTCTGTCTGCCTTCTGTGTGGCAGGCATGTGGAAGGAATCTGGTTCTTCTGCCCACGTTCTGCAAATCAGTTTCATAATGCAACTGTGTGGGGCATGTTAAAGGAATGTGAGTCTCTAGAACCCCTGTCCTCATAGGAGTCTGAACTATCCCCTTTGGCCCTGGGATCAGCTAGGGGAAAATGGCTTCTTTCTTACTCATTTGTATTTTTTTTATGAACCTGGCTTAAAAGCATGGATATTTCCCTATTACAGGAGTTGGAGCAGTGATTGGAGTGATGCCGATATATATTTATTGCTAGCATGTGTTGCCTTTCCCCAGGGCATACTGTTGTGTGTCTTCCACGTTTGTCTGCAAGAGGACTGAATTAAACTGGAATGCTGTTAGTTGCTTCTTGTGATGCCTGTGACCTTCCAGTAAGCTTGAAGTCCTCGTGGTGTCACGGGAGGTGGAGAATCATTCATAACCGATTCTTGCTGGCAGGATGGTGATCTGCAGCTTTGCATCTGGTTTCAGAGAAAATTGTCCGTATACAAAACAAGCAAACTGAAATATTTGTGACCTAGAATGGGAAGTGAATTAGCTGTAAGTATTTGGAAGCTGCAGCTGTGCTTACTGATTCTTATTTTAACCTTGCTTATCCCAGGACTTGAAAAGAGCAGAGTGATGACTTCTGATGTAAAATTTGAGCTTGGAAGCTGCAAACCAGACAGGCTCATTAAGCATTGGTCAACCCAGATTCCTTTTTTCATTCAGTCCTTGACCCTTACTGTCTTATCCCCGTGTAGATCATAGCAACCCGTCTGGATGCTACTTCTTAACTGGCAGGATCACAATTAATACTTGTGCAATAATTAAAACTTGTGGTGGTTTCTGTGCTTTGCAGGCATTCTCAACAAGCTTGCAAAGTAATAGGAAACAATCTCTTACTACTGTTCCCTTCACTCTGTTTCAAAGAGCTAAGAGTAGCTAAGAAATGTTTCACAGACCAGAGAGGAATCTGCCTCTTCCTGGGGATGTTCTGGGCAAGGGGCGCTTTTGAGATCTGCAAAAGCTTTTCTTTTCCTTCAGCGGTAAAGCAGTAGTCTGCGAGCACCAGGTAAATGGCTCTGTGCCGGTGTAGTTGGCTCAGAAGACGTCAGTGAGCCTGGGAGTAAATGGTGAAACAGGGCACTCTGTCAGCAGTACTCTAATCCAGCCCGTGTTTTAGGGTCAGTGGTTGAAGGCAGGATGAGGAAGGACTTGATCTGCGTTGCTGACCGATGGGAGAGTTGCACTGTGGGAGGGTAGCTGCTTTCTGGCTTAGTCAGTGGCCAGTTGAGCCAGATTAGGGCATTTGATGGAGCCAGTGATCCTCAGATGAAGAGCAAATCTTCTCTAATAACATTTAGCACCAGTGCAGAAAGCAGAATATCTGTCCCTGCTGGAAAATTGCTTGCCAGGAAATACTCTGCTACTCGATACAGAACTGCTTGAGGCTCCTTCCAAGAGTCTTTGATTTTTCTTAGAACTTCAATGAATTTCTCTTCTCACTCTATATCCTCATTACCATATATGCATATGCAAGTATTTGAAATCACCTCCCAGAGGATGGAATCATTATGACTAGAGTACAGTGATTCAGGTTTCTGCTGTTAATAAAAACCTATTTTTACTCTCCTGGTAAGTAGGGCAGAAGGAAAGAAAAAAGCAGAGCTGAGATACAGCAAAATGAAAACACTAGTTGCTATAGACTTCTAGGCTTTCTCCCGTTAAAATACTCCTTTTAACAACAGTCATTCCGATCTCATTTGTCCTGTATATTCTATTTTTCTTAGGTCCCTGGCATTTAGTTTGGATCCCTCTAGCTCCAGTGCCCCTGGCAAAAATAACTGGTGGCTGTGTTGGCTTTTCTGTTTCTGCGCTAGATGATCCTGCCAGCCTGGATCAGCCTAGGCTGAACTTGCTATCTTGGCAGTCGCTTCCTTGACGAAAGCAGTCTCCCAAGGAAAGGAAATCAAATGATCACATTAGGAGTGCTGTGTGCCATGCGCATCACCAGGAAAGCCATCCACAGGCTTTGTTAAAACAAACGGTTGCCCCAAATCTAGTTACGCTGGACCTGCTCGCTCCTGTTAGTCCAGCGGCTGGGATGACTTTTTACTTAACTCTTGTAACCATTCTGTGATGATTCTATGCCGACGCTACTCCACGAACCAGAGGTTGTACTGACAGATGAGATCTGCATTCAGTTCTCTGCTGTTTCCCTGAAGTATCCTGCAGCTTCCAGTATGGTTGTGGTATGACCGTGGAAGAAATGCCAGTAGATCAGCATCGGTGTGGAGGTGGAACATCCCAGCCTCAGATTTTTGGGGTCTTGCCCATCCGTTCAGACTGTCAGCATGGAAGGACAGAACATGATTGCTTGCACGACATGGACATGCTCTGTGATTAACCAAAATACATTTATTTTTAAAACTTCAGGCTATAGGGACTGCTTCACTTTTTTTTTTATTTTTTTTTACTGTCCTTCTCATCAAGCAGTAGTCTTACTTTAAAACTCCATCACCACAGAGAAAACAGTTCAAAGATGCTAATTGTGAAGCAGGGTGTTTCTGGGTCAGGGTTCACTCCTCCTTTGAATCCTAGATGATTTGTCCCAATAGCTGCATTTTCATTTATCTCCTCACTCCTTGCGTTTGCTGGGTAGTTACGTTAAAATGCCACTTTTTTTTTTAGGCCTACTGTCAAAGCAATGCAAGACTAGAAGAAAATTATAATTACAGTTTTTCTGTGCAGGAGGTGCATCCAACCCTTACTTCCTAAAATGAATTTGGAACTGGAGTGATAAAAAACAGATGGCTCAGGTTTATCAGAGCTCTTTGATGACTGGCTTCAGGCCCTCCTCGGTGGTTATTAGCCAGAAGTTACTGGATGCCTGTGCAAACTATGGAGAGGGAAGCACTTAGGTCACATCAGGCTTGTCTAGGGCAGCAGTCATCAGCCCAAGGAGTGACTATACCGTGAGGGGATAATTTTAGATCTTGCTCTGCTTTTGAGGTGTGTTTTCAGAGAGACCTGAAGTTGCTTCCTAAGGCAGCACCCTTTTGTAGCCTAAAGTAAACTTGGAAAACAGGGGGGAAAAGCTTAGACTTTCTAGGCTGCCTCTGTGAAAGGTTCTGAGTGTCCCTTTGTGCAGGTAAGTGGCATCCACATGATATTTAGCAAGGTGACAAGAGCGCAGTTGATCTGGTGAGGCTTTTCTTTCCTTTGCTACTGTGCAAAGACCAGGAAGAACAGGTCCCAGGGGGCTTAACCAACATCCAGCCCACAGCGTAGAAACAGGGAGGCTGATATCCGTGCCAATTCAGAAGTTTATCAGGAAAGCAGGCTGCAGTTCAGGAGATGATCCTAACTGTGGGAGGGTTTGATGCTTTCTGACTCTGTGTCCAGCGACCCTCCAGGGTAAGGTATGAGTGAAGTGCCCCTGCAGGACAGCCTGCCTGCTGGCAAGGGCAGCCAGCTGCTTGGCACACCACCTTTAAAGGCAGCAGAACATCATCTGTCTGATGTTGGCTATCACCTGACCTTTTCATTTGCTAGCCCGCGGCACCTGATTTTTCCCTGTTGCAGGATGCGTTGCAGGGAAAAAAGGAGTAGCAGGAGGTGCTTGGGCTGGAAAGGTGGTTAGAAGTACCTGGATCAGGAGGAACTTCTGGTCCCACCTGCATTTAAGAGAGGATCGCTAGGAGTGTGGAGGCTCCAGCAGTACTTCTAGGAAACTTTCGGTGCCCACGTGCAGTGCTGCTAGATGTCCCAGAGACAGGCCAGCGTTGGAACCCTGCTATGGAAATACGATAAAAATGTAAGAGGCCACCTATATGGCTTCTGAGATGCTGATGTATGTGATGCAAGCCTCTTGGATTCTTGATCTGATTAAGAGCAGCTTTCAGAGCTGATACCCTTCACTGGGCAGATGGTAGCACTTTGGCAATGGTAATAGAAGTCCCTTGAGACAGGTAGGATAAAAAGTGTTAAGCATTTTTGCTGTGGTCTTGTTGAAAACTGCCTGTTAAAGGAGCTTGTGAGTAAATACCGCTCTCCTTAGACTGACATTCTGCCCGCTCTTTGTCATGTGCTGGGTTAGCCTCAGCTTCAGGACAGGAGATGTTTCTTCTTTTTCTTTTTATTGCTTTGACAATAAAACTCGGGAGCTCTCACAGCTCTGCTAATAGGTTTTGACTTACAGGTGGGTACTTTGGCCTTGAGTTGGCAATGGAGAAAATGTTTGAGCCCTGAGTGTTCCCAGGTCCTGAGCTGCCCTTCTGTAGATGTCCTGCACTCCGGTGCGTCTTGCAGCAGACTTTAATATGCTAAGTTAGTTTCTCCTTAGCTGATAAAGCACCTGGTGGATGGAGCACCTCGTGGAGTGGCATACACAGCTGTTGGTGTCCCTGCAGAGTTGTCAGCAAGACAGACTTGCCTTTCTTGACACTTGCCCTCTCTTGGTTGTTACATATTAAAAAAAAAACCTGCAGTGGTATAAAACTGGCTGGGAAGTGTTCCGTTAACAAACCGCACGTACTTCTGAATATCGGGGTAGAATGGGACCATCTTGTTATAAACGATAACAATTAAAACATTTTGGGTTCAATCAATTTAGGTTGAGAAACAATAAGCAAAAACAGCACTGGGTGCGCGGAGAACTCAATTAGTTCCATCACATGCACACCTGAGTCCTAAAAGCAGCAGCATCTTTTATACCAGCATCTTCAACAATCTCTTCTCGCGGATATTCATCCTGCTTTTTCTCCACGGGGTCGTTAGGGTACACCTTCTCCTCCTCTTGGCTCTTCTTTGGCAATCTTTTCTAAGTAGGGATTGCCTCAGAGGAAGGGGGAGTTTTTATATTAAAGGAGAAGCACATGCGCCTGTTCGTTACAATTGTGATACAGGTTATAATGGTCACAAACCATTTTAGATTTACACAGGGTACAACAATTACACTTATCAGACTATATTCTATTTTGACATGAATCATGATTGCGTTTATCACAAGCCCCCCTTCTGTTTTTATCTCATTGATTCATGTTTTAGTTTCCAATTCAATAATAGCTTTTTGTGTTGTAGCCATTCCTTATTTCTGGTTGCATAATCTGTATAGCTGATAGTATTAATCAAATAAAACATTGAATTAAACAGGGGATAAGTAACAACCCCCCAAATATTCCCAGGAGTACAATACTCACTTTGGTAACTCAATTACATACAACAATTGGTAAGATTAAATAACTATTACTCTTTGTTATATTTTTGACAAGTTTTACAAACAGATTTTTAGCAGCTGTGGGAACTTCATATTTGACTTCCATTTCCATCTCATGACAAAACCAACTAAGTAACAAAGGATGTTCTTTACCTTCTCCTTTCTTTATCCATCCCTCTGTTTTCTCAATATAAAGTTGGAAGTATAAAGGATGTCCACACCTTCCCACAGGGTTACAGTCAGGACCCATACCAAGAGAGGTCCCGTCAGGGTCATACTGCTCAGCGGTCACCGCCCAGGGGTTGCAGCCCTCGGCAGACCTTGTCAGCTGCAGCACCGATTCCCTCTGGTCTTGCCCTCTCCAGTTTTATCAAGGTGTGCCTTTCTTTTCCAACACAACCAACACAAACGGAGGTCGGGGAAAAGTAGGTTCCATCAGCTACTAAAGATAACATCGGTTCTCTTGTGCTTTAAATTTTTGTAAATTCAGTTAGAGTTTTTACCCTTTTACAAAGTCAATATAAATTTCCCCAGCCGTTACATCAAGTTCTTTTAAAAGTAGGTTTGGTATCCCCGGGTTCAGTTACGACTCTCCATTCCTTTATTTGGTCCCTTTACCCTTGAAGCATGTGTCCACCCCTTTTCAGCCATCCTTATTGTCATTTCTGTAATTTACACCCATAAAATTTTAGGAATTGTTCCACACAAGGGCTCTAGTTCCCTTTGCTGAGTTTCCCAGACTGCCATTGCAAACATTTTTGCTTTCACTTTTTGTTTTCCCTCATCCCTCTGTACATACGCTTTCTGAGCTTCCTTCAACAATTCTTGTAATCCTCGATCTTGCCAATCGCCCAGCTTTTCCAGCTTCTTTATTATATCCCCCCATGATCTGGCCACAAATTGGATTTTTAGAAATGCTTCTCTTGACTGGAGAGGCTGGGTTGGTTATTCCAATTCGGGTTCTGGCTAGGCCATTTCTGTTCCCCAGGAAGGCCTTGTTGATACCTTCTTTCCCACATCTCTATTCCTGCCTGTCTAATCATAGATTTTTCTTTGGCTGTAAATAATATTCCTAAGATAGATTGTATTTCTTCCCAGGTATAGGTATTAGGACCTAGGAACTGGTCTATTCACTTTCTTCCTGACTAAAGGGTTCTTTATTATTCACATATATAAGTTCAATGTCTTACAAATCCAAAACATCCAAATACCGGCCAATATACATAATCTGGTCGAATTTCCTCTCTCGTCCACACTTCCATACAGTAATGGACCATTTTTTCCTTAGTTTTTTCCTCTTGAGATGGCCAGTAACCCCAATGCCTGACATTGTTCCCAAGGGACTATCTAGGGGAATAATTTTTGGGTATTCTTTTCCCTCCTGTGTTTCCTCTTCAAAACTTGACTCCTGTTGGCCCATTTTAGGAATTTTGTGGCAATTCCTATCGCCCTTAGCAACCAATCAGCATCTTGCAGGGGGTCTGCACCCACCGACGATACCTGGGAGTGTTACACTCTTGGTTGCCGATACCAATGTCTACAGGGGGTTTAGGGCCTTCCACCCACCCGCGAATCCTAGGACTTTTACAGTGGCTTCCTATCGCCCATAGTTACCGGTGAGAGTGTCCTGCAGGGGGTGAACCCTTCACCCACCCACATACCCTATAGGAGTCGCGATCCCACCCACGAATCCTATAGGAACCGCTTCGGTCCTTCACCGGCCAAGTCCCTCACGGGAGTTTGGAACCGCGGTTAGAAGACCTCCACACTCGCTTCAGAACTCGACTCCTGGCTCCGAACCTAGAGTCCATTTCCAGAATTAGGTTCCGTCTCAATCACACTCTTACACACAAGCAACCGATCCCACCCAACCGAACGGCTTCCCTTATACTCACGACTCCGTCGTCTTCGTTCGGATCTTCGTGCACCAGAATTATGGGTCCTTTCTACTGCAGCTTTTCCCTAGGAGCTCCAGTCCCTTTTGGTTATTGTTTCTCTTTTGTTCGTTGATCTCCGGAGAGTGACCCAGAGTGCTACTCTCAAGCCACAATCTGTGGGGCACCCCTCAAAGAGTCACAGTCCTGGAAAGCGCAGTGAGATCACATCAGGGTCACCAGATTGATATAAACGATAACAATTAAAACAATTTTATTTTGGGTTCAATCAGTGTATTGAATTTATTTTTCAAGCACATGTGCCTATTCATTACAATTGTGATACAGGTTATAATGGTCACAAACTATTTTAGATTTACACAGGGTACAACAATTACACTTATCACGCTATATTCTATTTTGACATGAATGATGACTGTGTTTATCACAATCTCATAGTGTCAAGGATTTCTCCGTGCCTTCTGAAAAGTGAAGCTGTACTGATGAAACTGCTCTTGGATTCTTTGCAGTTGGTTTCGTAAGAAACACGCTCAGGCAGAGGCTCTGGTGCCCATACCTCCCAGCCCCGAAACAAAGGACAGGTGGAGAAGCATGACGGCGGTGCCTTATCTGGAAGATCTGCATGGCTACAATGAGGAAGAAGATGATGACTTGTATGACATTGAAGATGATATCATCTACACTCAGGACTTCACAGTACCAGGTAGGAGAGGATGATGCTGGGATGGGTAGGGCAGAAGTGGCTTTTCGTTTTTTCTTCTTTCTTTCTTTGTTAAAAGCTTTTTTAACAGGAAAGGGCTGGAGGTCTGAATAATCCTTTCAGCTGTAGAGGAGACTATTGATTATTAAGTGGTGCGAGTGCCCACGATGCTCCAGAGGCCTCGGTCCTTTATTTGATCAACCAGAATGCCCCTTCCTGTGTGTTACCTATGTGCCAATTTCCTTCCTTCATCCAGTAACAGCTTGTTCCTGCTGGACCCCACTGTTGAGCACATTTAATTCTTTCAGCCAGTTTTGCTAGACTTGAGTTATTTTGGAGCTGAGCTGTAAAATGACACGGTGTTCAGAGTAGATGGCACATCTGGGGAAGAAGGGTGCTTGTAGGCTTACACCGAGACCTTTTTTCTGCTCCAGTCTTGGTAACTATCTGGTTAGAGAATTACTTCTTTCTTTTATTAGGGATTTCCTGTTGTTTTAAGGTAAGTAAACCAGTAAGTACCGGGGGTATGTTGTTTTAACCGTGTAGTTCTTCCAAAGTGGTGGTAATCGAGTAGCTTTCCTTCTTTGGCCTCTCTGTGCCTGTAAGCCATGTAGCTTGTGAGCAGAAGGCTGAAGGGCACGTCTTTAGTAAGACTAAAGACAAAAACTGCTCAGCTTTACAGTCATCGAAGCAGCGATGTATGATACTGTATGATCAAGCCAGCAGTTTGTCTTGCTGCCTGTGTTCTCACTGCCTACATCAACAGAACATGAGTTTCTAGATTAATTGCTCCAGCCTAGTTTAATTGTTTTGGAGGCAAGGTGTCAAATACTGTTTGTAGGGATGCTGATTTACTTCATCACAGTGTGATTGGAAGTACCTTTCCTCATGGTAAGGAAAGCCCTAGTTTCTGTAGTTCAAGGTTAACCCAACTGCTTTAGTTTTTCCTTAGTGATGGCCTGGTGGGCTTCTGTGGACCTGAGTAAAAGCAAGGATTCACCAAATCTTGCACCAAAGACCTTGTTTTTTCTCTTTGTTTCCTGGTTAGGCGGAAATTGCTTTTATGAAGCACTGTCATGGAAGAATAAAACATCAGGCCTTGAATTTTAATAAGCCTCAAATTGTACCCAATGCTTAAAATTTATTTGGGCAACAACTGGAAGTAGGGTTAGCTTTCCAGGCAGTGCCTTCCAGGGGGAGAAGGGGAGAAGTTGCTCTGAGCTCAACTGGCTAAGCCAGCGCTCCGCTCCGTGCTGTATGACATCCGGGGGTGACAGTCCCCAACAGGGTGGCTGTTCAGATGTTCAGCCAAACGGATACGGAGGTGGGTCGGAGGTGGAGCCTGCCAAGATGACGGGAGCCTCATCAGAGTGAAATAGATCTGTTTCCAAGTGCTGATTCACTGGTGACTGTCAGGTAATTTATAACCTTTTTCTAATAGAACTAATGTCCCAGTGCCAGCTGGGTGACCTGCAGAGCTCTGTCCTTTGCTCTCTTCTTACATCCCACAGATTTTGTGCTAGAATCTGAGCGGGGGCCAGGCCTTTCCTCCCAGCTTAGCGGGGGTTTTTTGAAAGGAGGGATCCTCTTAAAAATGCAGCAGACACACTGAAGCACCTACTTGATTGCTGGGGCCTCTCGAAGTGCAGAAGCAGGAGAGAAAGGGACTTGCCGGATGCGTTCCCTGTTGTCAGAGGTTAGCCATTTTCTTCTGCAAGAGCTCTCACCAGGTGCAGCCCGTGCGTGAGTGCCCGAGATGTAATTCTGCAGAAGCATTGGGGATGGAAGCCCTGTCACAGTGTGGCCTGAGCACAACGATGAGGCTGTGAAGCTTGAAAATCCATAACCAGCATCACTTACATCCCTTTCTAATTTTACATTTTCTTTTCTGAACTGGCTTCAAGAGGCAGGAGGAAGGTATGGTTGGCCTGTGTGCGCCCATAACGTCCCTTGGAGGGCCAGCCTTCCAAGATGAGGGCTTCTGTGAGAGTGGATCTGTTGCTCTTGGTACCTGGACTATCTCCCAGCCAACCAAAGAGCCCACAGGACAGGCCGTTAATGCTTTCTTTTTTGGTGTCACTCTGGAGAATAAGCTTGTACATGTCTCTAACGGTGCTCTGTTGCTTCCCTGTGCGTTCCCAGCGGCAGAGGAGGAAGCTGAGGCAGGGCTTA
Source organism: Falco cherrug (assembly GCF_023634085.1). Lineage (NCBI taxonomy): Eukaryota > Metazoa > Chordata > Aves > Falconiformes > Falconidae > Falco > Falco cherrug. The sequence continues at coordinate 46,671,635 of NC_073700.1, read as the reverse complement.
GAGGACAGAGCGGAGCACTGAGCAGTCATGACCAGCTCTTTGGAGAGGAAGCCATGTTGCCATCGGCCATGGGCGCAGAAGAGGAGCGTCAAGCTTAGCCTAGGCCCCAAAGCCACTGCCCTCTCGGGCTTCCCATGGCCTGAGCTAATGGCAGTGGCCGGAGAGCGCAGGATCCTTACTTCCCCAAGCGGCATCAGGACCCTACTTATCTCCAGGATAGTTGTATTATTTCCAAAGCAGGTAACTTTGTTGGGCAAGGGGATAATCCCTTAGGTTTCGGCTTTGCATTTTTAAGCAAAGGGGAGCTGTAGGGGTTCAGCGTGCTACAGAGGAAGGTGGTTTGTGGCCCCTTTCCGAGTGGGTTATTGAGCTTGTAAAATCCAGCCCGTTCCTGCAGACCTGCCCCACAAATGATTTGGGACAAAAGATGCATTCCTGTCTGTTCGCGCTCCACTTTAAATGTTTTGTTTCTTGTTAACCTCTCCAGTGGTGATTAGCCTGCGTTGCTGTCTGGTTCACACACTTCGGTGTGGTTAAAAAGTGGAAGCTTGGGCAGACTTCCAGCATCAGAGAGCGGGTGTGTGTCCGGCAGGCCCCGGACAGGGCTGGCTGTCCCGCTTGCTCTTGAGGGTCCCTGGCCTGCGACTCCGCAGCTGGGTGTCGCGCGTGACCGTCTGCATTTGGAAAAACATTGCGCTCTGCCCTTCCTCTGAAGAACGGCCGAGTGTGCGGGGTCCTCTCCTCGGCCGGGTGAGAGCCGAGCCCTCCGCACCGAGCGGCCGAAGCCTCGTGCCCGCCCGTGCGCGGTGTCCGCTCCCAGGCTGCGGCTGCGTCCCACGGGCTGCATTACTGCCCCGTGCATGCCCTGGAGCCCGAGCCGAGCCCCTGCCGGTGCAGGCGCTCCTCCAGCAACCTGTGTACCTGCTGGATGTACCCACACACGCAAGCAGGTGACTGCGATAGTGGGAGATCATCTCCAGAGCAGTAATATCAGCTATTATACGCTCCTAATGCAAACAGCAGTATTTAAACCCAAATAAGAGCTGTCATTTCCAAAGATGACAGGCAAATTACTGGAAGATTTTTTAAGTTCTCATGTGTCATTTGTGCTGTTTCAGAGGGATTAGAGACCTGAAGGTTAACTGTGGCCCCCGTAGACCAGTGCTTCCCATGTTACAGTTAGCCAGGGTGGATAGGCTGTGGTTTAACTTGATGAATGGTGATGGTTTTCACCTTATTTCAAAAGTTGTTGCTTAACTGCTTAGGTAGATAGTGAAATGAAGCGTTGCTTCCAGCCACTCTGAATGTCCTCTTCCCAGCACTCGGGTGTTAGGCTTTTGTAGCGTTGGTGACTTGAGTTGGATGCATCCATGAAGGGTGGATTCTTTGGGGGCTATCAAACACAGCAGTTCAGGTGGGGGCTAGAGCTCGGGAATTCCCCAGGGAGCCATCCAGAGCAGGAGGAGGATCTCTCTGTGCTGGATGTTCTGGTGCTGCTCCTGCACAGCTGTCACTGTAGGTAGGTCACTGAGTATGAGCAAATGCGGGTTTTTTACCACCCTTGATTTGGGAACATAACTTGCACGTGGAAGAAATTCTTCTCCCTCAGACAAATCACCTCTGGCTTGGCTTGCCCTAGAAAGGACAGAAAGCGTAGTCCAGCGTGCCCCCAAACCCGGCAGGAACAGATTTCGCTCAGGGTTAAGCACTGAACAGCTGAATGCTGGTCCACCGTGGTGGGTCCTCTACCTTACAACTTCTGATCCGGCTCTGATGGAGGTCAAGCTGTTCACAGGACTTGTATGGAGCCCTGAAAAGAAGGCTGTTGCCAAAAAACAAAACAAAAAAAGGTTAAGAGGGGTTGGTGAGATGGGATATGAAGGTGCAGTTTCCAGGTCCAGTGTTTGTGATGGACAACAATCCCCTCACCAGAAGTGCAACACTCTTAGCAAGCTCCTGGGAGGATTGGGGTGAGGAGGGAGCCTGGTGTGGGTACACCATGCTCGGGTGGGTTTGCATGGTGTTTGCAAAGGCGGAGGGGCAGCTTGCAGAGAAAATAAATGTGGTTGGTTGGTTGGGTTTTTTTTTACCCGAGTCCTCCTGCAGGATCCTTTTGAACTTGCTCAGCTCCGTGCAAGTGTTACATTTCTAACGGTGACAGCATATTAAAACAAAAATTAAAAAAACCCTTGTAAATGACTGATCGATTCAGTTGTGGTTCTGCCGGGCAGCGAGAGCAGGAGTACAAGTGACTCATAGGTGGGAGTGGGTGTTCAATTTGGGAGGGGAAAAAGAGGGAACCTCATTAAATCGTGTATTTTTCGGAGGAAGAAGAGGCTTTGAGAATGTGCTTTTATTTTATTTTTTTTAAAGGCTTATTTAAAGATTTATGCAGCTCTGTAGAGAGCTTTAAATGCTGCACGCCCCTGGTTCAATCGGTGTTAAACATCTCATCCGAGGGAAGTGCTGAGGAGAGAATAACTGTGGCATTGAGCACGTGACAGAGCATCCTTTCCAGAAGTGGCTGCCGCCTTATTTTGTAGAGAGGCAGCATATGTCATAAATGGATGTAAGCATCTTGCTTGTTGCTTTTGTGCTGCGTTTCAGATTTGGAAGGCTGTGCTCTGCTTTTTTTTTTTTTTTTCTCTCCCCTTCCATTAACCCCTTCCTCCTCTGCAGTCCAGTCCTCCTGCAGAGGCAAACGGCTGCATAGCTTGATTCTGGGTTTGGTTTGGTTTTGGTTTTTTTGTTTTGCTCCCTTAGCATGCAGTCTGGGGTTGGAAAATAACTCCAGGACTGGAGTCTTTGAGTCAAGCCTGGTCCTTGGGAAGGTGCGTTTCTAGCCACAAATCATGTATGCGTGTTTGTGTCTGACAAACGCAGCAATTCAAAAGCTCTTCGTGGTTTTATTTTGAAACCTTTTTTGTGCCTGAATGAGCTGAATGGAGCCATTAAGAAATGTGAGAGGTGGCAAGGACGAACATGCACGTTCTCAGCGCCTCTCTCAGCCCTCCTTTTATTTATTTTATTTTTAGCGCTGTTCAGCCGGTAATGGTAAGGTAGGATGTAGCTGTTCGAACAGACACAGCGCTGGGTCACTGGCTTCCGCGTGGGCAGACAGTTGCCAAGACTTCATCCCATGTTGAATTTTTATTTTCATTAATTTGAACGTCAGCAACTGTCATTGGTGAAGGAGGTAAAATTAGCTTGCAATTCACCCTCCCTCCTTGGTATCCATAATAGACTCCCGGGACTGTGCTTTTGAAGCAGGGTGGGAGGGGGAGGAGAGAAGAGTCACACAAAAGACAAATGAACTGTTTGGATATATTTTTTTTTTTTCCTTCCCTGATCAGAAATGTTAATTGACTTGGCCTGAGTTCAGCCGAGGGAGGGGAAGGATAAGTGTTCAGCTTTGCTCTGAGCAGGGTTATTTGAGGCAGACGTGCAGTTGGGATGTAGGGAGGAGAAGAGGCAAAACCTTGAATTCTGGGGCAGGTTTTGGGCTGCGGCTTGGCCCACGCTGAGCCGCCCCGCGCCGGGTCACAGGGGAGAGCCCCATCCCCGGAGAAGCTCCGGGGCCAGCGTGTCCCCCTCCTTGGAAGGGGCTCTCGGAGCTTGGATGCCTCAGCCCTTCCTAGCAAGTCCCTACCTCTTAAGGGGCCGGAAGGTGGAATGATCGGATCGGTAGCAGGTCTGTAAGTGCACGGCCAGGTACGACTGACGTTTCTGCTCCTGGGCCTCTCGCCTTGCCAGTTGTTTTCAGAAAGCAGCCTGACAGATGTCCAAGGTACCCCCATCCTTTGTGCTGGATCTGTGCTTCTGGAGGTGCAAGCCTGGACAGCCCCCCCCGGGGGAGCGCAGTGGGTGTCATCAGCTCTGGCAGCGACAGGCTTGGGTGGCCGGAGCCAGCAGCCGTCCCTGCTGAGTCAGTGCTTGTCCCTGTCCCGTGGCAGGGCAGAACGCTCGGGGCAGCAGCAAGCCCGTAACCATGAGCTGTGGCAAGGCTTGGAGCCATCAGAGAGGGATGCAAGGGGCAGGTCCGCAGGGGAACCAATCGCGCTGGTAACCCGGGATCTCCCTACAACAGGTGGATCCATCCTACCCAGCCTTTCTGGTTTTGAGCCCCTGTACCTGGCTTCACCCCCTTTTGCATGGCCAGAGGCCCAGCTCTGCCGTGTTGGGGTGTCCAAACCACACCACCGGGAAGCTGCTCCCGAGCTCTTAGCAAGCTGAATGGCTTGGAGAACCGACTGCTTTGATCTATAGATCAATCAGCAGGGTAATTTCTCAAGATAATTCCTGCCTGGGCCCAGCTCTGCAGCTAAGCCTGCTTTTAGGGGGAGAAATCCGCTCCCTGGCGAGCACCCTGGTTCTCTGGTACTCGCAGTCTGCACCAGGCCAGGCCAGCCATGGAAGCACCTGGTCTGCCTGATGTCCAAGGACGTGTTTTCCCTCCAGCCTGCCGGATATTGCCCTGCTGCAGCCCCCACTTCGCTCCCACTCTCTGCACCAGTAAGATTTTACCGAAGCCGGTCTCCACCAGGCAGCAGGGCTGGGGGCTGGCGCTGGGCTCCTGCTGTCGCTGCTGCTTCGGGTCTCTGCGAGCGTTCAGCGAGGCTGATCCCTCTCCCCAGCACTAGCCCTCCGGGGAGAGGAAGGTGGGTGTGGAAGGTGACTTTGTCCGAACAAGGTGACCTCCGTGTCCCCTCGCAGCTTCTGTTTCCCAAATGACTCTTCACCCGTGGAGGACGAGGACTGGAGGATGAGGACGTGCCGTGCGTAGCTGCCCGGTTCCCGGTGGGGGCCGTGCAGGGATGGAGGGACCGGAGCAGAGCGGATGGGAGCCCGCAGCAATACCGGGGAGGGATGCAGCGATGCAGAGGAGAGCACAGGGGTCCGAGGGGGACCCCCGCCACCCTCCTCCAGAAAAGCAGCTCTCCCACCACCCCCATCCCGGCATGTGTCCCCCTCCTCCCCAAGCTCAGCGGCAGCGGGGTGATCATTGGCGCAAGTACAGAGGGATGACGTGCCATTCAGCCTTGGCGGAGAAAGGATTGAGCATCCTTTAAAGAAAATTATACATAATCGTCTTACAGCCTTCGCTTCCACTCAAACCTCTGAGTCATAACCGAAGGGCCCTGGAGCGTGACGTTCCTGTTGGAAGGAAATTGCCTCGGCTGGATCCGGTGGGGGGGAGCTGGGAACCTGACGAATCCTCTCATCAGCCCTGTGGCTGGCTGGGGGATGCGCAGGGCTGCCTTTGGTGATGTCCCCTCCTGCTCCAGTCCAGGGCTGCTCTGGGGGGGCCCTTTGTCACTCCCTGGGTGAATGGATGTGACCTGAGCCCCGTCCAGCCACGGCAGCAGGCAGATGCCTCTGGAAAGGGCTCTTCGTCTGCTCTGCTGAGTCACACGGAGCTGGCCCGTAGAGCAGGGGAGGGGGGCTGATTTGAAGCCATGCTCCCATCCGGGTGTCCCTTTTAGGGGACAGTGGCATGGCTGAGCTGCTGCATCGCTGCCTGAATGGGCAGTGCCCCCAGCCCTGCCAGCCGTGGCTGCGCGCCAGCGGGTGCCGCTTGCTCTTGGAACACACCGGGCTCCTGGGTGCTCCGCAGGTCGGTGGATGGGGCTGGCATTTGCATTCTCCTCCAGAGAAACCAGCAGGAGAGAGGAGGAGGAGGAGGAGGAGTGACTTTCTCCACTGATGCCCCCGCCGCTCCCCAGCCAGGAGCCAGGCTGCTGCCTGGGGGTCCAGGGTGGGCATGGCAGCTGCCCAGGGAGCAGGGGACATGCTGGTTTCGAGGTCCCGACCAGTTGTGCCCATCATTCTTGCTCCCAGCTTCAGGTTTTCTTTTCTCTTGTGTGCTGGGGACCACCAGCTGCTGCGTGCTGGAGAAATGGGGGTAAATCCAGTGGGGGGGGGTCTGGGTGCAGCCTCGGGCTCCCTGCCTCACGCATCCCCTGGTCAGGCTGCTTCTCCTGAGGTCCTCAAAGGCCCGGAGCCGGGCCCCGACAATGGGGAAGGTTGCTCTTTGGTGTGGGTGATGCTGCGGGGCTGCTGCCCTTCCTCTGCCTCACCGTCTCTCTTCCCTTGCAGGACAGGTGCCTGAGGAGGAGGCAGGGCAGAACGGGCAGAGCCGTGGCAAAGGGCTGCCCAAGGCCGTGTGCATGAACGGGACGGAGACGGGACAGCTGAGCACCAAATCCAAGGCAGAGCGACGGGCGAGCGCCTCTTCCAACCCCTCCCGCAAGGCCTGCTCTGCCAGCAGCAAGATCCGCAAGCTCTCCACCTGCAAGCAGCAGTGAGGCGGGAGCCCCCACGCTCTGCACAGGTACAGGCAGCCCGGTCCCCGGGGTGGGGGGTACCCTGGGTATCTGCCCAAGGAAGGGGGAGGGGGGGATATCTGAGCCTGCCCCAACGGTGGGCGGCAGGAGGGAGCTAGAAGGGGTGTTCTGGAGTCCCAGGTGTGGAGGGAGGGGGTCCGGGCCTGAGCATTCCTCTGCAAATGTCCCTGGCAGCCAGAGCCTGGATCCTCCCTGGTGTTGCGGGGGGTGCAGAGCCCGGGGGGCCCCCTGTGCTCCCCCTGCCCTGCTCTGCCACCTGCCTGGCTCTGCTCTACCTGCTCCTCGTGAGCTGCTGCTGTCGTAATCCTTCCTCCCCTCCTGGGCTGCAGCCAGGCTGCATCACGACAACCCGGTCCCTGGCACCGGCATCCCCCGGCTCTGCTCCCTGCCCGGGGGGAGCACCAAGCCTCCAGCACGCAGAGCTGGGCTGCGCCACCTCCTTACCAGAGGCGTCATCGAGAGAGGGACCTTCCCCCCGGTCCAGGAGGTGGCTGTGTCACCCCTGGCCAGGCCACAGCCGTGCCCGAGCCCCTTCCTCTGCTGGGGGATGCTGAGCACCCTCCCTGCTTCCCCCTCCTTCCGGCTCTTTCCTCCTCGGTTCCGCAGCCCCGTCCCCTTCTTCCCACCCCTCATTCATAAGTGAGCCAGCAATGACTCATGTTCAGTGCTCATCCACCCCCAGCCTCATGCTTGTGCTCGTCACCGGCGCTCTGTGGGGCTGAGGCTCTCTTATCTGTTTGGATCACGACCAGCTTTGTGGTGTGAAAAAAAGCCAGAAATAAAAGCCTGTTCCTCCCCTTGCAGCTGTCAGCCCCGCGTGCTCAGCCCCTGTGGCAGCTTTCATCTTTAATTCATGGCTGGCAGTGAGTCACCTGCATGGGGAGTTACTGTATCGGCAAGCGAATGCCTCGGATCTGGGGCTCCCCGGGGATCTGCTGCTCCTCTCGCCCCTTCCCACCGGGGTACCCGGCCTGGGGGCTCCCCGGCAGCTGCCCAGCGGCTTTGGGAAGGGGAAGGGCCCTGCAGGCTGCCTGAGCCTGGGGGCTGTCGCTGCCTCCGCTCCCCCAGCCCTCCCATGGGCGTTGCAGGGGCAGCCAGGCTGGGATCACCCACCAGTGATCCCAGCACCTTAGAGCCTTTGAAAGAAAAAAAAATAATAATAATAATCACGCAAGCTCCCTCCTGCTGCCTTTTCCCCTGGGGGTTTTGCTTCCCGGCTGCAGGGGCAGGTCGGGGGGCTGCAAGCACCCCCACCCCACCCGGGGGCAGAGCAGGGACCCCCGTCCCCTCGCTCCCATCCGCACGGCGCTGTCAGGAGGGAGACCTGGAGCAGGATGCGACCTGCCCGTGGGCACGCCGGGGGGCCGGAGCAGAGCGAGGGGGGGGGGGGGCGCGCTTGTGCCCCGCTCCCCCCCCCCCCCCCCCCCCCCCGCCCCCGGTTCGGCCCTCACCCCGCCACCTCTCTGTTCTCCCGCAAGCAGCATCCCAGGGCCCAGGCCAGCCTGCATCCCCCATCCTTGCCCCATCTCTCCATCTCTCCTGGGAGTGGACTGTGCTTGCGATCCAAAAAGAATCCAGAGGAAACCAACCAAGGAAACAGCCCCCCACCCTCCCTGCGGCCCCCCGCTCCGGCCAGCGCCAGGAACCAGAAGCTGATGGGTGGCCAGACCCCACTTACCACCTCGGAAGATGAAATCTCCGGCTGTGAAGATGCTGCCCCTCCTCCCCAATCACTCTTTGCCAATCAAGACACTGATTCTCTTTTTAATTTCGCGATGGGAAGGGTGGGATGAGGGGGCCGGGGGGCGGTGGGACCCCTGCCCCTCTCCCTGCTGGGCCCAGCCGTGCCCACCCTGGCTGTGTAGAAGTCGTGCAAAGCCATTGCCGTGCACTTTATGTTTTAGACTACTGTTATATATTATATATTTTCCTCCTTTTTTTTTTTTTTGTTTTGTTTATATTTGCGGTATATTTAGAGATTTCTACACATTGTGATGTGTTTAAAATAAACCAGATGAGGAAAAAAAACCAGGTATTAAGACAAAGCAAAACTCTATTAAACCTGCATGCTGTAAAAGGGCTCGGAAAAGGGAATGGGTGCGTTCGTCTTTTTTTTCTCTCTCTTTTTTTTTTTTTTTTTTTTTAAAAGAGAAAAAAAATAAACTGAAAACAGCGAGGTGGGTTTCATGTCCTTCCTCCTGCAGCAAGCGGGACGGGGGGGGGGGGGGCACGGCCAGCCTCTCTCCCTGGGGGGCTGTGCTCCTTTTGGGTGGGTGCGGGGCCCCCCCAAGCAGGATAGGACCCCATCCCCAGGGGGTGGAAGGTAAGAAGCAAGTTCAGAAAAGTCACAGTTGTTTGGGTTTTGGGGTTTTTTTGTTGGGCTTTTTTTGGTCTTTTTTTTTTTTTATAGACTTAAAAATGCTGAGTTGTAGATCCAGTTAGCGCTTTGGACAGAGACTTTGCAGAGGGAAGGAGCTACCCAGCCTCTTTACTCACATGCAACTGGGATGCCGTGGAGGGGTGTGGGGGGCCCTCGCTGAGCCCTGCCTGCCCCTCCTGCCCACCCCACTGCCGAGTCTCCCAGGTACCACATCTTCGCTTTGGGGGGGGGCGACATTTTTTTTTTCTCCTTTTTCTCCCCCCGTCCTTTGAAACTCACATAAAAACCCACTAAAAAGCAAACCCCTCCCCCACAGCAGCAGCAGCCACCTCTGTAAAAATCAGTAAATATCCTCTGAACACCTCGAGCCCAGCACTGAGCTCCCAGGAAGGGCAGGGGGGTGTGGAGGACTCGGGGCGGGGGGGGAGGCCCAACCCCAGGGTCTGCTCTCGCCCTGTACACATGGGCAGAGGGGACAATGCCAGGGGCAGGTGATGGGCAGCCCCCCCTCCTACTGGGGGTATTTACAGGGGGGGGCCCGGGGCTGGTCCTGCTTCCCCAGCCCTAGGGATCCAGCTGCAGCTGCGCCCCCGGGGGCGATGCCCGAGCCCCTCGAGCATCCTCCTGCCCCAGCACGGTGCCCCTAGGCCCCCCCACTTCCAGTTTAGATCCCAGGCTCCCTGTAGAACTGGGAGGGGGTTCGTGGGCTTGAGGAGGCAACTGTCCCCCTCAACAAACAACTGCCCCCCCTGGCAGGGCAGCACCGCAGCATTCCCCAGCCGGCCAGGGGATGCCGAGCTCTGGCCCCTTCCTCACAAGGATGTTCCCAGCCGCACAGGAGGCATTATTGCTTGTAAAACACCAGCGAGAGGGGGGAGAGCGTATCTGCTACACAGCTCTGCCGTGAGGTAAGGATTAGGCCTCAGCTGGGTTTGGGGGTTTATTACCCAAGTCCCTCGTCGCTGACCTCCCAGCCAACGCTCTGCTCCACCTCTGCACCCTGACCCCCGGGGCACCCCCAGCCCGGGCCCTCTGCGGCTGCCTGGCACCTCGGCACCTCGCTCCCAGGAGCGAGGGGGCTCGGCCACCCCACGCTACCGGACCCCCACGGTGTGGGGGGGTACGGCCAGGGGACCCCAGGCGCCCTCCTGGCCTTCCCGTGCCAGGGTGACGCTTCCCGCGACACCCCAGGCTGGTCCCCACGCTGGCAGCAGGAGGGGATGGAGCCCCGAACCCCGGTGGGGGCTGTCCCCCCCTGTGCCGGGGTGTCTCCCCCTCGTGCTGGGCCTAAACAGGGCTGTGGTCAGGGGGGGCATCGCTGGCTGCCACGGCCACCACGCACTCGGTGCTGTCTCCTGCCTTCCTCAAGTGCCCATAGAGCCGCTCCTCGAGGCCGCCGGCGATCTTGTCCATCAGCTCCGAGCCGGAGCCCAGCCCCAGGCACCTCCCGGGGCCAGGGCAGTCATGGTCCCTGGGGGGCTCGGAGCCAGCCTTGGGCTCAGGGACCACCTCTCCGGGCTCTTCCACGATCACCTGGATCTCGGGGTCGGGCAGTGCTGGGGCAGGGGGGACCCCATCAGCCGCCTCCGCCGCCTCCTCGTCACCAGCGCTGACGATGCGGGGCAGGGGGCTGTGGAAGCGGGCATCCAGGGGGTAGTTGGCGCTGTCCCCACGGCGCAGGGGCGTGCGGTGCCGCTCCAGCGCGGGGGTAGCGCACGCCGGGGTCGCTGTACTGCTTGGTGTGCTGCCACTGCTTGCGGAGGTGGGTGCGGGAGCGGTGCTTCCCCCGCAGCGGGGACTCGTCGAACTGGGGGTCGTGGCGCACAAAGGCGTTGAACAGGGCGTCTGTCTTCTCGTCGATGCTGTAGTCCCGCCGGGGCAGCGCATCCCGCCCTGGGAACATCTGCCCGTAGGGGGACCAGGCCAGGGGGCTGTGGGGACGGGGGGGTCCCCCACCCGCTGCGCCCCAGGCCGTGCTCCCCTCCTCCTCCTCCTCCTCCTCTTCCTCCTCCTCCTCCTCCGCCTCCAGCTCCCGGCCCTCGAAGCTCTCAAAGATGGTACCTTTCCGCCCTGCGCTGGTGAAGCAAATGCGCTTCTCGGAGGCCGTCTGGTCCTTGGGGGGCCCCTCCTCGCCCCCCCGGCTGGGCGCCTCGATGGAGGCGTAGCCACTGTCCATCTGCAGCAGCTTGCGCGTGCCAGGCTCCGACTCCTCCACCTTGGGCCGACCCCAGAGCTTCTCCTCGGGGCCTTCGGCCTCATCCAGGGAGGAGGAGGGGCAGGGGGGCATGCCACCAGCAGAGGAGATGCTGTCCCCGCCGTCACTGCGCACAGAGTCCTGGTCGTTGCTCCGCTCCGAGGAGGCGTACAGCTCCAGCGAGGCACGCAGGCTCCAGATGTCATGGTAGGCGCTGGGCTGCTCCGGGCCACCAGCCTCGCTGGGGCTGCCCGTGCCCCCCTCGCCCGGCTCTAGCCTGCGGGCACCACCCCCAGCATCACGGCAGGGCCGGGATGGACCCGGCGAGCAGCAGGCAGGGGCAACGCCAGCCCGGCAACCACAGGCGTCGCAGCGGTGCTGTGGTGCCACACGGTTCCCCCATGCTGTCCCCAGCACCCTGCCCATGCACCGATCCACCCTCCCCATCACCGGCTTCCCCTGGACCCTCACCCCACACCCTGCTGCCCCCCGGCCGCCCCACCAAAGCTGCACGAAGGCTGGAGCCCCCCACGCATGGGGGCAGCGTGGGGTCCCTTGGTGCCTTCCCAGAGCCCGGCTCGCCCATCCCCATCCCCTCTATCTACTGAAAAATACCTGCCGAGAGAGGGTGGGGGGCTGGTGGGGGAGGGCAGGAAAGGGCCGCCCGCGGGGTGGAAGGCCACATCATCCGTGTGGGCGATGTACTGGATGATGTCTGTCTGGTGAGGGTCCCAGTCCTCCTGGTCCATGCTCTCGCTGGCTGCCCGCTGCCGCTGGAACTGCCGCCGTTTGGGGGACCCTGGAGGGGGCACAGGGCAGGGCTGGGGGAGACAGTCCCGTCTTGGGGCACAGCAACCCCCCTGCCCACACACAGCTCCACCCGGCCGGGCACAGCCCCGCGAGGCCGTGCCCCCCGCTGCCCCCCACCTCTCGTGTCCAGGCTGGACGCCCGCTGGGTGCTCTCCAGCTTCCACTTCTTGATCTTAAAGTAGGGGCTGGCCCCGTCCAGGCTGGCATGGCGGCGCAGGCGGGTGAAGAACTGCAGGACGGTGCCCTGTGCAGGGGCTGGGGGGGGCTCCCCGGGGCCAGCACCGCCCCCCCCAGCCACCTTCCCACTCCTGGGTGCTGCTGCGAACTGGGGGGGGAGGGGGGAGGGGGACATGAGTGCTTGCTCAGCTCCGGGCAAAGGCCCCCCCCAGCCCCAGCTCGGTTCCTTTGTCACTGCCGAGCTCAGCTGCAGCAGATGCACAAATGTCCCCTGGGGCCGGGGCTGGGGGGAGGGGGGAGCAGGGCCCATTTCTAGCTGGATGCCCACATCTCTCCCCAGAGAGCAGGGGGGGCAGGAAGCCCCCCCGGGCCTGGGGCCGGGCCTGTGCTGGGGGATGGGGCCAGGGACAGGATCCCTGGGGCTGCCAAGGCTGGAGAGCCCCTTCCCCTGCCCGGTCCTGGCCGCTCGCCCCCGCACTCACCAAAGGGCCCTCCCCGGAGTCGGAGGAGGCGGACGGGCTGGCCTCGGTGAAGCTGGTGTCCACGGTGGAGTTGTAGGTGTCCCCGGGCAGGGCAGAGCTGGGGCACACGGCATGGCTGGGCAGCGCCGGCTGGGGCAGGGCCCCTGTGGGGGGCTGCAAGGCAGAGTGTGCTCAGGGGGATGTGCATGAGGGTCAGGGACCGGGAGGGGGCCCCTGCACCCCAGGGCCTCCCATCCCCACATCCAGCAATGCCCTGAGACTCCCACCCCGGGTCCAGCATTGCCTCCTTGGGGTGCTGCAGGACATCTGGACCCCTGTCCCCACTGTGTCGTGTCCCACCACGTCCCCCTTGGGGTGCTGACGGCTCACCTGGAAGATGGCAAGGCCGGGCTTGGGGGGGGGCAGGCGGGGGGTCATGGCCAGGCTGTTCTCGCTGGACTCGCACTCGTGGATGGTGACAATCTTGAGGGCAGGTGGTGGGAGGTGCAGGTGGGTCAGGCGGGCGTTCTTCAGGTGGTGGAAGTCCCCCTCTGTCAGCGTGTACCTGCAGGGCACGCCGGGTTAGGAGTGGCGTCCCTAGCCCACCCAGCCCACCCCCCCCCAGCCCAGCGTTTCACCTCCTCCCCTTCTCCTGGGTCTTCTTGCCCTGGTCAAAGAGAGTGGCCTCGTTGAAGGAGACACGGCGGGCAGTGGAGGAGCTGGAGGACAGAAACCGCTCGCTCTCCACATCCCGGTAGCTGGAGGACGATAGGCAGTCGGGTTCCTCCACTTTGATGGTGATATCTGTAGAGAAAGGGGGTCAGCAACCAGGGTCCCCCCTGCCGTGTGCACGCCAGCTTCCCCAGCTGAGGCCTGGCAAACTTGCTGCACCCAGGGCCTCAATGCCAGCCCGGTGGTCCCTGCTCCTGGCCACCAGTCCCAGGCAGGCCACCACTGGGATGGACGATGGGGGGTGCAAGGTGTGCATGACCATCCCTGCCCCAGGCCTGGGCAATGCACCCAGGAGAGCGACAGTCCAGGAGCTGCTTTCCCACCCACCGGGGAGCTGGGGGCGCTGCTGGGGGTGCAACTGGTGTTACTGGTGGGCAATCGCTCGCAGGTCACCATGGCACCCCCGGCCCCGCCATGGCACTCACCCTGGGCTGGCTGTGAGTCGTCCAGGTAGGTGGTGGTAGTTTTCTCAGGGTCATCACTGGCTCTGTGGGGGAAGGAGGGTCAGCGGTGCCCCATGCCAGCCCCCTGACCCCTTTAGCAGTGCCACATACCCCAGGGACAGCCGCAATGCCTGTCCCCGCAGCCCATCCCCACCTGGAGTGCCGGCGGTTGGCCTCGCAGCACCGGCGGCAGATGATCAGGATGCCAGAGAGCAGGACCAGGGTGCCCCCGATGAAGATGGAGAGCAGGGCAAGGAGCAGCACGTAGCCATCCTGGGGGGAACCCTCGCCAGGCACCACCTGCACAGGACGTCAGGGGCCGAATTGCTGGGGATGCACTGGAGGAGGGGACATGGCCCAGCCCCAAACCCTGCCCCACTGGGGTGCCAGAGCAGCCCCCTCCTGCGCTGAGGCTGATGCTGAGCGCTGCTCCCCAGAGATGCTCGCGCTCCCCCGCCACCCCCGGGCCTGCTGCCGGCTCCAGGGACCTGCCTTCACCAAGGCAACCGCAGCCAGCGGGGGCAGAGCCGTCAGCGGCCCCCGCACCAAGCAGGAGTGGGGATGGGGACAGGACCCCAGCCCTGCCCCAGCATGGGTGTCTTGGTCACACCCCTGGGCTATGGGAGAGAGGCTGACCTGGTGGCAGCACCCAGGCTTCCCTGAACCCCCAGCACCCGGAGTGTTTCAGGGGGTTGCAGAGGACACAAAGGGGTGTCACCCACCCCCAGGATGGGTGGAACAAGGTGAGCGACAACGGGGCTGGGTGGCTGCTGCCATCCCCACTCGGGTGCAGACCCCAGCCCCACAGCAGCCACGCAGACCCCACACCTCCCAGGCACTGCCCCACATCAGGACACTCATCCCCACCCTCCCCTGGGACCCCGAGGATGGCAGCATGGGCAGGGGCAGGCAGGGACGGGCAGGGTGGCCTCACTCACCGTGGCACTCTCCGTCGCGTTGTCCCAGGGTGTCGGGTCATCGCTCATGGTCCGTCCTGGCCCGAGCGCGTCCTGCAGTGGGGGGAGACAGTGGGAGGCACCGGGCAGGGGCGGCGGGGCCGGGCTGGGGCCAGCGGCGGCTCCTGCCCGGCCCCGGGCCCTGCCCAGCACCGCGGTGCGGAGCTGCCGGGAGGGACGGAGAGGGAGGGACTGGGATGGATAGATGGAGGGAGGGATGGAGGGAGGGACCGGGATGAAGGGATGGAGGGAGGGTGTGGTCAGGAGGGAGGATGGAGGCACGGAGAGAGGGAGGGAGGGAGGGTGCGGCCGGGAGGGATGGGGAGGCAGGGATGGGGAGGCAGGGATGGGGAGGCAGGGATGGGGAGGCAGGGATGGGGAGGCAGGGATGGGGAGGCAGGGATGGGGAGAAGGAGGCAGGAGCACTGCCCCTGCCCGAGGAGCCCCCAGGCACTACTCCCACGCCACACTCACGCCTGGAGCACAGACCCTGTCCCCGTGGAGCCCCATGCCAGGGTGGAGAGATGCTGCGCTCCCCGTGCCAGGCTGGGAACCACAGCACCCAAGCGCTGGTCAGTCCTGATGGCCAGAGCTGCCCCGGGGTGGGGCTGATCCTGCCCCAGGGTCCCACCCGGGGTGGCTCGCAGGGAAGGGGATGACATCACGCTGCCCCAACACTGCTGTCCCTAGGGAGCCATGGGGCCAAAGCGCAGCTCCCAGCACCCAGGCACCACTGCTGGAGGGGATGAGACTGCCAGGGGTCTGGGGGTGCTCGAGGGCCCCTCAGCAGGGAAGGGCAGCAGATGGCTGCCCCACACAGTGTGTGAACAGAGCTGGCGTGGGTGTCACTGGAGCGTGACGGGTGACGCTTCTGAGTCAGCCCAGCAGTGGCTCCGTCACTGGACTGTCACCATGCAGGAAGGGGATGAGGCCGCAGAGGGGCCCACGGGTGATGGAGAAGGGCCAAGCACCTGAGGAGTGAGAGCCACCAGAGCCAGGGGACACAGGGCTCTGCGTCCCTGCCACAGCATAAACCCTGCGGCCTTTGAGCATCTGGCCGAGAGCTCCTCGCCCTTCCGTGCTGCCAGCACGGGCCCAGGGGGGAAGGGGTCTTCCCTGGGGTCTGCCAAGCTCCAGCTCCCACTGTGGGCCTGTGCGTCCCCATCCGCGTGTCCTGGGCTGCTGGGGTGGACGATGCTGGTGGCAGGGGAGCCCCCTGGAGCGGCAGGCAGGGGTGGGCGTTGTGCCGGCTGGGGTGCTCAGAAACTGCCCAAAATCAGATCAGTGAAAAACGTGAATGGAGCCCGTGGCTGGGTGGGAAAAGCCACTTGCAGGGACAGCACAGGGGGTGACAGTGTCACAGCTGGCAGCGAGAGCCGGTGACAGCTGTGCTGCACGGGGCTGGGGGCAGCCCTGCCACAGCTCCGGGTGCCATCTCCTCCGGGGGATGTCGGGGTGCCAGGCACAACCTGGGGCAGAAACCCCTCACCTGCACCGGCCCTGGGGCATCTCTGAGCTGCCGGGGCAAGTGGGGCAGCGTGACGTGACCCTCAGGGGCAGGAGAAGGGGGTCCCTGCTCCAGCCACCAGCTGTGCCGGGGGGCACCCCAGGCCTGGCATGGGGGACCCCGGGGTGGGCGGGCTGCGGCTCCATGCGGGATGGGTGCCCCTGGGTGGGATCCCTGCGGGGCACCCTCTGGCCAGAGGCAGGGGCGCGGGGGGCCGGGGTGAGCAGGAAGAATGTCCCTCCTGTTCCCCATCATGGAGGAATCCCGTCTCCATGGCGACCCGGCGGGAACAGGACGGCCATTGTCTGGAGGAGGGGGCCGGTCCCCGCGGTCCCCGGGCTGTCCCCCCACGGCGGGGACACGGGGCCGCCGCCGGTGCCCACGGCGGGGGCCGCGGGACCGGGGGACACCGGTGCTGCCGCGGTCCCAGACGTGGGAGCCGGTAGGATGGGACGGGGGGGATCGGGGCGGGTCTGCTCCCCACGCGTGTGCGCGCCCCGCGGGGCCCGGCCGGGGCTGGGCTGGGTGCGGGGGGACCCGCTCTGCTCCCCCCGGGTGCAACGCACCCCCGGCCCCGGGCCGGTGACGGGGGATGCGGGCAGGGATGCGGGAGGGAGGCAGGGATGCAGGCAGGGATGCCGGCAGGGATGCAGGCAGGGATGTGGGGCAGGGATGCAGGCAGGGACGGAGGCTGTGGGGCAGGGCTGTGGGGCGGAGATGCAGGCAGGGCTGTGGGGCGGAGATGCAGGCAGGGATGCGGACAGGATGCGGGTAGGGATGCGGGAGCCCCCGGGACCTCCCCGCGCGGTGAGGCGTGATGAGCTTCCTTCGGCCGGGCCGGCCCTGACTGTCGCGATAGGGGCTGTCGCGAGGCGGCGGGGCTAGACACTCACCTACAACTGGGACCGGGGCTCCATCGCCGCCGCTGCGCTCGGTGCGGCGGGGCGGCCCCGGGATTTATGAATGAACCGGAGCCGCCCCCGCGCGGCGCGGGCGTCACGTGGGGACAGGGGCTGCCCCGAGCCCTGCCTGCCCCCCAGCTCGGGCTGCCCCACCGCCCGGGCTACCCCCCAGCTCTGCCTGCCCCCGAGCTCTGCCTGCCCCCCAGCTCTGCCTGCCCCCCCGCCCGGGCTGCCCCCCAGCTCTGCCTGCCCCACCGCCCGGGCTGCCCCCCAGCCCTGCCTGCCCCACACCCCTGCCTGCCCCCCAGCTCTGCCTGCCCCACACTGCCTGCCTCACCACCCAGCCTGCCCCACACCGCCTGGCTTGCCCCCCAGCTCTGCCTGCCCCACACTGCCTGCCCCATGACACCCCTGCTTACCTCCCTGCCCGGCCTCCCCCCAGCCGTGCCTGCCCTAAAACACCCCTGCCTGCCCTCCAGCTCTGCCTGCCCCACAACACCTGCCTGCCCCTCAGTCCAGCTTGCCCCCAGCCCAATCTGCCCCACTACCCTGCCTGCCCTCCAGCCCTGCCTGCCCCCCAGCTTGGCCTGCCCCACCACCCGGCCTCCCCCCAGCCCTGCCTGCCCCACAACACCCCAGCCTGCTCCACCACTCTGCCTGCCCCAAAACCTGTCTTGCCCCACCGCCCTGCCTGCCCCCCAGCCCTACCTGCCCCACCGCCCAGCCTGCCGCCCAGCACCGCAGCCCTGGGCCAGCCACAGGCTAGGGCCCCCGCGGCGGGACGGGACGGGAAGGATGCAGGGCAGGAGCGGCCCTTGGAGCCGACGGGGCACGGCCAGAGCCGGGGGGTCGCCCCCGGGGCCCCACTGCCCGGGGGGGGGGGTGGCCGGGTAGGGCCGGCGCTGTGCGGGGCCGCGGCCCCACCACCTGTCGGGGAAGACTACAATTCCCATGCGCCCCTGCGGGCCAGCACGAAACGTCACTTCCGGGCGGGGCGCGACGCCCCACGGGCCGTGTAGTCGCGCGGCGCGGAGCACGCCGGGAGCTGCAGTCCGCCGCCGTCCCGGCCTGCCCCGCGCCGCCCGCTCGCCCTTGCCGCCGCCATGTTCCGCGCCCGCCGCCTCCTCCCGCGGCTCTTCGCCCGCCGGGCGCTGCTGCCGCCGCCGCGCGCCCGCGGCTATGCCGAGCCTGCCGGCGGCCCGGTGCCCATGGCCTTCACCTTCGCCTCGCCCACGCAGGTAGGCCGCGGGCCCGGCCCCCTCGGTCGCCTGCGGCGGCCGGTGCGCGCTGCGGCGGGGCGAGGCTTGCGCTGCCGCCCCCGCGGGACGGGCTGTGCCCGGGGCCGGGCGGGGGGGGCGGCGGGGCCGGCTCCCGGCGCTGGGCGCGGGCGGACGGGCCGGGGCAGGAGCGGGGCCGGCATGGCGGGGCCGCGCGGTGTCCCCACCGCTCTGCCCGGCCCGGCCTTGCCCCGAGCTCAACCCCGGGGCCGCCGCGCCGCCCCTCCCGGCCCGCTGCCGCTCTCCCCCGCCGCCCTGCGGGCGCCCCGCTCCCGCTGCAGCGCTGCCGAGGCCCGCGGGGTGACGTTCTTGCTCTTCCCGCCCGGCCCTGCTGCTGCAGCCACCGGCTGCCGGCGCTGCCGCCCCGGGGCGGTGTCCTGGCCCCGCTCCCGGCGGCGGGGCACGGCCCTCGCCCGCCCCCGAGGTGCCCGCCGCTTTCCTGGGGCAGGGCGCCGGGGACGGAGCTGCGGTGTCGCAAGGCAGGGTTTGTGCTGCATTGGCAGAGCTGTGTGGGACGCTCGCACGGAGGCTGCGGCGCTGACTCCCATCGCAGCGGTGACGGTTGGCGTCAAGGTCTCCCTACGCTCTTCTCAGGCTTCTCCCAGCTGCACCCTTTTCCTCTCGCCCACTCCCGACTTCATGTCTCCGTGTGCCGCCTCCCTGCCTCTGCCACTGCGCACCCACCTCTTGGCAGGCTGGGAGCGCTTCCCCACTCTGTTTGCCAGGACCCCTCCTCCAGAGCCCAGCCCCGCTCCCACCCTGTGAAGGTTCAGGCTGTCCCGGTCACACCTTGCTGTGCGTTAAACGCCGTGGCCTGCCAGCTGCTGGGAGCAGGGCTGCTCCCTTGGGGTGGGAGCAAGCTGCCCGCCGCACCCCTTGGTTCTCTGGAGCCACCTCTCTTCTTCCCCTCCGTTCCTGGTGATGGACTGCTCCCATCTGCTCTCCCCGGCCAGGTGTTTTACAACGGTGCCAATGTGAAGCAGGTGGACGTGCCCACACTGACCGGCTCCTTCGGTATCCTGGCCTCTCACGTCCCCACCCTCCAGGTCCTCAAACCAGGAGTCGTGACAGTCTATGCTGAGGATGGCACGGCCACCAAGTACTTCGGTAAGGAAAGCAGGTTGGGAAGGAGGAAAGCGTGTGTGTGTGAGGTGCTCTCAGGGCTTTCACAAGGGAGACCCTGCCCATCAAAGTGTGCTCTCATGCTCTTCCAAGGATTTCTGCTTTCCCAGACTCTCAGGGGCTGCTGGAGGCTGCCCTCTGGGGAATCTGCCCTGGAAGATGGGGCTTAGCACAAGGCCCTGGTCTGGGGTCAGGTTTTCTTAGCTTTGCTCAGACTCTCTGGGAGCATCCCCTGCTTTAGCTTCCCTTTCGGTAGGAAACAAGCCTGTGCAGAACAGGAGAAATGTTCTGGGAGGGCACGAAGGTTTTGGCAAATGGATCGTGGAGGTTCCAGGGATGAGCTTGCCAGTTCTGTCCTGTGTGTTGACCCGCAGACAAGGCCCATCTGGCAGTCCTGCCCGTGCTGCCTGACTCAACTGCCGCTGTTGTGCCTTTGCAGTGAGCAGCGGCTCAGTCACGGTCCACGCAGACTCCACCGTGCAGGTGCTGGCAGAGGAGGCGGTGACGATGGACATGCTGGATCTGGTTGTGAGTACCCGATGCCAGTGGACCAGGCCACACTCTGCCTCCCTTGGGCAGGCCCTGGCAGCCAGGCTGCCTCCTGGAGGGGAATTTGCTGCCTGTTTTTCTCATGTGGGGTGGTTGTCTCAGGAGCTTCCTGTGGCTGCGGAAAGCATGCCCAGACCAAGGGCTTTGCCTTCACCCTGAGCTAACCCATCCCTGCTGATCGGGATCAAAGGCTCAGAGCTCCTCCACAGTGAACTGTCCAGAGGCTTTGGGGAGAGGAAGCCATGCAGTCGTTAACCCTTCCCCAGGCCACTTCCCTCGCCTCGGACAGATGCTGGTCTTGCCCCTCCCCACCCATCTTAGTCTCGGAAACAGCTTTTCCCCAGCAGTGCCTGCAGATAAGTTGTCTGCTGTGCATTAGGGGGTCTGTGGGGCCCTGTGCGCTGGGCTAACAGCTGCAGTGTGGGGAGGGAGAGGGGTGACTCAGGGGCTGTAGGACAAGCCACCTGTCCTGCGGTGGTCTCTCAGTGACGCATTCCTTGTGCTCTCATGTTCAGACCGCAAAATCAAACCTGGAGAAGGCAGTCTCAGAGATGGCTGCAGCATCTGATGAAGCAGCTAAAGCAGAAGCTCAGATTAAAGTAGAAGCTAATGAAGCCCTTGTAAAAGCCCTGGAGTAATTAAGGTAAGTGTCACCTGTATCCAGGCTGAGATTCCCAGACCTGCTCTGGAGCCAAGTCCTGGCTCTGCTGCCCATCGGGAGCTTCCCCTCACAGTGGCCAGGCCTGCTGGGCTGTGTGGGGGCAGACAAGGGTCTGTACCCGGGCTTCAGGGAGCAGTGACATGAGAGCTGTTTCTGTGGCCAGCTGTCAGCTTTGGGGGGCTCGTGGGGGACCCCTGCCCAGAGCTGCTAGATGGCAGCAGGGCCCAGTGCTGTGCCGTGACATGCCATGCTGCAGCACGGTGTAGTAGGACTCGGCTTGATGCTGGGGCAGGCCGGGAGCCTGCAGTCACTGGTGGGGCCTCGCTGCTCCCTCCAGGTCCCCACTGGGACAGGCCACGCCAGGGGCAGCTTGGGAACAGGCTGGATGCCTGGGGCCCCAGAGGGAGAGCGATGCGTGGCCTCTGCTCTGTGTACGCTCCTTCCACTCAAAACAAACAGCTTCTGTCTCAGGGGAGGCAAGGCTGGGCTGCTCGCCTCGTGGCCTCTTTTCCCTCTGCCCTGCTAAGACTGTGCCTCGTCCTTCTTCCTGCGTGCTGGCAGTTGGGGGACTTACTCCACAGCAGTGTGTGTGCTGTGCCTGGCAGGTGAGTCACCAAAAGCCTCTCCAATGGCCTCTGCCTGGAGCAGGTACAGCAAGGCACCGGCTCCCCTGCTATCTCCCTGATCTCTGGTCCCTGTGCTCTTTGGCCCGTGAGGTCAGGTCCGAGAGAGCCGGTGGCTCTTGTTTACTCGCAGCGGTTTTAACAACCTGAGCCAGGGCCAAGCCTTCAGATCAGATTCCACCGCTCTGCTGAGCCCACCCCGAGTTAAACCCAACTCCGCTTCTGTGTGTTGCAGGAATCCCACTGTCGATGTAGAGAAACCCCAGGCTGTCCTACTTGTCCTGGCTTCCCCGATTGTACAGATGGTGCGGGACAAATGGAGGCGGAGAAAACGCTCTGATCAATTAAAAGGAAATGTAATCCCGTCTCGTAGCATGTCACCTTCTTCTGAGGCAGCAAATTGCAGCTTGTGCTGCATGGGTGGCTGCGTGCCTGGGTGCAGGCTCCTGCCCTCATGCCGGGGTCTGCTGGGGTGCAGTGGCTTGGGGAGGGTGTACCGCCGGCGCTGTTCTGGGGTTCGGCAGGGCATTCCCGTGGGAGATTCACCTACAGGAGGCTTATCAGGCAGATTTTATAACCCCCTCCCTGTGCTGTCAGCCACCTCCACCTCCAGTAATCCACCTGGACAGCAGGATTACAGCGGCGCGGGAGGCATCCACGGGGCAGCGCAGGTCTGTACCAGAGGCTTCCTGTCCCAACTCCCCCGCCCCATCCAGCGCTGGCTCTGCTCAGCCTCCTGGCTCTGTTGCTGCAGGAATTCACATCGGCTGGGCTGTTTCTTCACGGTACTTCTTGCAGCTGGACAGCAGCTGCCGGGGCTTTGACCCATTCCCCTAGTCCTGTGTTTCCACCGCGCGTGTGGCACAGTGCGGGGGAGATCTCCCCTTGCTCCTTGGAGACAGGCTTGGTGTGGAGAGGGAAGCAGATGCCATATGCGGTGGGAGTCTTTCCTGAATCCATGTGTGGTGGGGGTAGCTGATGATACTGCTCTGCTGGAGTTGCCGCTTGCCTGGGGGCTTGCTAGCCAGCAGCCCTGTTGGAGGCAGCAGCCCTGGGCTCCTCGCAGCCTGGAGGAAGCAGGAGACACTCGCTTGTGTGTCTGCAGCGAGCTCACCGGTCCCCACGCGCCTCCAGGAAACGGCGGCACTGCTGGGAAGGAGTGGGCTCCAGCAAGGGGCCGGTTCTGCCTGTGCCAGACGCCTGAGGATGCGTGTCTTGCCAACGGCACCATCTGCTCCGAAGCTCCTCGCTGGGTGCCACCCTCCCCAGAGGCATTTCAGGTTCCCTCTGCTGTGCAAACCCCCCCAGCGCAGGCTCGCCAGCTGGGGGAGGCTGAGGCAGCCACCGGCCCTTGCGTGCGTGGGGCTGCGGTCCCTCTGCCTTGCTCTAATCCCCTTTTCCCTGCGGTTTTCCAGCGCCTGCCTGGGAACGCGAGTTGGCTTGCCTGTGTGGGCAGCTGCTGCAGCAAAGGTCAGCGGGCAGCAGGTTCAGCCTCCTGCCTGCCCTCCCCGCGGGCCGTGAGTCGGCTCCCTGCGGCTCCGCAGTTGGAGCAGGGCACAGCTATTTTCAGTGCTGCCACCCAGGATGTAATCTTGGCTGCCTCCTCTTCTTCTCACCACCGCCTCCTCCCCCTCCTCTCGCTCGCTGTGTCTTTCTCTCCCCCCCTTCACAAGTGATCAAAAATAGTGCCTGTGGTGTTAAATTTCTCACTCTCTAGCTTATTAAAAGCCTCTGAGTGCCTGACGCTGAGCCTATTTGAAGCTCAGCCGACTTCCCGGTTTCTGAGCTGCTCCAGTCCCTTTTTCTTTCCTTCCCCTCTCTCTCTCTTTCTTTCTTTTCCTTTTTTTTTTTTTTTTTTAAAGGTCATACATTGCACCGTGCAGAAGCAAAGCCTCAAAGTCAGAGCGAGTGCTAATTAAAACATCTCAGGAATAACTGGGGACGGATGGCTTCGCTCCCTCTTCCGTTCCCTCTTGCTCTCCTCTGTCCCTGGTTTCTATTTGCGGCGTGTGTGTGCCTCCCTCGACACACGCAGCCGCTCTCTTTCTGACGGAAGGTGGCTGTTGTGTGTGTGTTGGGGTTTTTTTTTTGGTGGGTGTTTTTTTTGTGTGGTTTTTTTTTTTTTTTTTCATCTAATGGAAGAGCGTTGGCGAGGCCGGGAAGCTGGGGAAACGGCCAGCTGCTATTTTTAGGATGGGAAAAAAGTGTCTTCGTCAGCGTCCTCTCACCAGCTCTTCCCACTGCCTCCCGCCAGCTCAGGGGTGGATGAGGGGGCCAGCAGGGATCCGGCTCTGCCCCCTTGCAGGGTGCCCTCGGCTGGGCTCTGCAGCGTGACGCCTGCTGGGACTTGTAGTCTGCGTTTGAGGGGAGCAGCGAGGGCCCCTCTGGCTCGCCCTGCACCCAGAGTGGCCAAGAGACCCTGGGGACATCCATGTCCCCATGGTGCTGCGGGAGGCTGCTCTCCCCCTGGGCTGTGGCTCCCCTGCCCTCCTGAGTCTGGGGAAAGGGGTTTTTTGTCCTAAATGCTGCCCTGCCGGCGCCCCTGCCGCTGCCAGGCAGCACTGGAGTGGTGCTGAGTGGGCACTGCACCCTGGCTGGCAGCGCTGCAGCCCTGCTCACCCTGCCCTGTGGCTCTGGGGTGCAGGATGATGTGGGGGGCATTCCCTGTGCTCTTGCATGCTCCCCCTTGCAACCGAGTCCCGGCAGGGTCCGTCCGTCCCCCGCAGCCTCAGCTCTGAGCCCCTCACCTGCCTCTGTCCTTGCCCATCACTGCTAATTATCTGGTTCTGTCGAGAGCAGCATTATCCTCCTCCCCCGGCTCGCAGCGCTGAGCTCTCGGCTCCCTCTGCCCACGCCAGGAGCCGCAGTCAGTCACGTCTGTCCTGCTGGATGCCACAAAAATGGTCTCTGACTCTGCGTGGTGCAGGAGGTGTGTGGCTGAACTGGAGGCGAAGCCCTTCCTGGCTCCTGGGATCTGGTGTGGGTGCTGCAGGGATGGACCTTGCTGGGGGGAGGTGGGGATCAAGCCCCGATGTGGACCATGCCTGTGCTGCTGATGTGATCCAGCAGGAGAATCCTCCCTGATCTCCTCCCCAGGGCTCAGGGCGGCTGTGGGGCCATCCCAGCTGGTGGTGGCACCAGCGTGGTGCTTGGCATTGGCACATGCCCTTGCAGCCCGCCGCCTTCATCCATGGCCGAGGCAAAAGGTCTTTCCCCGCCGCTTCATGGGGCAGTGGGTGCTGGGGCAGCGCCTTTTCCCTGCACTTTGGTCCCCAATCCAGGCAGGATGCAGGGCCATGGCAGCTGGGAGCACGGGCACGGCGCGGCGGAGTTATTATGGGGAGCCTGGGATCTGTTTCCCTCCAGCTTTCAGCTCCCTGGGATCTGTTTGTCTCCAGCTTTCGGCTGCCGCGGGGTGGGGTGGGCGTGAGAGGGAAACGTTCGTGTGCAGGAGGGAAGGGCTGCCTGGAAAATGGCGTGAGCGGGGCGGCAGGCCGGCGTGTCGCCCTCCTTCCTTTCCACCGAGGGCTTTTTTCGCCCATGACTTGCATCTTCTGCTGCCAGATGGAGGGTGGGGAGCTGGGCCGGGAGCACTCGGAAAGTGAAGCATCACCGTTTCTGCCAGCGTTGCCACTGGCAGCTCTTCTCTTGGGGGATGATTTCCGAGAAGGGCCGAATCTCCGGGTGCTGTGTCTCCTCCCGGTGCTGTGTCCCTTCCCGGTGCTTGGCCACATGGCATTTCCACCGTCCCACCCAGATCCCGAATGCAGGGGAAAGGTTTGAGCTCTCTCGTTTCTTTGCAGGGAAAAAAAAAAACACAACCCCAAACCCCACCGCAGCCCCAGGATTCCCCCCGCTCCCAGCCGGGCTGACTCATCTGGCAGAGCCGCCGCTTTCCCTGCCCCAGCCCTCGCTGCTTGGGATCCTGCCTGGCCTCTGGCAGCTGCCGCATCCTCGGTGCCCCCCTTGTGATATCGGGGTGGGGGCTGCAGGGACTGCCCCCCACCCCTCATCCCTGCCAGGGGGGCTATAGGGGGTGGAAGGCAGCCCCGCTCGCAGCCCCCCAGGAGCTTGGGAAGCCTTGGAGCCAGGAGCACCCTGCCAAGGCTTTCTGGCACCCGGCTGCAGACCTGGCTCCCGCCAGGACCCCTCCCCAACCCCCATGGCCATGGGGGGCTGCCTGTGGCCCCAGTGCCGGCGGCATGGGAAGGTCAGCAGAGGCTCCGCACGCTGCCAGCACCAGCCCGGTCACGTCCTTGGGCCAAGTTGCCCTTGG
Source organism: Falco cherrug (assembly GCF_023634085.1). Lineage (NCBI taxonomy): Eukaryota > Metazoa > Chordata > Aves > Falconiformes > Falconidae > Falco > Falco cherrug. Next base: position 46,646,221 of record NC_073700.1, on the reverse strand, counting down.
GTGGCTCGAAGGCCGAATCCTCACAACTTCCTTCTCCGGGGGGGCAGCCCTGCTGTAATGATTAACCCGCGCTGCGTTAGTCGTTCCATCCTGCAACCTTTTTTTCCTCTTGGTTTCCAGCACTGGAAAATGTTCCGCTTCTGCTGATCTCCCATGCACGTGGCCCCCGTGGTGGGAGCGTGGCAGAGCTCGGGGAAAATCCCCACGGGCAGGGCAGGCAGGAGCAGGGGACCCGGGCTTGGGGCACAGTGCCGGGCAAGATCTGGCCCAGCTGCAGCTTCTGGGTCCTGGCCCATTTTTGGGGCGATGTGCCGGCAGATGGCAGTGAAGCCGTGGGGAGATGTTGCCCCACCAGCCTCCCCGGCCTCACCCCCCCAAAATCTGGGCGCAGGAGCGAGTGCCGACAGGTGCTGTGGAGGGCGGGTGTTGTAGCCAGCGCGATGGTGCTTGTCATGCAGCTCCAGGGCCAACAGCCTCGCAGCACCGCGCTGGCGAGAGCGGCAAACCCTTGGCCTGGGGCAGGTTCTCCCTTGGGGATACTGAGGCACAGACGGGGAAAGCCACTTGCAGGCTGGGGAGAACAGGGACAGGACATGGGAATCCCAGACCCTGCTCGGGGGTGCCACCCCTGTGGGGGAGCTGCGGGGGTCAGGCAAGGGGTGGTGGGGGCAGTGCGTTGCCCTGGGGTCCCAGGTGCCTTGGCAGGGGCTCGGTGGTCCTGGGAGCTGCGAGCACAGCCCTCGCTTGGGGCAACTTGGGCAGCCGCTCATGCTTGGCTTCGCTGGAGCCGGCCCAAAGCCACGGGGCGCGTGGAGCGGGGCACATGGCCCCGTGCTGGAGGTCCCAGCGAAACCCCCTCCCACCGCCCCCCTGGCCAGGGCCGTGACCCGCACAGGGCAGGGGGAGGCCAGCGAGGAAGCGGCTGCCAGCTGGGCTCAATGCCGGCTACAAAGACGGCCCAGAGAGCCCGAGCGGAATGAGGTGGCACCCATCCAGGTTCCCACGGCGGCCCTGGTGCAGAAAATACACCCGGAGCTGGTGGCGGTTGCCACAGCGATGGGCTGGGTGCCACGCTGCAAGGGGGGCACAGCCCCAGACCCAGGTGTGCCGGCACAGGACCCCGGCTTTGGGTGGTGGGGTAGCAGAGCTGGGAGCTGGTGGGGACCAAAGGCTCCTGCCCCGGTTCCTGCTGCCCCCGCCTGCCTTTGATGTGCCGGTACTTCGCCCTTGGTAAAGCTGGGAGGTTCCCAAGAGTTCCCGGCTGGAGCCCAGCATCCAGCACCCAGGCGTCCCCACTGCAAGGCCCCGCAAGCCCTGGGGCTTCATCCACCACTCGGTTCCCTTTGCCGTGCCGTAGCTGGGGGGCTCGGAGCCCCCATGGCTCCCCCGTGCCTGCTGGGGCTGGCTGGGAGGAAATGGCTGCAGCTGGCCCCGGCAGCAGGGCTCTTCCTGGTGATGCTGGCGCCGGACTGGGGCCTGGGGTGGGGAGGGGAAGCCGGGGGGCCGGGGCTGGCTGCTGTCCGGGATGCCCTGGCACACGGCGGGGAGGAGGAGACGGCAGCAGCTCGGAGGCCTCCCGTGTGCCGAACACGAATAACTAGCAGGGCTTGAGGCCTCGTGTGACACTGGAGTCACTTGTGCCACCGCCACCTTGGGTGCTCCCCCTGCCGCCCCGTGGGACCTCAATGGGGTCATTGTGCCCTGCAGCCCTGCGGGGCACATCTTGAGCAGCTGCTGAGCCTGACCCTCCCCCCTCCCCCGCTTCCCTCCACGTGCCGGGGCCGCTGTGGGGCTCGGGGTGCCCCTCACTCGCTGTGGGACACTCTGCCCCTCACTCGTCCTTCTCCGCCCCGGCGGGCGAGGGCCACGCATGGGCTCCCTGCCATCCCCGTCCCCACCTGGCCGTGCCGGCTGGCTCTGCCCCGGCCCTGCCACCCCCTCCCTGCCCGGGCAGCGCCGGCAGCTGCTGTGGGGCGTAATGATGGGGTGTGCCTGCCTGCCCCGGGGTGGAGAGCGGCACGGGAGGCTGCTGCCACCCAGCAAGACGGGGCCAGCCGGGCGCGGAGCTTCCCTGCCTGCAGCCGGCGTGGCCACACCTGTGTGGGCTGAGCGGACCCCGCTCCCACCCCGACGCCCGGCTTAACCAGCTCCTTCGCGTCCCGGCTGCCCACGGACAGGCCGCTGCAGGCAGGCCCCCCCGGGCCAGGCAGGTGCAGGGTGCCGGGGAGCGCCCAGCGTGGTGGGGGGATGTGGGGGGCCTGGGGGAGCCAGAGCTGACTCCATCCCTGCCGCACCTGCCTGCTGCAGCCCCCACCGAGATGCCGGGGGAGCTGGGGGCCGGAGGGGCTGTGACCCCCTACTCCTAGCTGGGGGCTTTCCGGGCATGCCGGGACCCACCTGCCTGTGCCGCCGCGGGATGTCCCTGTCCCTGCTCACCCCTCATCGCTTCCCCACATTGTGTCCCCCCATCCGGCCCCGCATCCTGCCTCGGCAGCTGGGCCCCGACCCCGGCCAGCTGCAGCCCCCACACTTCGTGTCCCAGCCAGGGCACCCCAGGGGCGCAGGTCTCCGCCGGGGTGGGCAGTGATGCGCCCCCCCCAGCTCCTGTAGGCACAGGAAGAGCCAGATCTCCCATTGCGCTGCGAGTGGGGCAGGCAGGGCAGGCAGGGCAGGCAGGGGCCCCTCTGGTGGGGACAGGTGTGGGCACAGAGCGTGCACCCGTGTGCGCTGCACCATCAGTGGGGTGGGGGGTCGTGCAGCCCACATCCGCCCCATCTGCTCCCACCACGCTTGGCCAGCCCCCGGGGCTGCTTTCCCTCCCGTCCCAGTTTGGGGGGCGAGGGCTGGCTGTGCTGCAGCCTCCTTGCTCTCTGTCCCACGGGACACGGGAGCACCGGGAGAGCGGCACAGGGCTGGACGGCTCATGCCAAGGGCCTCCCGTGAGCAAAGAGCCGGGTAAGCAGAGCCAGGCCGTGCCAGCCACCACGTGGGGCCCCGGCCGACAGCTTTCTGAAGCCACCTCGGATTCAGCAAATGGCTGTGGCTGGTTGAAAAGGGAAGGAACTGGTCTGGGGGCTTAACCGGCAGTGTTTTCCTTTGGAAATGCATCTCCTGTAAAACGTGAGCTGATGCTTTTCACTTTGAACGCTGTCTGGAGCGCCTGAGCAGGGCAGGCGGCGCAGAGGCTGATGAGTTCTTCTTTTGCTTTTGTCTGGCTCTTGTTTGGCCAAGCACCCCACGCCAAGCACAAGCAGGCTCCCGGGTCTCTCCGGTTTCCATCAAAGCATTAGCAACGTCACTGCGTTTTTGGCTTGTCCATGGGTGATGAGGGGCTCGGCAGGGTGGGGGGCCGGTGGGGGCCGTGCTGCCTGGGGAGGGCGGCGGGAGGCAGGCGCTGCACCACAGAGGTTACACAAGAGCCCTGCTCTGCTGATGCTCCCAAAACCACAGATGATCTAATCTCCTGCAGCCTAACCTATCGCTGCCGTATCGCATTTCCCCTCAAACCCTAATCCTGCAGAGAGCACACGACGCCGGCCTGGCCCAGCTGGCAGTGCCCCGGTGGGAGCACCAGCAGGCAAGTGCCGCGGCACCCCCACAGCCCCCAGGGAGCCGCTGGCAGCGCTGGGACCACAGGCACTGGGAGAGCAGGGGGGGCCCCCCACCTCGGGAGGTTTTTTTCTGGCGGGGTGCTGCAGCCAGCCTCTGCTGAGCTCAGCCACCAGCAGAGCCCTCTCTCCCTCCAACCCCAGCCCCACATGGCACCGAGTTCCAGGGATGGTGGCCCGGGAGCTGCTCTGTGCCAGCTGCCCTGAGATGCTGGCTGCCCTGGGATGCTGGCCTTGTCTGGCGAACTATCGCAGCCTTGAAGCGAATGTCGCTGCAGCTACCCACACCCCACCGCCAGGGCCGAGCTCTGGGCACTAATTGCACCCTGTGAGGGAGAGGAGGAAGAAGAGAAAGGCAGGAGGAGAGCCCCGGCACAGCGCTTCCTTCCCCCTCCCCGTCGTCACAAGTGGTTCGAGCTCTGTCACCACATGTGCCTCTTTCATCACTGCGACTAACGCAATCAGGGAGATCCAATTCCTGCCCACTGGACACCCCCCCCCCCCCCCCCCCGAGCCTGGTGGGTGCAGGAGCTCCCTGCTCCATGCCTGCCAGAGGGGCTGCCTGCCTGGCAGCATCCCAGGATGCTCTCAGCATCACCCAGGCAAGGGGCTGGAGAAGCACCCGGCTCCAGCTCCGGGCTCTCCAGGCAGCGGGGTCCCAGCAGGGCTTGGTAGGGGTCTGGGACCCCGCTGGCAGCTGGGACAGTGCCTTGCCTTCACTGGCACGTGGAGTGCCGGGGTGTGCTCGAGCCCACACTCATCCACACCACCAGCCACCCGGTACAGGTGTGAGCAAGTGTGTTTTGGGGCAGGGCTGCCTCCGAGCTGGGCCAGCACCGGCCCAGCATGGCCAAGGTCTCCGTTGGGAGCTGAAGGCGCTATGGGCAGACAAAGGTTTAATGAGGGTTTGTTCATCTCTCTCTGATCCTTCCGCCCATTATCTAATCAGAGCAGGGCATTTAAAAGGCCACAGTGCAGGGTGAGTCACTTCCCTGGTTGGTGCCTCAGTTTCCCCACAGGTAGCGCGCCGGGGGTGAGCTGAGCCTGTCTCCCAGCAGCGTGCCTTGGCGCTGGGGAATGTGGCGCAGTGGGTCCAGCCCAGGGCCAGATTCTTCCCTCTGCTCTTCGCTCCGCATTGACTCACCCACACCCTGAGCACACCACCTCCCTCCCTCCCCCGGGGGGCTGGGGAAGGGGTGCAGGGTGGCCTCGCTTCGGCAGGCACCCCTGAGCACCCAGGGAGGGTCCGGCAAGAGGGAGGGGGAAAGCCAGCCCTGCCTGGAGGTGCTGGGACACCCTGACATACAAGTGTCCAAGCACAGGGCAGCCACACGGCACCCACACCTCCAAGCATGGCACAGGGCAGCCTCTGCCCGGCCGCTGCTGCCCAGCCCTGTGTCCAGCCAGGGTCCGGCTCTCCTCCCGCCAGGATTTCCTGCTGTTCCCAGAACAGGCTGTAGCCCCGCATCCGCGGGGGAGTGGGTGACCCCACACAGCCATCAGCTGGGGACCAGCCTGCCACCCCGAGCAGCACCAGGACCTGGGGTCAGGCACGACGTGCGGCGCCAGCACTGGTGTCCCACAGCTGGGGCCACGTGGCAGCACTTGTGGCGGTGCCCCCTGCCCTGGCCAGCCCCCACCCACCCGGTGCAGGGAGGGTCGGGCAGGCAGCTCCATCACTGTAAACAGGAACCGCAGCCGGAGGGAGAGCGCAGCCTGGCCAGGAAGCGAGGGGGTGCGTGCACCCATGACGGGATGTGTGTGAGCAGCGTGAGCCAGTGTCCGGCCTGGCTGGGGGGGTGTGGGTGGGGGTGCAGCCCCCACCTGGGTCAGCGTGCATGGGGGTGAGCGTGTGTGCCGGTGTCTGTGTGCAGAGCAAGCATGTCTGTGTGTGCATGAGTGTGCCTGGTTGGGGCTGTGCTGCTGGAGGGGTTGCACACGCGTGTGCGGGGATGAAGCAGGAGGAAGCGCCTCCTCCCGGGGCCAGGGCTCGGCAGGGCGACCAGCATCCCCGTGGCACCTCTGGCACAGCAGGATGGCACAGACATGGGCGGTGGGCACGGGCACACTCATGCAGACACATGCCTCGGTGAGCGCCAGGCTTGGGAGCGGGGCCGTGTGTCAGCATGCCCACCGCCCATGCCTGCACCATCCCGTGGCCTGTGCAGTGCCAGAGGTGCCACAGGGCTGCTGCTCACCCTGCCAGACCCTGGCCCTCCTGGCAGCAGCCCTGAGCCCCCCGAGGTGGTGATGGGGGCGCCAGGCAGAGGGGCACCCGTGGCGCTGGGCTGGCACCATGACCCCTGCCCAGGTGAGGTTCCCACATTCCTGACGTGGGCCTGAGCGGAGCAGCGGGCAGGCGGGGATGGGGATGTCACCACGCTGAGTGTGTGCCCACGTGTCAGTGCGTGGGGCAGCCCAGCGGGACATGCCACCCCCACCCCCCGATGGCCATCCCACACCAGGCCCCAGGGCCTTGCAGCAGCATCACCCCCGGCCCTTGCCACAGGCTCAGGCTCTGCAGGATCCATCCCACGCTCTGCCCTGTGTGCAGGCAGGATTTGGCCGGTGTCCCCTGGGCAGCAGGGACAAGCCCCCACGGGTGGGCTCAGCACCCCCCATCACCAGCCATGCTCCCGTGCGACCCCCTGGGTGGTGGCACCGAGCGTTCCGCAGCCACGGGGCAGTGGTGAGGGTTGGGTGCTGGGGATGCTGCACACCAAGCTGCGCACCCCGAAGGGGGGCGGCCAGACTACACCCCCCATGATGCATTGCGGGAAACACTGGCCCAACCCACTGCGAGGTCGCCTCGGTGCATTATGGGGTGTGTAGTCCCGGGGGGTGGCCGGGCTGCGGGGGTGGGGTGGGGGGTGGGGAGTGATGGGGTCCTGGTGTCTGTAGCGGTGGCACCATGGACACCCTGTGACAATGCTCCCTGGTGCCGGGCAGTGCCAGAGGGGCAGCCCCTGCGCCCCCCGGCTGAGGTGCGACAAGGGCAGGGGCAGCTTCGGGGGCTGGGGGTGGCCATGGCAGCAGGGTGAGGGGATCAGCCCTGGGGCGGCGGCGGAGGCAGAGTGCGGGTGGTGCTGGCTGGCTTGTGGCCACCGCAGCTTTGGCTCCGCTCTCGCCCCGGCTGGACCACAAACCGCCCCAGCCAGCCCTGTGGCAGGAGCTGAGGGATGGGTGGGATGGGATGGGGTGGGGTGGGATGGAGATTTTACTTTCCCCCTGATTTATGAGCCTGGGTCGCCCCACGAACAAGGTTCAGCAGGTACCCAAGGAGGCTACTGAAATCCCAGGTCCTTCCCCTCCCCAGGGCTGGCAACTCGCTTCAGCATTTATAATAATAATAATAATAATAATAATAATAATAATAACAACAACAACAACAAGCTGAGTTGTCATCTGACTCCTGGAGCTGGTGATTTAAAGCAAACCAAGAAATGTTGCGGCAGCATCTGAGAAACGACTGCGCAGGCTGGGGCCGGATCCAGCCGGAGGTCCAGCTGGGAGGGGGCTTTCCGTGGGAGGGAGGGGTGCAGGGTCTCGGGGCTCTAGTTCCTCTCAGCCACAGCGGGCAGGGGGCTGTTCCCTGGGTGCCACTTCCCACCCCAGCAGCCGCTGGATGCCTGCATTTCCAGGGGCTTTCTAGGAGCAGGCGCCAGGTCCTGCCCCACAGGGGGGTCTCAGCCCCCAGGCTGTGCCCAGGAGAGGGTCCCATCAGTGGGCACAAACCAGCAGCATGTGCCCACAGCGCTGATGCAACTGCCAAGACCTCTCCTGACCCGCAATTTCTGCGATTGCCACACCGCCCCCGGCACTTGCACAGGGCTGGCACTGGGTTCCTACATGGGCTGGGGCACAGGACAGGGCTCGGCAGGGACAGCGGCTGCGGTGGCAGAAGGGCAGCAGCAGAGCTGGGGCATGAGGTAGGACTGGATATGGCCCGTGCCGGGGTTCAGGGTTCCCCCTGCCCTCTCCCAGTATGGCTCTGGGCTGAAGCCCAGGCAGGGAGCGAGGCAGGGGAAATGCCCCCAGCCCCCACGGTGGTTTCAGCTGCTGCCAGAGCCCCGGCTGCACGCCAGCCCAGGGATGCTGCGCAGGACTGGGGCCAGCTGGCTGCCCGTGCCTGGCCCCGGGTGCAGCCGGGCCAACCTGCCCGTCTGCTGCTCCGGCTGGTGAGAGGGGAGAGTCAAAGCTCCGCTCCCACCCCGTCAGGGGGTGCTGGCCACGGGCCGGCAGCGTCAGGGGCTGGCAGAGAGGCAGCAGGGCTGAGGGCAGGGAGCCACTGACCCTGCGTCAGCGGGGACGGAGAGCTCAGCGTCCCGAAGGGGACCGTGAGCTCAGGGAGCCAAGAATAGCCTTGGCCTCACCGTAGGCAGCGGGGCCACGGCCCAACACAGCCAAGTATGGCCCCACACCTGGGCCCACGGTGCTGCTATATCCAGAGGGATTCGCCATCCTTCCCGGAGCCGGGGCCAGGCCATGAGTGGGAGCCTCTGCAGTGACTCCCCCTGCCCCAGCCCCGCACCAGCACTGCATGGCTGGGAACTGGCTCATCCTGGGGTCCGGTGGGAGCTCTCCAGCCCTGCACTGTGCTGAGGTCCCCCCTGCCTGCAGGGCTGCCCAGGGTGCCCGGTCCCCCCTACCTGGGTGGCCGCCTAAGTCATCCCAGTGGTGCCTTCACCTCTGGGGCTCACCTGGCCTCAGCCAGACCCGAGGTCGCAGTGATGGGCAGAGCCCCGGGGAGATGGGGTGCCCCAGAGCCAAGGCATGGCAGGCAAGACCAGGCTGGGCCACTGGCTCCGGCTGCATGAGGCCGGCAGTCAGAGTGTCCCCAGGGCTGTGACGCCTGGACACGCTGCCAAGGGCCACCGGGACACATCCCGGAGAGCCGGGAAACACACGGAGCCGGTTGTGTGTTTCTAAGGACACGCCTGGGTGTTTACAGCCCCACCAGCGTCACCAGCCCCGGCCCCGCCATCCTGCCCAAGGACGCCCCGCACTTGCCACGAGCTGCCGGCCACCAGGCAGCCTCCTAGCTCGGTGGGACGGGGGGCTCTGGCCACGGGGGTGTGTGCCTGGCTCTGTACCGGGAAGGTGGGGATTGCCGGTTCCCGGTTCACAGCAGCAAGCCATGTCTCACCTGAGCGCGCCAGGGCAATGTGAGTCACCGCTTGCCACCATGACTAAGGCTGAGCCGCTTGGCCCTGCAGGGCTCAGGGGATGGGGAGGGGGAGCCGGGACCCCCAGCCCTGCATCTCCCCCACTGAAGCAGTGCTGGCTGTACCTGGTGGGCCAGACCCTGTGGGTGGAGGTGAAGTGGTTCGGCTGCACCCTCCTGCCGGGGTGTGCCCGTGCGAGCCCTGCCGCTGGCCCCGTGCCCGTGGGAACGCTCCCACTCCTGCCGGCAGCTCGGTGGCGGGGCCCCGGTTGGGCACCATGTGGCTGGGCCCCGCTGCCTGTGCCATGCCCCCCGGCATCGGCCCTTTCATGGCCACGCCATTTCCCCATGGAAATGGGATCGTTCCCCTCCCCGGGCTGGGGGCCAGGTGAAATCACAAGGGAAAAGAGTCCCTGTCCCACCTGGGTCCCCCCAGGCTGCACGTTACAAGAAACTCCCCCTCTTCCCTTGTCTCCCTGAGCTCAGCACCAGCTCTGCCCTAGTCCCATGACCCCACACCTGCAAGGGGAGCGCAGAGACTTGGGATAAAATCCCCGTTCGCCCAAGCTGTGAAGTCAGCCAGGAATTCAATCCAAAAGGGGGTTAAAAAAAAAAAATTAATTCGGAAGAGAGAAAAGAGAAAAGCTGCTGCCTGGGCTGGTGGGGGATTTCCCCAAAGAAGGAGGGCTGGGAATTCCCTTCCTTCGAGGGACAGGACTTCCAAGAACCAGCCCCCAAAAGATTCAGGGCTCCCATCCGAAGCTGGTGGGGATGGAGCAGCACCAAGGGAAGCAGAGGAGATGCCACCATGGTCCTGCCCGAGGAGTTGTCACCGTGGTCCGGCCTCGAGTGTGCCCCTGTGCCGGGACATGCAGGCTGGTCAGGCCCTGTGGGAAGCGTCCCCGTGGGACCCCGGGTAAGCCCCTCTCCTCCGCCCCGGTGCATGTGAGCCGCCGCAGGGGCTAATCCGCAGGGCCCAGGTTAGCTAAGCGGATTGCGGGAGCTGCGTGTGGCCTGCAGCGGGATTTGTGTAGGTATTTGCTTGTCGGATCGTCTCTCCCCAAGCTGCTCAGCCATGCGGGGTTTGGAGAACGCTCCCTCTGGAGACGGCAGGAGCCTCTGATGCCGCACAGCAATTATGCCCAAGTCTGACTGTAATCTTTAACGATTTATTCCCAAGGCAACACAATAAACTAAACACACAGAATCTGGGCTGCTGGGAATCCTGGGATCTCCCAGCTTGCGTCTCTGGAGGCTCCGGATACCTTTGACCATACTGAAATCTGCACATGCTTCCTAAAGCACCAGCTCCCGGAGTCATGGGACTGCTGAAGGAGATGAGCTTCCTCCCAGGCAGGAGATGGAGGCGTGCAGGGAGGGTGGCGACCGTGAATCTCCTCGGGGCTGCAAGGACGTGGGGAGATAAACTGCCCTTGGGGCATGGCGTGCTTTGCCAACAGAGCGGGCCACATGCCCAGCCAGCGTTGGGGCAGCTGCCCCATGGCTGTGACATCCCCTCGTCCCTCCCCACAGGCCTGGGGTGGGGGCTGGGCCCTAAGGAGGTGGCTCTGGGATGATGCCTGGAGCCCACCACAGCCCCTCCTGGTACACAAGCTTGAACCGTGGCAGGGCCAAACGTGCCGGGGCCGGGCTGCCCCTCTCCTTGTGGGGCCTCACCCCACACAGCAAGTTGGGGACCTGCCCCCCGGAGGGGCGGCTTCACGGGCCCGGGGCTCCGCAGCTCCCGGGGAGAACAATGGCGCGTCCCTGCCCCGGCCCCTCTCCCAGGGACAACAATGGCAGGAGCTGGAGCCGGAGCCGCCTGAGCTCATCTCCCCCCTGAGAGCCTGGAGGGGGCCGGGGCGGGCGGGGGGCCGCGGGCTGTGCCACAGAGGCTCCCTCCCAACCCAGCTCTGCTCTTTGCACGTGGAGGGGCCTCACTCCCACCCCAACGTGGCTCTGCAACCACCCCAGGCAGCGTTTCGGGGCTACAGAGAGCTCCCCCCGCCCCCCCATCACTGCTGCTTCACCAGTCAGGGACGTGTGGCCCCCTCCCCGCTGCAAACTGGCCGCCAGATCCCCACCTCCAGCTGCTTTGTGTCTTGGTTGTGCCAGGGCATTGTCTGCGAGGGAGAGACCCAGCACCGTCAGCCTGAGGTCACGCAGCATCTCCCCAGCATGCTCCCCACGCACTGGGGCAGCTGCCAGCCCCCCAGAGACTGTCCTGGGGGAACAGTGGCCTGTGTGTCTGCTCCAGGGCACCCACCGGGGCACCACACCCCAGCACCAGCGGTACACTGGCCCCTTGCTTCTCTCCTCCAAAAAATTCTGTAGGGCTGAGTCCTTGTCCTGACTGGGAAGTAGGTGGTTGGCAGAGGGAATCCCTAGGGGAGGGACAGCCCAACCTCGCTATTAGACATCAGAGAGTCTCCACCGAAGCTCAGCTTCCCAGGAGAGTTCAGCCCATCGGTTCCCCATGCACAGACTGACTTTGACCCCCAGCGATGCGACAGCCGGATGGGGAGAGGAGTCCAGACCGCCCCCTCCCCCCCACCCGGCTGGTCCCCCCTGCCTGCCCGCGGGGTGCAGCAGCCCCGTGTGACCGGGACCCCCGGAGGGACAGAGCCGGGACCCCGGGAGAGGCCAAGCCCCCCCTGGGGGAGGGGAGGGGGGGCTGAGACGGGGGGGGCAGGGGGATGCCGAGCAGGGACGCCGCGAGAAGGACCCGGGATGGAGGGCAGGGGCGGGGACCCCCAGGGAAGGGACCGGGCGGCAATGGCCGGGACCCCCCCCGGGACCCCCCCCTTCGGGAGCAGGTGCGGCCGCGTCACCTGCGGGTCCCGCCGCGGCCGGGGCCGGGGCCGGTCCCTGCCCCCGCCAGGCTCCACCCCGGGCGGTGCGGGATAAAACTTGGGGCACCTCCCCAGCAGCTCCGCGTCAGGGCTGCGCTGGGGCGGGCGGCAGCGCTCGGGAGGGGGCACGGCACGGCACGGCACGGCGACACCCCCCTCCCCAGGAGCCTTCAGGGGTCTCGCTCCCCCTTCCCACCACCGGAGGCAACTGAGTTCCAGCCGCGCCGGGGAACCGCGGGGCAGCGCTCCGGGCTCGGTGAGTGGGGCCGGGCCAGACCATCGCGGGGGTCCCGGGGAGGTGGGGGGGACACGACACGGGACCGGGACACGAACCGGGACACGGGACCGTGGCTGCGCTCACTCAGTTTTCGAGGAGCGGGCGGGGTGGTCTCGCTTCCCCGGGGGACACGCGGCAGACCCCAGCCGCTCGCGGTGTCTGGAGCGCTCCCCATCCGCCGGGACCCTCCGTATCCCCGGTCGCTCGGGGCTTCGCCCGCCCTCGGGGCACGGAGCACCGGGGCTGGCTCCCCTCGCCCCGGCTGCCGGGGTCCCCGAGCGAGGCCTCCCGGGGAGCGGGTTGCGCCCCACTCAGCCCCCGCCGCGTCCTGGGGAGCGGCTCCGAGCCCCCAGCCCCGGCGCGCCGGGGGGGTCGCCCCGCTCCGTACGAGCGGGAGGGCAGCGGACCCGGGCGCTCCGCGGCCGCGCTCCCCGGTGCCTCGCAAGGGCTCCCCGGACGCGGGAGGCGCGGCGGGGCCGGCAGAGGGCGCCCGCGCTTTGCTGACTCATAGCCCCCCTCCCCCGGCCCCCCCGGCGACGCTGCCGGGCCCCGGAGCCCCGTTCCACCTCCCGGGCCGGGGCTGGGGGTGCTGGGTCGGAGGTTCCCGGGGCGAGGGTGGCAGGAGCGTGCTGGGGGGGCGCAGCCCCGCGTCGGGGCAGTTCCTCGTAGCTGTAACGGCGTCACCGGGAGGATGACCGGGCGAGTGCGTGTGACCAACCGCGGGTGACTGCGCGCGTGTGTGTCCCCCCCCCCCCACCCTTTCCGCCTCGGTGTCCCCGCGTCACTCGGCTCCGGGGGCTCCGGCCCCGCAGGCACTTCCCCTCCCGCCGCGGGGGGCCGCCCCCACCGCAGCCCGCCCATGTCCCGCAGTCACCACCACCCCCCCAGCGCTGCCCGGGCCTCGCACCGGCTCCCGGGGCGGCCGGCGCTGCCGGGCCCTTTGTTGCCCGCCGGGGTTATGAATGGCGAACGGCTCCGGGGGGGCGCCGGGGGCGGGGCCGCGTGGGCGGGAGGAATCCGGCCGGGCCGCCCTTCCACCGGGCCACGTGGGGACCTGCACCCGCCATCTATTGGCTGCCTCCGCGGATATCTGGGCGCCCGGCGCGTCGCTATTGGCCGCGGCCGCCGGCGGAGCCGGAGTGAATGAGGGCGAGGCCCCGCCCGCGGCCGTTGCTACATTGTAACTCCGCGCGCGGCCCCCGCCCGGTGGAGCGCGGCGACGGCGGCGGCCGGTTCGGCGGGTCCGGCCCCAGGGAACGGGGGGAGCGAAGCGTCCCCGGCGCCTCCCCGCCCCTCGCCGCGGCCCCCGGGCCCGCACCCCGCCCCCAGGCACCCCGCGAGCGAGCGGCGGAGAGAAAGAAAGGCGGCGGCGGCGGCGCAGGCAGCAGCAGGGCGGGCAGCGCAGGCAGCGCCGCTTCCACCGCCCCCCTCCCGCAGGCAGCGCCGCCTCCCCGCGGCCCCGCCAGCAGCCGCCGGAGCGAGCGGAGAACGGGTGGTTTTTTTTGTTTTTTTTTTTTTAATCGTTGTTATATTTTTTTTATATTTTATTTTGCCTGGGCCGCGTAGGGCCCTGCCAGGGGATCGCCACCCCGGCCGCCCCCCCCTCCTTCGGCTCGTCCCGGCCGCTTGAAGCTGTACCGGGGTCCCCGCGGCCGCCGGCGGAGTGGGCCCCGCTCCCTCCTTTGTCCGCTCCCGGCCCGCCCCCCCTCCTCCCCCCGTTCCTGCGCCGGCCCCGACCGCCGCTCCCCCCGCAGGCCGGCGGATGGACCCGCAGCCCGGCGCCAGGAGCTGCAGCCGCGGGGCTCCCGCCTGCGAGGTGGTCCCGAACGAGCCCCCCATGAACCTCTACATCAACACCACCACCGGGACCCGCTATGAGCTCTCCGTGCCCGCCGAGGAGACGGTGGAGGGGCTGAAGCGGCGGCTGTCCCAGCGGCTCAAGGTGCCCAAGGAGCGGCTGGCTCTGCTGCACAAAGAGAGGTAGGGCTCGCCCGGGGGGGGGGGGGGGCGTTGGGGCCCCATCCCCGGCCGCGGGGGCGGCCCCCTCGCACCGGGCTCGGCACCGCACAAAGGCTCCCGCCCCCTTCCCCCTGCCTGGCCCCATTCCTCGACGGGGCGGGAGGGCAGAGCCGGGGGGGAGCCCGGGGGGCCGCGGGCGGGGGCGAGCGGGGGCCGGGGCGGAGGGAGGGCGGCTCTGGGCCGGGGACCGGAGCGCGGCCGCCGCCCCCTCGCCCGGCCCTTGCCGGGCTCCTTTGTGGGCGGCGGGCGCCGGCCGTGCCCCGCGGGGGCCCTGCCCTTTGTTCTGGGCTCAACTTCGGCGGCGGCGCGGCTCGGCCCCCCCGGAGCCCCCAGCGCGGGGGGGGGGGGGGGGGCCCTTTGTCTGCCGGGGGCCCGGTCCGGGGGGGTTGTGGGGCCGCTCAGCCCCGGCCTGCGGGAACTTGGAGAGTCCCACCCGGATCGGGGAAGGGATGGCGGGGGGCATGCATCTGCCGGCGCCCCCGGGGGTGGGGGGGACCGCCCCACCGTGCCACCCCCCCCCCCGCCCTACTCTGCCTCCGGCTCCTTTCCCACCTCCCGGGGCAGGTTTCCCTGCGGCCCCCCCGCGCCGTCCCTGACCGGCTCTGCCGATGGCTGCGATGCCCCTGGGCCCCGTTTGCACCGTGTGCGCCCCCGGCACCGTGTGTGCTGTGCCCCCCTCCCTCGGCCACAGGGGGCAGCTGGGGAAAGAGGCAGCAGAACTGGTGCGGTGCTGGGTCCCCCCCCCTGCCTGTCGGGGGTGGGAGCTTGGTCCCCTGGTAGCAGCCAGGCTCGCAGCTGGGGTCCCCCCGTCCTGTGCGCCCCCCCCCCCCCGTCGGTGCACGGAGCCGGCTGAGGCAGCGCCGACCTCACTTGTATCCGTCTCCTCCCCCCCACAGCCGGCTCAGCTCTGGAAAACTGCAGGACCTGGGGGTCGTGGAAGGAAGCAAGCTGACGCTGGTGCCCACCGTGGAGGCCGGTTTGATGGTAAGCGGCCTTTTCCTGCTGCTCCCTCCCTCCCACTCGTTCCCATCTATTATTAAAGCCCCGGGCGAGGATGTGCTGGCAGCCCTGTGGCTCTGCTGCCCCAGCCCTCGCAGGTAGGCAGCGCCGGGCTGGCCACGGCAGTGGGTTTAGTATTTCGTAGCTTTCTCGGGGCTTGTGTAGAAATAGTGGAAGTGACATTCATCCCTCCCCTCCTGCTGCACAGACGCCCCCTCCTTCTCTGCATTTGTAATGTTAATTTCCACCCCCCCTCCTTTTTTTTTTTTTTTTTTTCCCCAGTCCCAGGCATCCAGGCCGGAACAGTCGGTGATGCAAGCTCTGGAAAGCTTAACTGAAACTCAGGTGAGAGGCTTGATGCCGGGGCACTGAGATAGAGACAAAGGAAGCGAGGCGAGGCGGTGGGGGGGTGGGCGCTGCATTGACCTGACTCCTTCCCCTCCCCAAAAGGCTCTGGTGTTTAGTGCTTCGTTTAGGTTTCCCCTTCAGAAAGGGTTGGGAGCGCTGAGGGTGGTGCCCGGGGCAGGCGCCGTCATCCTGTGCAGCACCGAGCGCAGGGAGGTCCCACGCTGCAGCGCTCGCAGCCCAAACACGCCGGGAGCCGGGGAGGGCAGAGGCGCTGGGAGGTGAAGTGACTCACTCAAGGTCACGCAGCAGGTCGGTGGCAGAGCTGGGCCGCCCAGGGGGT
This sequence comes from Falco cherrug, assembly GCF_023634085.1. NCBI lineage: Eukaryota > Metazoa > Chordata > Aves > Falconiformes > Falconidae > Falco > Falco cherrug. The sequence continues at coordinate 46,630,614 of NC_073700.1, read as the reverse complement.
GTGGGGCTGCAGCCCCCCCACCCCCCCAGCTGTCTGCCCCCCAGTGCGGAGGCAGGGCTGCCCACCTGCCTCGTGGCTGGTGCTGTACGTTGCAGGGGGCTTGTGGGGTTGCAGCTGCCCCCCCTCCCCCCCCCCCCCAAGTTGTCTGCCCCCCAGTACAGAGGCAGGGCTGCCCACCTGCCTCGTGGCTGGTGCCCTGCGTTGCAGGGGGCTTGTGGGACCACTGGGCTACCCTGGGGGCTTGTGGGGCTGCAGAGCCCAGCTTCTCCCAGCACCCAGAGGGTTCTTCCCCCTCTCCTTGGAGCCGTCCTTGCAGGGCAGGGGGTGTTGGCCATGCCTGGGTGTTCTGGCACTCGTGTGCCTGCTCCGTGGCCTTGTGTGCCGGGTGCCAAGGAGGGGGCGTAGGGGGTGGCGCTGGTGGGGGCCGTGTTTAGAATAACTGTGAAGTTTCTTGGCGGCTGGTGGGGTGGCCTGCGGTGTGGGAGGTGGCGTGGGTGGGGGGTCCCTCCGCCTGCGGCGCGGGAGGAAGCGTTCCCAGCGTTGGGTGAGCTGCTGCGGGTGCGCGCGCAGCCACCGGCCGCCTGCCGCGAAGGTGGAATTTACCCCCAGCCGCGCAGGCCCTGGCTTCTTTGTTTTCAGTCTCTTTATTATTGCTGTTAAATGCTTTCCTTCCTTTCTGGCCAGTGGTGCAGCTTTTTTTTTTTTAAAGGTGGCGGGTGTTTTTGTTTTTGTTTTTTTTTAACCTGTCTCACTGAATGTGGAGGAGGGGGCTGAGCGCGGTGCTGTGCCATGGGCTCAGCCAGAGCTGGACCGGGTGGGGGGCTTGGTGGGGGCACGGCTGTGCCCTCTGTGTGGGGATGTGGCAAGGGCCAGGGCTGGCCCCCTCAAAGGGACCTCCATCAGCGGTGCCCAGGGTGACCTTGACTTTGGCAGCTGGTTTAACCCTGTGTGGACCAAGGGGTTGAGCTTGCACCAGGAGTCCTGTGCCACAGGCTGTCCCTGCGGAGCCCAGTCTGCTTGCGGGGTGCTGGCAGTCCCAGCTGGGGTGCAGAGCTGTGGGAGGGGGCTGGTTCTGGCAGCCCAGCCTGGGGGTCCTGGTGTGTGTCCTGGCTTTAGGGCTGCAGCCGTTTCTGGCGGGAGCTGTGTGGTTCCCTGCTGGGGTGGGCAGTGATGTGTGATGGACTGGGGAGCAGCAGGGCCAGGGAACCCATGGAGCTGCCCAGAGCAGGGGGGTTTGGGGTACCCCCTGCATCTGGGGGGGCTTGTAACAGCCAGCATGGCTCCCATCAGGCAGGCAGCAGTGGTCCCTCCTGGCCCAGCACAGCAGGGGTGGGGGAGAGATGTGTGGGCTACGGTCTGGTAGCCCCCCCCGCCCTGCGCTGCCTGGTTTTCCCCTGGAGGCTCTGCCGGGTGGGCAGGGGTCTGGCAGCCCGGGTGTGCTGCGGCAGGCGGGTGGTGCTGGCTGTGGGCAGCAGCTCAGCACCTCCCTGCCCGCTGCAGATTCCTCCCAGGTTGGTGATTCAGGAAGCCAGAGCTGTGCAGGAGGAACCGCCAGCACCTGGGGGGGCGGAGGGGGGGAGGGGGGGGGGGGCAGGAAACCACTCCTCTCATTCATGCTTTGCTTGGCTCTGCCTGCGTCACGCATCCTCCGGCAGCGCAGGGAGAGCTGCACCGACTTCCTCTGGGGGCGGCGGGGGGGCTGGGGCGCTGCCACCCCCTCCCCACCCAGGTACCTTTGGGGAAGTGGCTGCCAGGCAGGAGGTGACGCTGTGGCCCGGCCGAGCGGCACGGGGTCTTCCTGGAAGGGCTTGCTGTGCTTCCTTCCGCTGGGCACGCTCAGGCTGCCCCCGCTTTCCAGGGAGCCGTGCCCACGGCCCCGGGGCGGGCAGCTGGGGCCTGATCCTGCGGCATCAGCTCTTCCTGCCCCCAGCCCCTTCCGCCCCATCGCAGAGCACGGGGAGACGGGACAGGGACGCATCCTGCCCAGCTCTACCGGGGCCAGAGGAATGTGGCTGAGGGGCTCTGGCCCTCTGCCCTCCTTGGCATGGAAAAAACCCCGGGCAGGGGTTGGGTGGTGGACCCAGCTGCTGGCCACAGCTGTGCCCGGCTGGACAGCCGGGGGGGGGGGGGGGCTGTTTCCTGTCTCCCCCCCCTCCCCCATCCTTGCTCTGGGCTTGTTAATCCCTGCTGGCTCTGCCAGTTTCCCTGCAGTTCTGTGGGGGTGCTGCCCACCCTGCTGAGGGCAGGGGCTGCTCCCCAGCAGCCCGGGGGTGTCTGGGGCTGGGGACTGGGGTGACGCGGGGCCAGGCGGCGGAGGGAGGTGGGAATGCGGTGTTCTCTGAGTCATCGGCCTTTCTGAGAAGCAGCCGGGAGCCACTTGCCCTGTCCCTGTGGGCTTTGAGCCCGGCACAGTGCAGCCGGGTCCCCTCCCAGGGTTTGGCAGGGTCCCGGGAGACCACCAGGCACGGGGGCTTGAGGGCACGCGGTGGCCCTGGACCCCTTGGTCAGGCTGTCCTGGCCCCCGTGGCAGAGCCAGCTGGGAGGGACGGGGTCCTCCCCAGGCGGTTGTGGGCGGCCGAGCAGGCGGCTGGGTGGGACATGTTTGCATTGGAGCGGCCCGGTTTTGCCGGGGGGTGGTGGTGGGGGTTGGCAGCGGCGTGGGGGCGGGTGCTGGGAGCCCCAGAGCTGTGCTGCTGCCAGCCCAGCCGCCCTGCCCGGGGCACCCCGGGGACCAAGCCTCTGGGGGGGGCAGGGCACTGTGGGACCCCCATGCCTAGGGAGAAAGGGGTTGTTATTGGCGTGGCTGGGAAGCACCCAGCAGTGTGGGTTTGGGGTGCTCTGGGTTCTCGTGGGTTTGGGGTGCTCTGGGTTCTCGTGGGTTTGGGGTGCTCTGGGTTCTCGCAGTGCTGGCGAGGGGTCAGGCAGGGCACAGGCAGGTGTGAGTCAGATGGAGCAGGGAGGCGATTTGGGGTGCAGGCTGACGTCAGGGGGCCCTGGGGAGTTGCACGGTGCTCCCCCGGGCAGAGCGAGGGATGCCGGGGTTGGTGGAGGGTCGCAAGGGCTGGTGTGGGTGTTCCTGCCCCAATTACACCACCCACCCCCGCCCAGGTGAGGGAGGGCTGTGAAAAGAACCTGCTCTGAGTCTTGGTGGGGGAAAGGATGGGAGCCCCCCTGCCTGTCCCAGGCATGTTGCTGGGTGGCAGGAGGGGGCCGGTCCCCTTCCCCAGGCACGCTGGCTGGGGGAGAGCGGTGTCAGGACCTGGTCTGTGGGGTCCCGGTGGGGGTGGGGCTGGGGTGCTCCTGGGGCTCTGGGCAGCTGCTGCCTGTCCTGGCGCTGCTGCCTGCTGGGAGCAGGAGCCCAGGTGGCTGCGTCGGTGATGCCAGAGGGGCTGTTGTGGCTGGAGCTGGGGTAGTCGTGACTGAGCGGTGGGGATGGGGGGGTTACTGCATTCGTGGGGGGGGTGGAGCTGCCAGCTGGTTACGTCTCCATCCGTGGCTTCTGCGGGCAGGGAAACCGAGGCAGAGTCTGAGCCGTGGGGCAGGATGGGGGCTGGGGTGAAGCTTTCCTGTGGCCAGGTGCTGTGTGCATGCACATGCGTGTGTGCATGCGTGCCCGTGTGCATGCCTGCCATCCTCTCCCGCCCCCTCACCCCGTAACCTCCGTGTCCAGAGCTGCAGTGTCTCCTTCACGCCCACCTCTTCCTCTGCAGCCTCCGCCTGACATGCTCGGGGCTTTGCTGCTGGTATTTTTAAAGCTGCTTTTCCCACGGCTTCTCAGAACCGGCCTCCGCTGGAACGGGGCGTGGGGGAGCCAGGACGGGGCTGGGGGAGCCCAGAGTGGGATGGGGGGCTGTGCTCTGCAGAAGTGCCAGCTCCTACCTGGGAGGAGGGGGTGTGGGCCAGGGGGGTAATGGTGGGGGGGGGGAGCACAGCTCCGTGGGCTCTGCTTGGGACACCTCACCTTGTCCTCCGGGTGACGGTTGCGTCCCGAAGGTGCTGGTGGGGGTGTGGGAGGGTGACGTCTGCCAGCAGCCGTGCACAGCGCTGCACGTGACGGGCTGGGAAAGCCAGTCCTTGCTGTGCCCTAGAATAGCTCGGCTGGGGGGGGTGGCGGTGGTGGCGTCATCCCCATTAGCTGTGACCTGGTGTCCTGCCCACAGCCCTGCCTGTGTGTGAGCCCGCGCCCCTCAGCTGGCTGGGTGAGAGGCACAACGCCCCCCCCCCAGCAGCACAGACTGGGATCACCATGGTGGGGGGGCTCACAGCTGCCCCAGACCCCCAGGAATGTGAGGGCGGGGGGGGGGGGTGGGGGGGTGGTCCCCTGTTTCTTGGAACAGATGTCAAGTGATTTAGTTGGGGGGGGGGGAGCACAGTGTGCTGGGGGGCAGCAGATGATGGGGATTGGGCCCCCCCATCCATCCATCCATCCACAGCTGTGACCTGGGCAGGGTCTGGCCTCTGCTCTGTCTCTGTGCTGCAGCTGCTCCATCACCTGCCTGTGACAGAGCCCTCCGGGGTGGGCAGGGGCAAATTCTGCCTGTGCAGCCACTCTGTAGGCCCCCCCCCGCCCCCGGCTGCATTGGGGCGGGGGGGGGGGGGGAGGGGTTTGCACAGGACGTGGACTGCCCTTTCCTGCCTCATAGCCCCAAGTCATGGCAGTGGGACCCGGCATGTCCTCACCTGCCCCCTCCCCATCTTCCTGGCACTGGAGCATACTCCCTGTGCTGGGGGGGGGGGGGGGATGGGACGCCCCCTCCTTGCTGGTGCTGGGCTGGCCAGAGGAGCGGCGCTGGCAGCTGTGCAGCTGCGCAGCCGGCTGTGGCCCCTGCCTGCCCTGCCCACCGGGTGCTGGCGGGGGCACCCTGGCTGTGCCGGGTTCACTGCCGGGGGAGGGGCAGGCAAGCGGGCACGCTCGTTCTGTGCTGGGAGGTAAAGGGCAGGAGAGAGAAAAATAACCCCCTGGCGCCGTCAGCTGATGGAGCTGGCACCAGGCTGGGGTCACGCGGGGACGATGGCTGGGCTTGCCTGCCTGCCAGGCTGGCACGGCCAAGGGCCTGGGCAAGGGCTCTGGGGAGGGGGTTGCCCTTTCCTTGCCCTAACGACCCATTCCTATGGCTGTGTGCCCCTGGCAAGACCGGTGGGGCCAACGGACATCTCCCTGCTTAGCACTGGGGGGGGCTCCACGTGGTGGGCTTGCCGTGTGCCAGGGCTGACAGGGGGGTCCTTCTCTCCCCAGGTCAATGACTTCTTGTCGGGACGGTCCCCGCTGACCCTGGCACTGCGTGTGGGTGACCATATGATGTTCGTGCAGCTCCAGCTGGCAGCTCAGCAGAGCAGCGGGCAGCTCCAGCACCGGCATGTCATCGCCAGCCGGGGCGAGGCGGGGGCCGCCGCCAGCCCCCACTGCCGGACACTGCATGGTGGTACCGGCTCCGGCTTTGCCCGCATCCCTGTGGTGCCCACGTGCCAGCAGAGCCCGGCCCCCAGCCCTGCGCCCACTGCGCCAGCCCCCCCCATGTACTGTAATGCCCCCCACCCCACTCCCGTCACCGCTGGGATGTTCCGGTCGCACGGGGCCAGCACGCAGACAGTGAACAGCAGCGTGGTCTCCTCCTGCTCAGAGGTGAGTCAACCTGGGAGGGGGGTGCTCCTGGCACCTTTGGGGCGGGGGAGCAAGGCTGTGCGCTTCCCAGCCCTGCTGTGGTAATGCCCTTCCCTGCCTCAGTTGCCCCATGTGTGGAACGAGGGTGTTCCCCTGCCCAGTTTGCAAAATGCCCCCAGGTCCTGGGGAGGGGCTGGGGGACAGGGTGTAATGTAGGCCCTTACTCTGCTCATCTTCAGACCTTGCCTGTCCCTGCAGCCCTGCATGCTGCCAGCACTCTGCTGCTGCTTCCCTGTTAGCACAGCACTGTTGGCCTGGGGTGGGGGGTGACTATCAGGACCCCCAGAGCTGGGGACACCAGTGCACAGAGGAGTGGGACGGCCATAGTTTTTTGTGTCCCAGTAAAACTGGGGCTGGGGGTGTCTGCTGGACTCTGCTCCCTGCCTGGGGCTGCTGCAGGGGTCTCCTGACGTGACCCAGGTGGCTGCGTTGCCCCCCCCCTCCCCGGTGCCCTGGCATGCCTGGGTCCCCTGCCTGGAGGCTGACCCTGCATCTCTCCCACCCATCCAGGTGGACTGCAGCACCCGCAGCAGCAGCTCCCCGGGCAGCAGCCCTGCCCCCACGGCCCGATCCCGCAAACCCGGTGCGGTCATCGAGAGCTTCGTCAACCACGCGCCTGGGGTCTTCTCAGGGACCTTCTCCGGTACGTGATGCTGTGCCACCCTGAGGGCTGCGGTGGAGGCAGCTGGGGGGCGGGGGGGGGGGATGTGGAGGGGGATGGGGGTCTCCAAGCCGCTCATCTCACACCCACCTCTGCCCTCCCACAGGCACTTTGCACCCCAACTGCCAGGACAGCAGTGGGCGGCCGCGGCGGGACATCGGCACCATTCTGCAGATCCTGAACGACCTCCTCAGCGCCACGCGACACTACCAGGGCATGCCCCAGTCCCTGACACAGCTCCGCTGCCAGACGCAGTTCTCCTCCTCCTCCTCGCCCCCCGCCTCCCCAGACCTCACCACCAAAACTACCTCAGAGCCGCTGCCCGCGGCCGCAGCCTCCCCCCCCCTGCACCCCGTCGTCCAGTGCCAAAGCCAGATCCGGATGTGCAAGCCCAGCGGTAAGCCTGTGGCATCCGTGCCTCGCGTGGGAGGGGGCTGTGCCGGCCCCCGGGGCCTGCTGCGTGCCGGGGTCGCCCTGACCAGCCCCACCACCCGCGCGCTGTGGCAGTGCCCAGTGCCAGGGCTCTGCGGTGGGAGCTTGCCGGTGTTGGGGTTTGGCACCCATGGGTCGGTCCCATGGGAGGGGGTGGGGAGCCCCTGCAGCCCCCCAGGTTGGAGCTGACACCCTGTTTGCGCAGGATTGCTCCCCGTGACAGCCCTGCGGAGCCCAGTGCTGGATTCGCTTAAACCTTTGGGTTTGATACTGGGAATTTTTTCTCCTCTAACAGACCAGCCTCCTGCTGCTCCCGGCACAGATGGGTGTGCTGGAGGGGCTGGGGGCACCCCAGGGCTCAGCCCCCCTCCTGCCTGTGGCAGAGGGAGCAGGCGGGGGCTGGCAGGCAGGATGGGGCCAGGGGCCCTGGGAGGGGGCTGTGGCAGAGCCCCTGCCCACCCCTCCCCCCGGCTGGGAGTGGACTGAATGATTGACAGGTGTCTGTCAGGGTGGGGGCCCTGCCTGTCTGCAGGGGGTGGGGGGGGAGTTTCCCGCCTGCCTGACCCTGCAGGGGAAGGGGTCACCCAGCATCCCTGGGGACCTGGAGGGGTCCCCCCCCGCCTGCCCTGCCCTGCTCCAGCCACTCTGTCAGCCACAAAACCTGCAGAGACTTGGGGGGGGTCCGTTGATCTGGGGGGCACCAGCACCTGCGGTGTCCCCCCTCCCCCAAGAGCCCTGGGCCTTTCCCTGCTGCAGGGGGTGGGGGGACACACGATGCCACCCCTGGGCTCTGGCTGCTCACCCCCCTCCATGTGTGCAAACCCCCCATCCCAGGCTGGGTTCGAGGGGGGGGGGTTGGTTGGGGGGGGGGTGCCCCCCTGCCAGGGCACAGCATGTGGCTCCTGTGTCCCCCCAGGCAGTTGCGGGGAGCACACCTGCACGCCCTGAGGCCGGAAGGCATCCGGGGGTGCCCACCCTGGCCCCCCCCCCCGCCCCCTGCAATTTGCTTAGAGAAAAGAAGTGAAACAGCCAGTGGTGGCTGGGGGGAGCTCGTCCTCCCCTCTGGGTTTCATCTTCCTTCTCCCCTGGCCAAGGTGGTGGGTCTGGGCCCCCCCCGGGGGTGGCTCTTTGCTGGCTCCCAGCCCTCGGTGACACGGCCCTGACGTGCTGACACGGCTGACCGTACCCCAGGGCTTTCCGGGGCCACCTGCACCTCGGGGGGGGGGGGGGGGGTGTGGGGGGGGGAAACCTGCCACCCCCACGGTGTGACAAGTCCTCCCAGGCCCTGGCCAGGCTCAGTCTGCTTGCCCTGAGACCCCCAGCCCCTTGGCCCACTTCTGTGCTGGTGTGAAACTCCCACCCCCAGGCCTCCCACCAGCCCTGCACCCGTGGCACTTGCACCAGGGCCGCCTGTGTGGCTTTGCTCTGTGCCAGGACCCCGTCTCCCCCCTCCAGGGGTTCTTGTTTGGGGTTTGCAGGGGGGTTAATCCCCCTGTGCCCTGCTCTGTTCCTGGTGCGTGCTCCCCCTCGCAGTCCGTAGGGCTGCCCCGCTGCGTTTGGGGTGGCCATGGTGGGCTCTGTCCCCATTGCTCGGGACCAGCCTGGGTCCCCATGATGCCAGCTGGAGCAGGGGGCGGGGGGGGCACGCTGTGCCATGAGGTTCAGACGTGGGACCACGCTGGGGCTTTGCTGGGTGCCTGTGGGGGTAAATCGAGGTGGGCGGAAGCAGAGCTGCTCTGTCCCCTGTGTGTGCCTTTGCTGTGTCCCGACGCTCCCCTCCCAGCATCCCCCCACCCTCTCCCACCACAGCTGCTCTCCTGGCCAAGTTTGTTCTGGAGCGGGATCCCTTTTTTCCTCTTTCCCCAGCGCCGGAGCCCACGTCTGGAGCTTCGCTTGTTCCTCCTCCCACATGCTGCAGCAGGGCCAGGCCTGCGCCGGCTGCGGTGCTGCGGTGGAGGGGGCGGCTGGGCTGGCGCCGTGGAAAATACCCCCACGTTGGCACAGCCCCACAGCACGGGAGCTTGTCCCCAGTGGGGACCAGCTGGGTGCCGGCAGTCCCCCAGGCTGCTGGGGATCCTGCTTTGGGGGGTGTCTGTGCACCCGTGCTGGCGGCCCCCCATGACCTCCCCCCCCCATTTTTGCCGTTGCAGGCGACCGCTTGCGGCAGACGGAGAACCGGGCGACGCGCTGCAAGGTGGAGCGGCTGCAGCTATTGATGCAGCAGAAGCGGCTGCGCAGGAAGGCTCGCCGGGACGCCCGAGCCCCCTACCACTGGTTGCCCAACCGCAAGTCCAGCCGGACCAACAGCAACAGCAGCGTCTCCAGCGAGGGCAGCCTGGACCTGGACTTCGAGGACTCGGTTTGGAAGCCAGAGGTCAAGGCGGACATGAAATCGGAGTTTGTCGTAGCATAGAGCCGTGCCCGGTGGGGGCCCCAGGGCCGCGGACTCTGCTGGGGAGACCCCCCCCACTGCTGCCGCCCCAGCTGGTGGTGGTGTCATTTCTGTTGTCATGGGCCAGATCTCCTCTAGATTTGCCATCTCCTGTGACCGGACGCCTCGGGGTTGACCCTGCCTGTGCTGGGGGATGTGTTTCACAGCAGGGGGTCAGCCAGGGCAGCCTCACACACCCACCCCCCTTCCCCAGCTTGGATGGGTTTGGGGAGATATGGGGAGGGGGGAGCAGGCAGGAGCCGCCGGCCCCCCCTCCCCTGCATCCTCCCTGTCTGGGAGCAGGGGGTCCCAGCGCCTGTGGGGCTCCTGGGGGATATCAAAGCTGCTGCTTTGCTGTGAAGAGGGATGCAGTGTGGTGGGCTCTGGCCCCCCAGCCTGGTGTGTTTGCCCCCCACCCCCGGTGCAGGCAGGAGGAGATGAAGTCTCTTTCAGAGGTGCTGGGGGCCCCCCTGGGTTTGGGGGCCATTCGTTTTCCTTCCCTTCTATATGTAGCATTGCTCGGCTGTGGGGCTGGGACCCCCCCCCGGGTGGCGGGGGGGACACACGCGTGTGCCTGGGTGCCGCTAGCCCTACTGCCGCAGCTGGGGGGGGGGGCAGGGGAGGGGGGGGGGGGGCTTTGTTTTGGGGGGGGGTTTAATTTTGGTTTTGGAGGGAAAAGAAATGGCGCCTTCCCTCCGCGGCTGAGACCAACTCCTGAGTCGCTGGACTCCTTCCTGCCCACCTCTTGGTTGGTTGGATTTTCTTTTTTAACTTAAAAAAGGAGAAGAAAAAAAAATGAATAAACCCAGTACTTGGTCATGGCTGTCCACAAGCCGTGGGGCTAATATTTATAGACATTAATTACCCGACTGAGCCAATACTGACATAGTCTTGCATAGGCCGTAGAAATCCTTTTTCTTGTCCAACTTTGATTTTTTCGTCAGGAGATCTGTGCAAATAGAGAACCCATGTGATGTGTTTTTTGTCTGTAAAAGTCTTTTTTTGTGTGTTTTGAGGAGGGGGGGTGGGGGGGAGAGCGAGGCTTTTGGTCTTTAATATTTTATTTTTTATTTTTGAAATAAATTTGGGCAGTCTGGATGCACCCATGCCTACTGTTGCTGTCGGGGGGAGGGGTGGGATGGGGTGGTGCAGGGGCAGCCAGGCACCCTGTCCTCCCAGGGGCAGCACTTTTAAAGTTATTAATCTCCATGCACATCTATGCACGTAATCACTACATGTGTGCACATGCATGGCCACACATGTCCCCTGTGCACACACATGGCTGTGGATGTCCCTACAGCAGCCACGTACACATGGCCTTGTGGATGTGCTCAGCACAGCCGTGCACAGGTGTGTGCCTAACCATGCACATGTGTGTGCACAGGTGCACACGTGTGTGCCCAACCATGCACATGTGTGTGCACTCAGCTCCACAGGAGGAAGGGATGCCTGATGGCATGGTGAGGTGGTGATGGACCCACTCTGGCCTCCCAGGAAGAGGGACCGGGTGCTGGGGTCCCCTTGCCCTGGGCACTGGTGTCGGTATGATGGGGACGGTGTTTCCAACCTGTGCTGGACCCTGATGCGTGGTGCTCGCCCAACCAGGTGAACCTGGTCCTATCCTGCTGGCTGTGCCAACGTGCTCCACCACGGCCCCGAGGAGCTGGGCTGGTTCCACCAGCTGGGCCAGCCGTGGGTGCCGGCACCCTCCCTCCTGCCCTGGCCTCACCGGCTGCCCTGCGTCACAGCGGGCCGGCCGCGGGCCGGGGTGGAGGGGCTGGCAGCCACGAACCAGCTGCCGCCCTGACGCCCCGGTTCAATCCCTGGGGCCCGGCACGGCCGTGCCTCAGTTTCCCCACATGCAGCTGCAGGTTTGTTTCCCTGTGGCTTTCCCCCGCCCCGGGGAAGGTGATGGGGTGGGGATGGCAGTGGGGACATGGGCCAGTGCTGTCCCACCCACGGGGGTTTGCTTCCCACAGCCCTTTCAGCTCTTGGGGGTGAAGAGGCCCAGGAGGAAACTGGGGGGGGTGGGGGCGGTATCGGTGGCTGCACGGTGCCATGGCTGGGGGCACTGTGGGCTGGAGCCCACCCTGCCCTGCACTCCTGTGCCCAACAGGGACATGGTGGCATGGCGAGCACTGGCACTCCTTGGTCCCCGGCATACCCAGGGGGGTAGGGGGTGCCCGGCCCAGGGGAATGGAGCAGGGCTGAGCTGTGCGGCTGTTATTTGGGGAGAGGGCAGGAGTGGCTGCCCATGTCCCCTCTGCCACAGCCCCTTGCTGCTCTGTCACTGCACCCCAAGGACTTGGGCGGAGGGGGAATGACAACACCACAATCCAGAGCCCCACGGGTCACCCAGCACCCCATGGGCAGGACAGGATTGTCCAGCTGGAGCTGGTGGCTCTAGGGGAGAGGAACGCTTGGGAGGGCCCAGCCATGGGGCTGGGGGGGCCTCCCCAGTCCCTGAGTCCCTGGGGGTGACTGAGCCCTGGAGGAAGCCAGGGCCAGGAGAGGAAGTGGCTCAGGTTCCTGCGGTGACATGTGCCACACTGGGCATCCCGGGCATTTGACGTCATTTCGGGTAGAGCGTGCCCCAGGCTGCCCCCCCCGACACCCCCGGCCCGTGCCGCTCACGCCAAATTTGGCAACGGGAAAAGGAGCCGCTCACCGCGCTGGGAGCGACCAGCGGAGCCCTTTTAAGGCAATGGCTGCCTGGCTGGGCACACACGGGATGCACACACGTGTGCATGCTCACGCCTGCCTGTTTGCACATGTGCACGCTCCTGCCCGGCTGTTTGCACGCACATGCATGTGTGCACAGGGATGCGCGCAGGCAGCTGTGCATGGGGACACAGGCAAACAGTCACACTGCGGGTGGGTGGGACGCTGACCCCCTCTGGCCCAGCCTGGGGGTCCCACTGTCTGCTCCTGTCCCTCAGCGCAGGGTTGGGGTGGGGATGGTGGGTGCTGCAGGGTGGGTGGCCTGGGGTGCGAGCTGTGCGTGGGTCAGGCCTGGCCCCAAAGCATGGCACGGCACGGCACAGGCTGGCCCAGCACAGCGTGCCATGGCACAGGCACCCACGGGAGGTGTCTGCGGCTTGGCACAGGCAAGCTGGGACACGGGGCGCCGGATCGCCTGCGCCACCGGGGTGACATCACCGCGCCCGGGGCCGGCAGATGCTGGTGATAAAATGGGGGGGGGTCGCTGGCGGCGGGGCGAGGCCAGGCAGAGCTGCACTGGCTGCCCAGCCCTGGCATTGTGTGCTTCACAGCCCCCTGCATCCCATCCTGCCTCCTCCTCCTCCTCGCTGCCCCTCACCCAGCCATCACCCCAACCCCCCACCCTGCCCCAGTGCTGCCGTGGGGCCAGGCCCACGCCGGCAAGGCTGTGCTCATCCCAGTCCTCCCAGTATGGAGCAATCCAGTAGCGCCAGCATCGAGCCTTTGGTGTGGTGCCTGCTGGAGGGGCAGCATGGGTGTCACCCCGTGAGTGTGCGTCTGCACACGTGGGTGGGGGCTTGCACAGGGGGTGTACATGGGGCTGGATATACAGAGGGTGCTGGGGGGGGGTCTGTTCACGGCGGGAGGGGGTGGTTGTGCACACAGGCGTGCACACACATGAGCAAGTACACGCTTGCAGCTCCCAAACACCCTAGTGGGGCCTTGGCCACGGGCCTGGGGCAAATATTTGCCTTCAGTGGTGCAGAGCTGCCGTGGTGCCTGTGTGTGCTGGCAGGAGAGGGTGGGGGACCCCAGTGCCCCGGGGAACCCCAATGCCCCCCCACTCACACATGGCCAGTGGGTGTGGGTAGGTTGGAGCATGTGCCCCCCCCCCTCCCATCACTCTAGCCCAGCCCCCGCAGTGGGGAGCATGCCAGGAAACACCCACGGTGGGCGAGCGCCTGGCGGCTCCCACGGCCCTCCCAGCACACCCGTGGGCTCTGGCGCACACCCACAGCGCGGCCACAGCCGCAGCACCGCACTGCATGGGGCACACGCCCGGCCCAGGCATGCATGAAGGCTGCACATCAGCTCCTTGCACACCCAGACCCTTGCACACCCAGACCCTTGCACACCTGGACCTTTGCACACCCACCCACCGCACCCTACATCCCCCCCCCCGCACCCTACATCCCCCCCACCCCTGCAAGCACAGCCCAGCCTTGCCATAGTTTGCACACACATGCATGTTTGCAGACATGCATGCACACACCCGTGTACACGCATGCACCCCACCGCCGAGTGCAGCAGCACATGCCCGGCCCATGCCTTCATGGCACCAGGACCCCCGCCCCCCGCTCGCCAGGCTTCTCCCCTGCTGACATAGGGTTGATCACGGCTTGGGATGGGGGGCCCCAGCCCTGCAGCCCCCCGGTGCCACCCACCGTTTACTGGGGCACCCGGCGGTGGCTGCTGGCGAGAGACGGTGCTGGCGCGGCTCTGCCAGACGCCGGGTGGGCGACGAGTTGCCAGCGTGTCCCTGGCAAGAGCTGGGAACACGGCATCTGCCGGCAGCAGGGTCCCATTGTGGGGGTGCACCCCAGCCCCCACGCAGGGGCTGCAGACGGACTCCCCACCACCCAGCTCTAGGGGCAACCGCCAGGGTTTGGGCACCCATGGGTGCACCCTGGGCATGGCTGTGGGGTGCAACCCCCTGCCCCCAAGAGCTGAGCCCCCCGTGCTGGGCCCCGGTGCTGCTGGAGGGCTGGGCTGTGGGCAGGCAGCCCTGGCGTGGGGTGCGGAGGCGGTGAAGGGGGGGCCGGGGCGGGAGCTGCCGGCACAGGGACGGATCCTGGAATTAAAAACATTCCAGGAACTGACTTTGAACCAGATAAAATAACAAGCGCCGCAAGGAATGTCTCACCCCACCCCCCGGCCAGCCGCGGCCTCGGCCTGTCCCGGCCCCACACCGCTCCCTGCAGCCCACACGTGTCCTCGGGCCCTTGCACACGCGTGTGCACACAGAGCAGTGTGCACACATGTGCAGCTGGTGTGTCCGCCTGCAGCCCGGCCGTGGCTGTGCACCGTGCCCAGGCTGAAGTGTTGGTGCCTGGCGGGGCTGGGAGTCCTGCGGGGGTGTGGGCTGAGCACCCTGTCTGCAGCGAGGGGCTCAGCACCCCTGGGTGGGTCCGTGAGGGTGCACACCTGCAAGTGGGCAAGCAGTGCGTGTGCACACACGCCTGAACACAGCTGTGCATGTATGGGTGTTGCATGTGCAGAGCATGTGCACACCAGCCCCCCCCTCCCCACGTCCCCTGATTGCCCCCAGCCCAGCCGGGGTGTGGAGGGTCGTCGTCGTCCCCCCCCCCCCCCCCCCGTGTGCTGCCCAGCCCCTGCAGCCCCCGGGCCTCCCTGGCCCCCCCGGCCTGGCCCATGGCCATGGCTGGCGGAGGCAGCCTGGCGTGCTTGGGCGGTGATATCACGGGGGCCGCAGAGCCAGGGGCATGGCGCCCAGCCTGCTCCCCGGGGACCCCCACGGGGCTGGGCTGGGGGCGGAGTGCGGATGGAGCAGCAGTGGGAGCCCATCTCACTGCTGCTGTCCCCAGGGTGCCACACTGGGGACCAGTACAGGTCACACTGGGAGTCCCAGTCTGGCTGCCTGCCCTTGCCAGCAGCAAAGACCCCAAATCTCCCCACCCCTCTTAGCTCCACACACCCCCCAAAAAAAAAAAAAAAAAAAAAAGCAAAAAAGCAGCAGCATCTCCTGGCCGGAGGTGTTGTGGGAGGGGGCATAGGTGCAGCACCCCCTCCCCTAAGTTGGGTTCCCCAGGGAATGGGGCTTAAATGCCCCCGACAGCACTGGTGTGGGTGAGCGGCATCTCCCCGCGCCACCCCAGCCCTGCAGCCTGCGCCGGGGCGGAGGGGGGGAGTGGGGGGGTGGGGGGGGAGGGATGGGGTCCTGGCCGGGTGCCAGACAGGGGGTGGGCTGCAAGGCCAGCACACCGTGGCCCTGGGCAGTGTGGTGGGGCCAGCAGGTCCACGGGGACCAGAGGGCAGCACAGTGTGTCACCGTGTTTACAAGGACCTCGAGGAGCCCTCGTGACGTCCGTGCTGGCCCAGCCAGCCCAGGGCCCTGCCAAGTGGCACGGTGCCACCGCCACCACCATGCTCCCTCCCGGCCACTGCTGAGATTTTTGGGGCTGGCATGGGGCCACCTGGCCCCTGGGCTTCAGTGGCTTGCAGAGGGGCACAGAGCCGGGTGTCATCCATCCCCCCACACACCCCCTGGCCACCAGCCGCTGTGCTGAGTGAGCAGATGGGGGTGCACAGGGCTATATATAGTGGTGGGACCCACAGGTAGCAATGCGTCAGCATGTGGGTGACATGGCCGCTGTGAGCAGGCGACACTCGGCTGCACACCCCCGCAGCTGGCTCCCCACGGGCCGCGGTGGCCCCCCTGACCCCCTGTCCTCCATGCACCCAGAGCTGCGGTGCTGGGGCGGGGTGTCATTACATGTGCCAGTCATGGCTGGAGGATGCTCAGCCCTTGGCTGTGCTGCATGAGGGTGTTTGCTGGGTGGCAGGTGCTGCAACCCCCCCATGCGTGTGTCTGTGCATGTATGTGCATGTGCATGTCTGTGTCCATGCCTGCCTGCACACGGGTCTTGAAAGTGCATGTTGTGTCACTGTATGGACAGGGCTGCATGTGTCACTGTGTGTCCCCACATGTGCATGGCTGCAGTGGTGCTGCCTGCATCTCAGCATGTGTGCTGCTGCATGTGTGTGCGTCCCCACACGTGTGACCAGAGCAGTATTGCATGTGTGTCTGTGAGTCCATGCATGTGGCACTGTCTGTGTGTGTGTGTCCCCATGTGCAGGACTGTGGCCATGCTGCACAGTTCTGCATGTTGCTGCATGTGTGTGTAACCACATGCGTGGCCACATTGCGTGTGTGTTTTGCTGCACACACATGCCCTCAGCGTGTGTGGCCGTGGCGTGATGCTGCGTGTGGCTGCGTGTGCAGTGTGTGCGTGGCCGGGGGTGACTCAGCCCCCAGGCAGCCCAGGAATGCCCCCCCCTCCCCCCCCTCCGGCCAAGCCCTGCTGGGAACAGGCGCTTCTGGGGATGCTGACAAGCTGGGGTGACCCAGACCCTGCTGGGAAGATAAGGCGGCGCCCCCCGGCTCCATCCTGCCTTCTGGGAACCGCCTGGCGAGGGGGGGGGGCAGGGGGGGCCTCGGCCCTGCGGCAGGCACAGAGGGGGAGGGAGGCAAGGCTCTGCCCGGGAGACCCCCGCTCTGCCCGATGTCCCCACAGCGCCGTGCGGGGATGAGCCCTCCCCCCCCCGGGGTGCCGAGGCCAGGGGTGCAACGGGGGGAGCCCCAGCCTGCCCCCCCCCCGGCCGCCAGCGGGCAGGGTGGGCGGCTTCCAGGGCCGACGGGCTCCGGCCCCTTCGGGGGTGCCTGGAAGGGGCCCAGGGGGTGTCCGGGGACGCGGGGCTCCGGGCACTGTGTGAGGAGCGGGGGTGCGGGGGGGTCACGGGCCCCGAGCGGTGCGTGGCGGAGCGGCGGTGGCCCCGCACGGTGCGAGTCCTCTCCGCCCGCTGCATCCAGGCCGGCTCTTCCCCCCCGCCGGCGACCCGGGCCCCTGCCCAGCCGCGGCGGAACGGCCCGGCCCGGCGGGCGGTGGAGCGGGAGGGCCCCGGGCACGCCCCGAGCCCCGGGCGGCCGGTGCCGCTGCGGGTGCGGGGGGGTCGGGCAGTGGGGCACTCCGGGGGCGGGGGAGGGGAGGAAGAGCTGGGCTCCGGGCTCCGCTCCAGGCTCCGCGTTCCGCTCCGGGCTTTCTGCGCCGCCGTGGCCCCGCTCGGCCCCGCGCGCTCATTCATTCATAGATCGCGCCGCGCGCTCCCGGCCCATTCATCCCGGCGGCGCGAGGGAGGCCGTTACCGTGGCAACCCCCCCACTCCCGCCTGCACACCCCACCCCCCGCACACCCGGTGCGGCCGCAGGGTCGAGCACGGGGAGGGGGGGCCGGGCCGGGGCAGCCCCCTGTGCTGGGCGGCAGCGGGGCCCGGGGCTCCCCCTGCCCGGGGTGGGGGGGCTGGCGGCCACCCGTGGGCCCGCGGCGGGGGGGCACTGCCGGGGGGGGCGGGGCGCATTCTGCGGGGCGGCCCCCTCGTTTGCGGGGGGCGCGGGCAGCCCGAGCGGCCCTGATCCCCACCCAGGGTGGCTGCCACGTCGGCGGGGGGGCGGGGGTGTCCCCCCCACCCCGGGCCCTGCCTTGCCCGAGCGGCCCTGACCCCCACCCAGGGTGACTGCCACGTCGGCGGGGGGGGGTGGGGGGTGCCTCCCCCCGGACCCTGCCTTGCGTTCGCTAGCGGTTTCAGTTATGGGATGGGCTTGGCACAGCCTAACACACACACACCCCGCCCCCGGCTCAGTGGCGGTGGTGCTGAGCTCTAGCTCGGTGGAGCACAGCGCAGACCCCCCCAGCGTGGTGGGGAGCCTGGTGCACCCCCCTTGCACCCCCCTCGGCAACCCCGGTGAGCAGGGTGGTTGTGGGTGCCAGCGGTGTGAACTGCCAGCATCTGGCTGGGGGGGGGTGTGCCCCGGTCCTGCACATCAGGGGGGGGTGCAGGTCCTGTGTCCACATGTACAGCGGGGGGTGGGGGTGCAGACCCTGCCTGTGCGCTGGCATGAAGCTCAAGGCTGCAGCGTGGGCACGGGGTGGAGTGGGACAAAGCTTCCCGACCTCTTCTGCCTCCCCAGGACACCTGGAGCGAGGTGCCAGGGCCACAGGGTGCAGGAGAAACTGCTGCTCCTCCCTCGGGTGCTGTTCCAGCCCCACGGGTGGGCTCCAGCCCCAGGGCTGAGGTCTAAGCGTGGTGGGAAGATGCCACCAGGCAGCCGTGGGGCTGGGTGTGGATGCTTGCGTGGCTACGCTCATGTGTGTCTTGCACGGATGGGTTCTCCTGCAGTTGGAGTTTGTGCACGTTGAGTACATGGGCAGACAGGAGCACACACGTAGGTATGCACGACGTGTGTGTTGGTGCTTACTTGTGTTCTCAGGCATGTTTGCATGTGGGGCCACACGCGTGCCCCTGCTGCCTGCCCACGGTTGACGCGCTGACGTTGGTGTGTGCCAGGGCGGGGGGGTGTGCTGGGCCGTGTACACGCACATGTCAGGGGTTGCCCTCACATGCAGCCATGTGTGCTTCGCCTCCCCAGCAGCCTCTGCATGCCTGGCCCCTGCGTCTCCGCACTGCTGGGGAATGACTCATGGGCTCGCAGAGGAAGCAGTGACTCAGTCCTGGATTCCTGCCTCTCCCCATCCCCCGGCCGGCCATTGTGGCCACGTGGAGCCTGCGGGACCTGAGCCCTGGCCGCTTGGTGGGATGCAGCTGGACGCTGGGTGCTGAGTCTCCCCGTCAGGCTGCTGGGAGCAGTGCTGGGGGCACGTGGGCCTTCCCTGGGCTGCTGTGGGCCATGGGGTCCCTGCAAAGCTGTGGAGACCCCAGTGCCTTCGGGCACACAGGAGGAGGCAGCTGTGGGCGCTTGGGGTAGCACTGGGCATGCCAAAGCTGGGCACCGGGGTCAGGCTTGGGTATGTTTCCCGGGGGTGTTCCAGGTGGTGCCAGCTGTGCCCAGCCCTGGCTGAGCCCGGCATGCCACCCCCGGGCAGCGGTGCCAGGTGCTGCCCCGAGCTCGCAGCCGGCAGGGCTCCCCTCTGTGTGGGGGGCACCTTTGGAGCTGTTACCTGTGGGTGCCTGCCATGGGCTGGTCACAGTAGCATCACCGATCCTGCCACCCAGGCCCCTGCGGCCCTCTTGGTGCCCCTGGCTGATGTCCCAGCCCCACAGCAGGGGGGGATCTTGCCTGTTGCTGACCCGCTCCTTCCCTGGCCCGACGTGCTGGTGCCCCTGAGCAGGGGCTGCAAGCCCCGGTACAGCGCTGGCACCAAAAGTGGCTGGAGCTGCTCCACCTGTCGTGGGTTTGCCGTGGGTCTGGGGTGCGGCAGCGGCTCCACCTGCCCCTGGTTCTCAGCCACCGCTGGCACCAGGCTCTGCAGCTGCTCTTGCCGCCGGCCCGGTGCCTGCTGGGGGTCTGGGGTGCCACAGGGTCCCACAGCAGCAAAAGGGGCCTGGGCATGGGCTGGGGGAGGTGGCTGCAGTGCAGAGCAGTTGGCAGTGCCGTGCAGTGCCCAGGGTGCTGTGCCAGCGGTCAGCGGTGCCATGCAGTGCTTCGGGCGCTGTGCTGGCAGTGCCACGCCGTGCCCAAGGTGCTGTGCCACGGCAGCACGGGCAGCCTCTGTGAGTCAGAGCAAGGTGGAGCTGCTGCCCCCTCCCCGCTCGCCCCGTTCCCAGGACCCGCTCGCCAGAATTGCTTTCGCAATGACTGGGGCAGCCGCCCTGGCCCTTCCCTGCAGCGCCTGGCTCTGCCGAGCTCGCCCTGGCCCTGTGCCCTGCAGGTTCCCCCTGCCCACACTGCCCACACTGCCCACACTGCCCACACTGTCCATGGCCTCCTGCTGCCCACCACTGTCCATGCCCCGGCGTGGCTGCTGCTGCCGCGGGGTTTGGCCGATTCCCCTTAACCCTGCCCTTCGCCACCTCCTGCCCTGGGCACTGCTGAGTGCTGCGGCGTTTAGACTTTGTGTGACCCCATGGGACCACGATCCCCTCTGTGGGGACAGGGTCTCACAGGTGGCAACAGGGGGGTCAGGGCGAGTGGCTGCCAGGGCCAGAGCTGGCAGTGAGTGCCCGCAGAGATGGGGTGAGTCAGCTGCAGGCAGGTGGGGAGACGCGGGGACGCACAGCGATCCGGGAATGACTCATCTGTTAAACAAACAAACAGGCGAGTCCGTGTGAAGCTGCTTCCTCCGCGCCCCGGCAGTGCCAGGGCAGCCGCCGGGTGCACCCCGGCAGCTGAGCCCCCCGGGGTGGCAGTGGCTTCGGGAGCAGCCGCAGAGCTGCAGCCGCACATGGTGCTGCCTGCACACACGTGCATGGGGCACCCCTGTCCCCAGCCGGTCCCCGCACTGCTGGCAGCATCGCAGTGGGGTGCACCAGGTGGGGGGCTGCAGCCGTTTCTGGTTTGGGGAGAGGCGTATGGCACCATGGGGACATTTTGGGGGATGTTTCAGGAGTCTTGGCAGCAGCGCTCCAGAGGTGCGGGGCTCGGCTTGTGCCATTCAAGGGGTGGTGGAGCTTCTCTCAGTGAATCCACCCCTGGCGTGCAGGTGACTCAGCCCCAAAAAAAAAGCCTCAAGAGGCTCCATGGTACCTGCCAGCGGCACTGACCTGGCAGCCGGGATGGGCACAGGGGGACCCTGTGGGGCTGGGGTTGACCCAGCAGGGATGCATCCCAGCTGGTGCAGGAGCTGGTCCGAGGGACTCTGCAGGGGTGATACTTGGGGGTGGCTGCTCCACTGGGATGGGATGGGATGGGATGGGATGGGATGGGATGGGATGGGATGGGATGGGATGGGATGGGATGGGATGGGATGGGATGGGATAGTTGCCTCCAGTGGCTGTTGGTAGCCCCGACCTGGGAGACCTGGGAGGGAGCCAGGATGGGAGCCAGCACTGTGCTGGCCATCAGCAGCACCAAGCAGCAGCAGCAGCTGGTGCATTTAAGGGCACATGCCTGGGAAAGGGGCAGCAGGCCTGGTGCCAGGCAGGCGAGGACGAGGGGGACCGAGGGCAGCAAGCAGTGGCTGCTGGAGCCAGTTGTCCCCAAAGCAGCAGGAGCCAAGGAGCTCGGTTTGAGCCAGGCAGAGCACTGTACCGAGCACTGTGTGCAGGCTGGGGCCAGTGCACCGGGGACTTCCAGGGCAGGGGAGAAAGCAGTGCTCAGCCAGGGGTTGTGAAGGGTGAAGAGGCTGAGTCAGTTAATTACGGGGCTGCCAGCCCAGCATCGATCCTGGCAAAATCATGGAATAGCTGATCCAGGCTGTGATTAATAAAGTGTTAGAGCGCAACAGCACGGCTGCTGCTCGCGCCCACCAGCCACCCGCACTATGGCGTGGCCCCGCTGCCAGCCCGCTGTCCCCGGGACCTCAGATGAGGTTTTGTTTCCAAAACCTGTTTTTCAGAAGTCAGCAAGTTTCCGGGCACAGTGGAGATCTTTCCTGGGCAGGCAGCCGAGTGTCCCAGCTTCTGCTGGGAGAAGAGCTGCTGGTCCCTGGCAGGCACCGTGCCTTGCCCTGTAGCCATCCCCTGGATGCAGGGGAGCAGGGTGACTGGGTGCTGGTGGGGCCAGGGATCCCTGAACACCTGCTTTTCACCCCTGAGGTGAAGGTGCCTTTGCAGGAGCTGCAGTGGCTGGTGCTGGGCAGGCGCCTGGCTCCGGCAGCTGGGAATTTCCCAGGTCCAGGCTCACCTGGGCTGGGGCCGCACGGCCTCTCCCTCGGCCGGCGGGCTGTAAAACCCAGCTGTATGCAATTGCCCTGGCCCACGCCACAGCCAGCCTGCCTGGGCACACCGCGGCTCGGCACCGTGCCCTGCCAGGCAGGGTGCGAGCTGGGGGCAGCCAGGCTGTGCCAGGGTTGCCAGCTGCCCAGCTCCAGTGGGTCCAACGTGCAGCCTGAACCTCTGACCTGCAGGTCCCATCTCTGCTCGGAGTTTTCTCTGTTCTCAGCCTTCCTCCAGGCCATGCTGCAGCTGGGGCAGAGCCAGCGTCTCAGCCAGCATTGCAGTCACTGGTGCAATGGCGGGGGCTGCAAGTGCTGCAGCGATGCTGCACCCCAGCACAGGGTCCATCACCCCAGTCCTCGGTGGGACTGCGTCATCGCCACCAGTGAGTCCCAAGCGTGACCCGGGGCCCCATGCACACACATGCGCGCCCTCGCCGGCATGGCCCAATATGTCAGGAATGTTTTGTGGTGTGGCTGGAAAAAGGGTCATTCACTTACTGGATATTTAACCTTTTTTTCCCCCCTCCTTTTTGCTCCTTTCTTCGTTGTGTGTTGTGGGTTTGGCCGGGGGCCTGTGGCGGGTGCGTGTGTGTGTGTGTGTGTGAGAGCAGGCATGTGATGAGCCGGGTGTGACGGGGATGCTGAGGTCTGTGAAAGTGCTGAGCTGGTGTGAACCCGAGATCCCCATCTCCTCCTCTACAGCCCTTCCTGGAAGCGGCTGCGGGGAACGTCCCTGCTGGGTGCGGTGTGTGGGCAGCTGTGCCCATCCCCACGGCATCTGGGTGCCTCATTGCGGGAGGGAGAAAGAGCCCTGCTCCTGCCCCAGGGCCAGGAGGCTGAAGGCAGGAGGTGCAGGGGTGGGGGGGCTCAGTGCAGGTGCCCTGGGTGCTCGCGGATGGGGCAATTCTGCCTGTGCCGCCCCATGCGAGGGGTCCCCGCTGATGGTGCGCACCTGCCTGCTGTGCCGGGGCAGCGACCGGACCGGCGCATGTGAGGCTTGGGAAGAGGCATCATGATGTCTCTCGTGGCTGCTGGGGCAGTGCTGATGCAATCCTGGCAGCATCTGGCAAGGCCCACAGAGGGTCCCCAGCCCGGCTCTGCTGTGACAAGCCACCGCGAGGGATGGTGAGTGGGGCCAGAGCTGGCACTGAGGCGCAAGGGCATCAGGTGTTGCTAGCAAAGCTGTCTCATCTCCGGAACTTTTTTGCTTAATTTAATTTATTGCCAATTAACTCAAACTTCTCATCGCTAATTTAGGTATTGGGGAAAACCTAAATAATTCAACAAACACTTCAGTAAACACCTGCCCCTCAGCCAACCCCAGCTGGAGCCCCCCTGGTTGCCCCTCACCTCGGCCACTGCATTCTTTCCAGGGGGCTGTGTTCACCTGTCCTGGCTCCCGTGGGTGCTGGTGACGGGCGGTGGGTGGTGGCTGTTTGATGGGTCCTCTCTGCCCCAGGCTTGCTCCGGGGGCTGTGGTCTCACAGGTGGGTGTACCTGCTCCAGCATGGATCACCGTAGCCGGGTGCTCACGCATGAATGGTTGTGTCACGTGTGGGCTGACTGCATGTTTATGCAATGGATTAATTGGGCGCTTGTCTATGAGTCAAGTGTGCGATCATGCATGTGCTGAGCGCACATGCGTGTGGCTTAATCGTGTGCTCGTGTGCAGCCTGGTTGTGCACTTGTGTGTGGGAGCAGCGTGTTCATGCATGAACCGCTGGTGGTTTTGTGCAAGGGTTAACTGGGTGCTCATGCCTGAATTAACGGTTGTTCCTGCATGGATCGACTGTGGCTCCTGCAGGGGCTGGCTGGACTGATGCGGGAGGGATTTGGGTGCCCACATGTGCCACCAGTGTCCCCTGGGGCTTGTGCCAGCACAGCAGGGCCCTGTGCCAGGAATCCCTTTGGTCTCAACAGAGAAGGGGAAGGAGGAGACTGAGGCAGCGAGGCGTGGGGTCACTGGTTAGGAAGGGAGTGTGATGCTCCCCAGACGGGGAGGGATGGGCAGGGACATTGCTGGGGCTGCTCACCCTCCCCACCCCCAGCCCCACTGGCACCCCCAGCCCCAGCTGGCAGCTTGCACCTCACTGCTGCATTGGGGCAAACCAGGGCACATTGGTGGGGAGCAGCCCCCCCACGCTGCGTGTGGCAGCCAGGCCCCACGGTGGGTCAGGGACCCTCCTGATGGGTCAGCTCAGCAGTGCTGACCCCGCTGCCTTGTTTCCCTGCTGGGTCACGTCCCTAGTCGCATCCCTGGAGCAGGGATGTGCCGCTGCCCCTGGCTCTGCTCTTTGCCCCTTTCCAGCCTGCCTGGCCGTGATCCATCTGCAGCCACGTGATGCCAACACACTGGTTGGCACCGGTCCCTGTCCTGTCCCCTGAGACCCAGCAGGAGCCTCAAGTGGAGGCAGATGTCAGGTCAGAGCTGTGCCATGACTCTGCCCGCGACGTGTCCCCTGGCTGGGTCCCTGGGGACCGTGCTGAGCCATGGTGCTGGTGGCATGCACAGCGCCAGGGCCGGGGCACTGAGCCCCGGGGCTGGCAGGAGCTGTTCGCAGGTGCTCGGTCCGGTGGCATGGCTGGGGACGTTGCCACCCCAGGGGTCCCTGTGCTGCTTCCCCCTCCCCTTGGTGGGAGCTTGGGGCTTGGCATGTCCTGCCTGGGGCCACAGGCTGAGTCAGGGACAGACCCAGAACAGGCGCCCTGACTCACCCGCCTGTGTGCGAAGCTCCGGGCAGCGCTTCCCCCCGGCAGGGGGGACTCGGTCAGCCCCTGGTCCCCTCTGTCCCCACTGGCCCTTTCCTACTCCAGAGGGAGGGAGAGGACCCAGGAGAACAGGTCCCTGCTCTTGTCCATGGGCCCTGGCCCCCTCCAGAGGTGGGGGCTGCCACCACCGCTGCCTCTGTCCCTCGCTGCTGACACCAGCCGCAGGGAAGGGAAATCCTGCCTGTCTGCAGGGGGGGAGCAGCTGCCTCTCACTACAGGACCCCTTGCCGCCCCCCGGCACCCCAACCCCTGCCCACACAGGGCAGGGAGCCTCCCAACAGCCCTTGGGGCCTGCCAGTGTGCCGTGCCGAGGGGCTGGGAAAGCCTTGGGGGAAGGTGTGCAGGGAAGAGCCAGACACACACACACACCCCATTTGCAGCTCCCCTTGCACACACGTGTGCACAGTGCACCACCGCCACACGCACGTGTGCATCGGACTGCAAACACACACAGCCCCCTTGTTCCCCCCCCCCAGCTTTTCACAGCCCCCCACAGCTGCTCGTCTGTTCCCCGCCAGCTCCCAGCCAACCCCCCCTCTTCATCCTGCCTCTCCGAGAGCATTTTCCCGCAGTGTCTCCATTGATAAATCTGGAGCGTTGCCACGGAGACGCTGCAGTGGGGCGCAGCAGGGTGCAGCGGGGGTGCAGAGCCACTGAGGAGCCCAGGGGCAAGGGGGGGGCTGACTGGGTGCACACATGTGATTGCACGCGTGTGTAGTTGCACCCACGTGTGCATGGTGGGTGCCAGCCAGCCAGCGTGTGTGTCTGTGTGTGCGACGGCTGAGATGTGGGTGTTTGCTGTCCCTCTGCAGAGCCTGCACGGGGGTCCGGGTGTGCACATACGTGCAAGAACTGGCATGCATGCCCTGTGTGTGCACATGTGTCCAACACGGAGTGCATGGGCTGGGTGTGCTGGGGGCAGAGCAGGCAGACAGGGCCCCTGGCTCTGTCTGGTTCCTCTCCTGCAAAAGAGCCTGGGGCCACCAACCCCAGTGGGGAAACCGAGGCACGGGGATGGCGTGTGATTCATCCCGAAGCAGACAGTCACTCAGGGACAGGGAGGAGAGTTCACATTGCCACCGCCTCTGACCGCTCGCTGCATGGCGGTGTGTCCGGCCGGCATCACTGTGTGCGTGCTCAGACACCCGTGTGCCACTGGCACCTGGGGGGCTGTGTGAGGGGGGTCTCGCCATCGGGTTGCAGGGTGGGTGTGCACACGTGTGTTGCTGCAGGCAAGTGACCCTGTCTGCCCTGCAGCGTCAGGTTGCAGGGATGTGGGTGTGTTTCTGTGTGTGTGTGCACGTATCCATGTGTATGTGTGTGTTCCTGTGCTCATGTGTTCCCGTGCATGTGTGTCCACATGTGTGCGTGGTTCCACACTGGGTGCTGAGGCCCTCCTGGCTGCCACGGGGTGCTCAGGGGCCTGGCACTGTTTTGTGCCTGCATCGCTCTGGCAATGGGGACCCATTGGGGTGGCTGCAGGGGGGCTGGGGGGGGGGGGGCTCAGGCCAGGCTGTGGTGTGCAAGGGGAGCACAGTGGGGCCAGAGCTGGGCCCTGTGCCGGGGAAGCCCCGGGACCACCCACCGCCTCCAGTGTGGCCAGGCGGCTGCAGAGCCCAGGCACTCACACCACGACCACCCCCTGTGTGAGGCTGGGGTGGGCGAGGGGAGTGGTGGGGGCTTGGGCAGGCACCGCCTGTCCCCAGGCAGCTCCTGCTGCTTTGCTGACACCCTCTGCCATGCCACCCATGCCCATGTGCTCATGGGTCCATGTGGGGAGACCGTATCTGCGGCCACGTGTGTTTGACTGTGTGGAAGTGGGCAAGAGCCTGATGCTGCCAGCACCCAAAGCCCCGAGCCGTCCTGCGGCAGAACTGCAGGGTGCCAGGATCAGCCCCACTTGCAGCCAGGAGCTGGGGGTGCCCCTGGGCTGCCCCTTGCTGAAGAGTGGGGTCCCACCCAGGAGCTGTGGGGACGCGGGCAGGACCCCACGGCATGGGGTTGCTGCTGAGCACAGCATGGTCGTGGCAGGGGCACCGTGGGGCGCAGGCGTGGGCTGTGAGTGCACACGCGTGTGGTGCCGGGCGAGCAGGATCAGTGCCGTGCATGTAGCGTGGCTGCCCTCTGCTGCCACTGCCACGGCAGTGCTCAGCACCCTCCGGCACCGCATGCCACCGGCACCCATGGGCGCAGGGCCCAGAGGGATGGCAGGCAGCTGCCCCAAGGGACACTGGGCAGGATGGGCCGGCTAGGGACAGGGACAGCAACCCAGGATGGGGACATCCTCAAAGAGATGTGTCCAGGGCACCAGAGAGGCTGATGGACCAAAGCACTCCTCCCCACAGGCTCTTGGGGGCTGGGGGGGGGGCCCGGCGTGGCGGGGAGCCGTGCCCAAGGGGACAGGCACAGCGGTGGTGGAGCTGCGGCCATGCCCAAGGGGACAAGGACAGCGGTGGTGGAGCTGTGGCCATGCCCAAGGGGACAGGGACAGCGGTGGCAGAGCTGCGGCTGTGCCCAAGGGGGCAGGGGCAGGCGGTGGCGGAGCTGCGGCCGTGCCCAAGGTGACAGGCACAGCGGTGGCGGAGCTGTGGCCATGCCCAAGGGGACAGGGGCAGCGGTGGCAGAGCTGTGGCCGTGCCCAAGGGGACAGGGGCAGGCGGTGGCGGAGCTGCGGCTGTGCCCAAGGGGACAGGGGCAGGCAGTGGCAGAGCTGTGGCCATGCCCAAGGGGACAGGGGCAGCGGTGGCAGAGCTGCGGCTATGCCCAGGGGGACAGGGGCAGGCGGTGGCAGAGCTGCAGCCATGCCCAGGGGGACAGGGGCAGCAGCGGTGGCGGAGCTGCAAGCTGGCACTGGCGAGCTGGGGCACGCTGCAGCCCCACTTCCATGAGCACCAGGTCCCGCTGGCCCGGCCGCCCTCGCTGCCACTGTGATGGGCTGGGTGCCACCAGGGTGGGCAGGGGGCTGGCAAGCAGGCACGGCTGTGTGCCCACCACTGCTCGTAGCTCCTGTCCGGGCTGCCCCACCAGGCACAGCTCAGCCCCGGCTCCGCAGAGCCCCGCAGCAGCTCGCCGCAGCCCGCTGTGGGGCTGGGCATGGTGCCTGGGCACTGTGCCCCACGGCACAGCCTCACCCCCCCGTGGCCCCATGCCAGATGGGGCAGGGGTCTGGGCTGCAAAAGCACCACGGTGGGCAGGTTCCCTTCAGCCTGGAGCTTCCCCCTGGGGCACCGAGGTGCCCCACAGCGTTGCAGCTCATGGGTGCCGTGGGGCAGGGCAGGGTGCAGGTGTGGGTGCCATCTGGCAGCTGCGTGGTGAGGTTGCCGCGGGCTGTGCATTGCAAACACTGCCAGCACCCCCCTGCACACCCACCCACCCACCCTGTGGGTGCCCTGGAAGTGGGGGGCTCAGCGGGTCCCCAGCAACTCTACAGAGCCAGGCCTGTGCCCCCCGCTGCTGCCAGCCCCCCCGGCAGCACCCTGCCTGCAGCAGTCCCCGTGTGGCTTGGGGGGGCTGAGTGCGAGAGCCGTGGGCGTTAAAACAGGAACCGCGGCCCCCGCTTCCCGGATCTCGCTGGGTTTTTTTTTTCCAAAACATGAACAGTGCAGGAGGGGAGGGGGGGGAGGCTGGGCAGCGGCCATGCTCTCGGCCGCCAGGCCTGCCCACAGCGGGCAGGGGTCTTGGCCACAGCCCCCGCTCCCCCCCTGCACTGAGCGCACACATGCCCACCATGGGCAGGCTCAGGGGTCTGGGCTGGACCCCCCGGGCTGGACCCCCGGGCTGGACTCCTGGGCTGGACCCCCGGGTGTCTGGGCTGGCACGGTGCCACGTCGGGGTGGCCTGTGTGCGCCGGAGATGCTCAACCAAGGTTTGGGCAAACCGTGAGCCCTCCGGTAGCGCCCTGCCCAGGGTGCCACGGGGCATCGCCAGTGCCAAGGGGCCCTCTCTGCCACCCCTGCCCCCCGAGCCCACCGGCGCCTGCCCCGGGAAGGGCGCACGGCTGAGCCGAGGGCCGGGCAGGAGCAGGGCAGAGGCTCCGCTGGCAGCACCGGCTGCGGCAGCACGTGCGGTGCCTGCCGTGATGCGGCTGGGGCTGGGCCGGGCCGCCCCATGCCAGCCCCACACTTGCTCAAGCAACGGAGAGGACAAATATGGGGCCGATGCTCCAGGCTCTGCCCCACGGTGCCGAGGCCGGGTGTGATTTATCACACTGCCGCTTTCACTGCCCTCTCTCCTGCCCGACCTACGTTTTCCCACCCCCAGCGTGCCCCCATGCCCAATGCCTGGCGGGAGGGCTGGCCGGGGAGGGCGGGGGCAGGGTGTCCTTTGCCGAGAGCGGCACGTGGGTCTGGGGCGAGCAGCAGGGACCCCCACTCTCAGCTCTGCCATGCAGTGGAATGGGGTAGAAGGGTGCTGGGAGAGCAGCCAGGGACAGGCAAGAGCCCGGTGGGTGTTTGCACCATCGCTCCTGCCGGTGCCCCGCGCACCCAGCCACGCACCCCCTGTCCCACCCGTAGCACCCCCACCCCGGTCCCAGCCACATGCCCTTCCCTGTAGCCCCCTGGCCATTAGGAGAGGTCTAGTTTGGACCTGCCCCATCCCATCCAGGGTTGAATTCAGTGGGGCAGGTAGAGACACCCCCACACGTCCCCCCACCCGCTGGCTCCCCAGCTGCGGTGCCCCCCTTTGTCTGCAGAGCTGACTGCACCAAACAATGAGCACCCCCTCCTCGGCAGCCCCCCCCGCCCCGTGCCAGCGCCCCGCTGGCTGCCTCCCAGCCACGCAGGGACAAGGGGCTGCGTGGGGGTGGGCAAAGCCAGGGGAGGGAGCTGCAGAAATGCTGTTAAAAATGAAATGTGCCCTCTTCCCCACCCCCGCCGCCCTGCAGCTGGGACGAGATTACCCAGCATCTGGGAGGGAATTAAGCGGCATCACTTGTGCTTGTTTTCTGGGCTTTTAAAGCAGCAAGGAGGGGGCTGTAGCCCTGGTGAAGGCAGGTTTGTGTTCTTGGTGATTTCTGGTGGTCTCTGTTGCTCTTGGGGGTGTTGGGGCTGGGATGGTGCTGAGCAGGGCTGGCCTGCAGCTCGGTTCCCATCCTCCACCTCACCGCATTGGGAAGCAGGTCATGTCCAGCTCCCAGCATGGCAGCGATGCAGGGGGAGAGCTCAGCTTTCTGGGGCAGCATTGGGCTGTTTAATTAGCAGCCAGCTGCAGCTTTTGGGGCTTATGGTGGCCTGGGGGGCGGGGGGGGCGGAATTTCCAGCACAGAGCAGGTCTACGTGCTGGTGCCATATCCCTGGGACGTGGCAGTGGGGAGCTCAGGGCTCAGCCCCTCGCTGCCCTTCAGTTCACCCTGACGGGAGGCTGATAGCACCCGTCTCCTCCCTGGCTGCAATGCAGGGAGGGCTGGGGGGGAGCAGGAGGGGGCTCCCCTCAGGTTTGCCTGTGGGAGCAGGCTGGGGTGGCCCTGGGGGGAGGGATGCTGGGCACTGTGGCTCCTTGCAGAAGTGGGAGGCTGGGTGCCCTGGCTGCTGCGGCGAGGGCATCGCAGTGTCCCACGGAGGGCTGGGGGCGAGCTCAGGTCCATGCTGCAGCCCTGGGGCCGGGCTGCCCCCTGCCCTGTTGGGAGGCACTGGCCTGGGTGCGA
Organism: Falco cherrug; assembly: GCF_023634085.1. Classification (NCBI taxonomy): domain Eukaryota; kingdom Metazoa; phylum Chordata; class Aves; order Falconiformes; family Falconidae; genus Falco; species Falco cherrug. The sequence continues at coordinate 46,600,662 of NC_073700.1, read as the reverse complement.
AAGGCCCTGCAGTGCCCCTGGGGAAGGCAGGGCGGGCAGGCCCTGGGGGACCCTCAGAAGAAGCCTCTCCTCCTGCCAGATGCCAATGCTGGGAACGCAGCTGCACTGAGCGCTGGCTTTAGCACCATGATGCTGGCTCAGTGGGGTGAGGGGATGCAGGTGGGTGAGGGGGATGCCAGGGCCGGGCAGTGGCTCACCCGCACATCCCTCCATTATGCCTCGTGTGGGGCAGCTCTCTGCCCTGCTGCACGGAGGGGAGAGGTTCCCCTTCTGCCCTGGGGCTCGCTGACAGTCCCCAGCACTGGGGTAATCTGATGGGGTGAGTTTAGAGTGAAGCAGGATGCGGCAATAACTGCAAAAGCAAAGGGTGCTGGGGGCTGCCAAGCTCCTTGCTCCAGGAATCGCTCCCCCAGCCCAGGATGGCCGTGCAATGTCGGAATCTGGCCTTTCCCTGCAGATGCGTGGCTCCCCAGGCAGGCGTGGTGCTGCTGGAGGCAGAGATGTTGCCTCTACCTGCCTTCATTCAGATCAGCTCATGGGGGAGAGCAGGGGAACTTTCCCGACTCATTTCCCCACCTTAAGGGGGGGGGGGGGGAAGAGAAGCAGTTGCATGACATAGAGCTTCACAAGAGGCAGCACTGGGGGGGAAAGTGACCCAGACAGCCAAGAATCTGCTCTGCTGTCGTTTCTCATTCCTCCTCTGCAGTACAGAGGGCTTGGGGAGAGCTTGGGTTACAGCCTGGCTGCTGTTGCCGGCGGAGCAGGGAGGCACCGAAGGGGGACGGTGCAGGATGAGCTCATGCGAGGGCGCGGGAACCTTCTGGGCAAGGCAGAAACGTTGATTCTGCAGTTCAGGGGTTTCTGCAATCGTGGCTGTTCCCGCAGAATCCCAGCTCGCTCCGCCACGCTGCTCCTTGTGTCAATAACAATAAAGCTGCTCAGGAGGGGCTGCGCTTCTCTGCAGATCTCAGGGTGATTTACGGTCCCTCGCCCTCCCAGGCAGGGAAATGGCAGCACACGGTGACTTGCTGAGGAGCAGGGGGGGGAGGGGGGATAGCGGTGTCCCCTGCAGGGAGCTGAACCAAAGGCCACCCTGCACAGGCTTGGGCAGGGGTCCGAGACCACCAGCCCCACTGCAAATCGTGGCAGCCAACACCAGTGTGCTGGCAGTGCCACCCGGTCCCTGCAGTGTGAGTGAGTGCGTGGAGGGAGCCAAGGGGGGTGGAAAAGCTCCGATTTCCTCTGGCACCCAGGCTGGCTCATCTCGGTGTGTATTTCACCCCTTGCTGGGGAGAGATACTGTGTTCCTGGCAGGTTTTTTCCCCTGCAGGCTGTGGATAAAAACCTTCCTGCATCCCCAGCCCTCTGTCCTGCAAGGTCACTCGGTGTTTGCGCAGAAGTTTGTTTATTGTGTCCTTGGGTAGCATCTCCTGACCTTAAGAACTCCTATGCTGCAAATACTCTTAGATGATGATTAATGAGAGCTTATATAACCGAGATGAGTCCTTAATACAGCTGGTAGGTTGACAGGAGTGAAGGTGGGAGAGAGGAATGCACGTCTCTCTCTGCTGCTACTTTTTCCACACCAGAAGTAGCTGTGTTTTGTACAGGGCACCCTGGCAGATGTGGATGTGGGGGTGGCCGGGCAGATAGCCCACCTACGGAGCCCAGCGGGGCCTTGCCAGAAGGGGTAGCAGCCAGGGCAAGCCCCCGCCTGGGTTTTCCGGGCAGCCCGGGATCCCACGGGTGTGAGCAGCCCATGCTGGTGCAGCAAACCAAGTCGCCCACGGCACAGGCAGCCTCTCCAGCGCAGCGGCGCCGGGAGGTGAAAGGTTTTATGCCAGTAAAGTATTGCTACGTAACCAGTGGCTGTAACGTCAGTGCTGATGCCTGCAAACTGGTAATGCTAGAAGGAAAGGGTACAAATCCCACTGCAAATGCCAGACCACGGCCCACGCTGGTTGACGAGGCTGTTGCTAGAGCTGCTGTGTGCTGCAGAGCCGCTGGCCTCTGGTGACGGTAGCCTGCATAGGGGAGCGGGGTTCGGAGAGGTGTGGGCTCTGCAGAAAGCCTGGCCTCTTCCAAATGTTGCTGAAGGCTCTAAAGAGGAGCCGAAAACTGCAGCCACTGCAAAAGCAAATGACAAGAGCTGCTGTGCTTCTGAAAAGGCTGACGCAGTTAAGGGGGGGACACAATTAAGGGAGGCTGAGTAGTGCTCTTTGCAGGCCCCTGAGACAATGGCTGATCCGAGGTTGTTCTCACACGGAGCTGTTAATGGCATGGAATTGGTCTGTCCTTCTGGCTAGGATGGCAAAACAAACTGCTTGGACCAAAGTGCGAATCCCTGCCTCTGTGTCGGTGTCAGATCCCAAAGCCAGCTTGCTTTGCAAGCTGTGATCCCTCACAGACGTCCCCCGTGTGTTTGTCGGGACAGAGGCAGAGCCAGGGAAACATCGGCACCATCTTGGCTGTGCAGGTGGTCAGGCTACAGACAGATCCTCAACGCAGGTGAACAGCAGCACAACTTGGGGCGTCAGGGCGCAGCCCTTACTGCTGTGTGCCCCAAAAGAAGTCTTACAATTTTTTAGGTGTGATAGCAGCACTTGCATTCAGTTGTTGCTAAATTTCAGCTCTATTTGGGCAGGTATGACAACAGAGGTTTTAGTTTTCCATAGTCTGGCTGAGAAGCACAGCATCAGTCCCTGATAAAACTGCTTCCAAGCCATTTACATTGTTGCCTGGGTTACCAAATGCTATCTTCACCATCTTCCTAACCTCAGCCTGGGTGCACTGGCATCCCCAGCCCCGAATCCCTTCCTAACCTCAGCCTGGGTACAAGAGCTTCCCCAGCCCCGAATCCCCTCCCTGGAGGCACAGAGCATCGTGCCAGAGCTCTGTCCCAGGACTGGGGTTTTGGGGTCCAGAGGTGTGGCTTCCTGGGCTTGGGTTCCCACCAGCCTTGCCAGGGACAGGTCTCCCGGCCCTGCTTCCCCCGAGCTGGTCAGGGTCTGCCCCCTTCCTCCTCCTGGGGCACCTGGACAGCCCAGCACAAGGGGAACAGGCTCTACCCTTTGGGAGACCTTTCTGAAGGAGCTGCCTGGGGCCGACTGCTCTGAGCTCGCCTCTTCCTCCTCTCAACCCTGGCAACTCTTGCAGACAAACCCCCTTAGCCCCTCGGCGTGGAGTCTACCTTCCTCACCACCAACTTTGTGCAGGTGAGCTCTCAACGAGCAGCAGCCAGGGCTGTACCTCCTGTGGGTGATGCCTTCTGCACCTCTGCAGCGCTGCTGCCTCCCAGTTAGAGGATCCCTGTCTGCGGGCTGGCCCCCTCGTGCCACGTGCAGGTCCCTACCTCCGTGTGAAGTGTGCCGCTCTAAAACAAGGTGGGGTTGCTCTATAACCAGCTCTGGAGTCACTCTTTGCTGCCGTGACAAGGATGGAGCGATGGAGAACTGGAGCCCCGGGGTGGTCACTCACTGCAAGGGGATGGTTAGAGTTTCTAGGAAGATGCACAAGATGGAGGTAAAGCCGGGAGTGGCAGAGGCTGAGCTCACCAGGGTGGATTGGGAGCGGAACTCATTTCCTAATACTCCAGTTTGGGTATCCCCATGCTGCTGTAACCCCCCTCGCCGCCTTACGGCAATATGTGCCAACCCAGATTTCATGCAGCTTTTTGCAAGCCTTGCTGCGGATCTGATCCCTTCGCTCGCGGTGGCTTTGTCCTACAACTTGGTAAATCCTGGTCACAGTAACTCACAGAGGAAAATGCAGCAGCAACGCTTCTTGCCATGGCAACCGTATGATTGCGTCAGGGTTTTTTTTTCAAACTGCAAAGCTGGATAAGCAGCTCCCTCAGGGAAAGTAGTAAGAGAGAAGGGAATATTTTTTTTCCTGTGGGCTTTGGGACTGCCAGTTCCCAAATTCAGAACCAGCTCAGTATTTCACTCCCTGCTTCAGAGTCCAAGGCTGGCAATGAGACTGCGCGTGGTCACACAGGGCAGACTCACTGGGGATAGGAAGGGCTGGGGGAGCGGCCGTCCCCTGCAGGGAATGGCTCTGTGTGCTTTCCCCGTGCTGGGGAAGCCTCTCTGCTTCATGGCGTAGGCTGACTTTGCAGGGAGATCAGGAAGGAGGAGGAGGTTTGGTGGATGGAGGCCTGGGGGGCGGCCCTGGTTCAGTCCAGACTCACATTCCCTCTTTCCCTGCAATCCCAGCAAAAACAAAGGGAGAGGAGGTGGCTCTTCCGCCAGCGCCGTTTGTGCTGGCGGGCTCTGCGGCAGCAGCTGGGCAGCCCTGCTCGCCCCCACCGCCCCTCCAGCTGCGCCTCTGCTGCTGTGTTTGCAGGAAGGGTGGTCCCGCATGCTTCACTTAGGCTCAGGGGGAGGAATGCGATGCTGGAGCACAGAGCAAATGTGGGCTACGTGGATGTTTTTGTTTCTTCTCCAGTCCTGCTGTCATGGAGACCATGTGAGCCACAGCCCTGAGAGCAGACCACGAGACACCCAGCACTTCTGCAAGGCTTCTGGGTGCCCACCTGCCCCCGCGTGCTGCCCCTGTGCTCTGGCCCACCCTGCTCTTCCCCTGTTCCTCCTGAGAGCTCATCTCCCCAGCCCTCGCCTGAGGCAACAGCACCCGGAGGAGCACAGGGCTGCTCTAGGGTTTGGAAACCTCATCAGAGCAGTGCCTGGGGCAGATGCTTCTGCTCTGCCCCCAGCTCCAAGCTCCTCAGTCTCCCAAGCAGGTGCCAGGGCTGCAGAGCAGGTTCAGACTTGGCTGCTGCGTGGCTCTGGGCAAACGCCAAACTGCTGTGTGCTGTGAAAAAGAGCTGTGAGTGCAGGGGACTGGAAAAAGGTCCCTACAAACCGAGACAGGAAGCGTTGCTCAGTGGGAACCCCCACCAAAGAAACCCTTGGGGCTGTGGGAAGGGCTGCTTGGCTGCAGGATGCACCGAAGGCAAAACCCTCTTGGAGGCAAGAGAGAGGCTTGTATAGATCTGGGAACCACGATGAAGGGAGAGCAGGAGGGGAGGCATTTAGCACATCTCATCATATCGGTGCTCCCCGAACATATTTCCATGTCCCGCTAAACACTGGTGTGCTGCTGGATGGGAGACTCTTTCAGGAAATAGGTGTTTTCATTTATGCGATGTTTGGTACCATAATCTCTGTCACTGGAAGTTTTAAAAAATGGGCGAGAAAAACATCTGTCAGGCATGGGTTACTTTATTCAGCAGACAAGATGATCCCCAAGATCCCTCCAGCCTCTTGTGATTTATGGTTTAACGATGACTGCATACTGCAGCCTACGTGTATGAAGACACAGGCTCTGCTTTGAAGAGCGCACAGTTCAAGACAGCTATTTGTGGTCCTTGACGAAGCGCTGGTGCTTTCACCATATTAGGTCACTGCAGCCACAGTCCCTGCTCACAGACAGCTACAGGTGATTTAAAATGGGCTTTGGCCAGAGAAAGCAAACAATGATGCTCTGAAACTCATGGGGTATTCAGGTGTCCAGCCCCCTGGCAGGATCGGTGCAAAGTTAACTCTGCATGCTCTTTCCTGGGTGTTGAGTGCTTTGGGACCTTCTGGCCAGGGGCTGTGTTGGTGCCAGCCACTGCTGCAGGAAGGTTTGCTCTAGTGACATATATCACGCCCATTATGTCTCATTGCTTAATTAACTGCTGTAACAACTTGTGAAATCTGCCAGGTGAGCTACCTGCTGGGTTACTCCCCAGCACTGGTTTCAGCTGTAGCCCCACGGTATGGGTTGAGATGTCCCCATACGGAGGCCGGCCCGGAGCCCCTTGGGCAGGGCAGGAACCCCTGCCTGTGCTGGGTGGGCAGAGTGGGCTGCGGTAGCTGCCTGCCTGCAGGCTGAAGTGACATACGTTGCATGCATCTAATGCCCTGGATCAGGCAGGGAGGAATAAGCAGATCTGGAGCAGAGGAAACCTCCTGAGAGCTGCAGAACTCGGACGGGAGCGGAGGCGGCACAGGGGATCTTGATTTGGCCTGGCTCTCGCCTTGTTTCACAGGGCGACTCTGTTGGTGTCAAAGGAAAGGCATTGCCGCACGCCCAAGCGAGATCAAAATCACACTTCTGGAGACAAATCCAGGCAGAACTGCAATCACCATTCACTGTCACAGGAGCTACGCCGTTCCCACAAGCCTTTCATCCTGCTGGGACTAAAATTCCATTGAAGCGGCAGAGGAAGGTTAACAGTGCTATTTTCAAAACACCCTACCTGTGCTGGCTTTGCACGAGGAGTTAAAAAACCAATTAAAAATGGTGTTTGTCCCTTAACGTTTGCAGTACCGATGGTCTCGGGTTGCTCCTCCCCTCCAGCATCCCAGGGCGGCTGTCCTCGCTGTTGCTCGGAAAATGGCTCCGTGCGTCAAGGTCACTTTATCCACCCTCATCATGGACCAGAAATGCTCATGCTAATGCGTCTCTAATTTAATCAAAATGCCATGCCAGGGACACAAGCTCAGGGTTGGGCTCTCTTTTTCTGTCTTGAAGGGCAAAACCTGATTTGCAGTGTCTAATGGCAGACAAGCCTCCTTGCTCTTCCGGGCCGCAACTGCTGCGCTGATGGACCACGCAGCTGCATGCAGAATTAGGTAGAACTAAAAAATAACCCAGGCTTATTCAATAATTCAAATGCAGAGTTTAAAATTAAAATGCCCTCCTCAAATCAGGAAATAGTTTTTTCATTTGCATAAAATATTGTAGTACTTTATCCTTTTAGTCAGTTTCATCCTGTTTTTAACTATTGGTTTAAGATTTTCTGTGTTGAATCTCCTTTTGCTGCAAAACATACCAGATACACTTAATAATATATATATATAAAATGTATATTATAATTACTCAGTGCTGTTAATTTGCTCTCAGGACTGAAAAGTTGTGAACTTTTTTCACAGTATGAAAATCATAATAATAATATAGGATTGGGAGCTCAACGATACTGGGTTTTTTTACTTGCTTGTTAGCACTTTGGAGGCAGCTGGCAGCATGAGGCTGCAGTGTGCTGTCCCTGCTGGCCCCCTATGCCTGGCAAAACTGCCGATGGCATAAGCACCATAACACAAAACACTGTCTGTGTGCTGTTGTGAGAGCTGCGTTGAGGAGTAACAAAACACCTATTTTTGTGTGTACAACAGCTGAGGTTCAGGCAGAGTGCAATACTGAGATTCCTCTGTATTTCATAATTACTATAGGTGCTTGTGTACAAAACAACCCTTTTCCTGTAGATCCCAAAAGGTATAGTAACAAATCAGAAAGGAAAAGCCCAATTTCCTTACTCTGTGAGGCACAGAATGGGTAGCTGCTGCTTTTACAGAACAATAGTGGGCAGAAGACTTCTTTGTATTTCACTGTGGTTTCTTTTTGCTCTCGGCGCTCAGTTAGGAAATCCGTCGCGTTATCTGCAGTCAGTCCTGATTTTAAAACCTCCAGTGTTACTATTCTGTGCAACCCTGCTCTGACCAGGAAAGACTGGAGGACTACAGAGGTGACATGACGGAAGGGGGGAGGCTAGGCACACGTGTGCAGGTGTGTGCACACTCCTGCTGCAAACTGTAAAGGAAATTACCAAGTAGTTTTCTCCAGGATTGAGCTGATCCGGGCAGGGGGAGCAATGAAGTGACCTCCAGAGACCTGTCCTCGCCTTGTTTTCTTCCACCCTTTCTTTCCAGCTCTTGTCTGCAAGACGCAGTTTTCCTCCTGTGCGTCTCTTCCTCTCAGAGGTTTTAAAATAGTTCTACATTTTCTAGATGAAACTGTACTTGTATGAAAAACTGGAAAAAAAATGTTTGTAGGTCTTTTTAAACCAATGTAAGTCCATTCCAGGGACACGTGTTCATCTTTGCCAGTTTCCACTTTCAACAAGGAAGTTTTTAATGCTGAAGACATTTTTACCTTAGAAAAACACCAGGGTGGGCTTTTAAACATTTCAATAAAAATTGGGCTGAGCAAAGTCCTTTTATTAGTATGTTTTATACGAAACCACTTATGCCTTGAAACCAGCGATGGGGCTCCTTTTTACATTCATTGTGCCGTGCTCTCCCAAGCATGTGTGGGGGTGTGGAAGAACCAGTACAACACTTCAAAGGAAGAAGCTGCCTCGCTGTACGGATTATTCACCCCGCGCTGCCACAGGAGGAGGCAGGGAAGCTGCAATTGCTGCCGCACCCTGCGGGGCAGGGAGAGGAGAGCGGCCTCCCCGGGAAGCTCTGCCGGCTTTGGGGGCGGCGTGTTTGCTGAGGCATGCCTGGGGGTGACGAAGACGCGACCCTGGGCCTACCAGGGACAGGGGGACCTGCTGCCATGCCACGGAGCCACGTTCTGGTAGCGAGTGCCGAGGCCTGGGGAGACATGGGGACAGGCAAGGCCTCCGCAGGACGCGGGGGACAGGCCTCCCTCAGAGGAGGGGAGAGGAGGCGGCAGGGCCCTGACGGGCGGGCAGGCGGCACGCAGGGCAGTGGAACGAGCCTACCCGGCACGGGCGGCACAACGGAAGCAGGACGGTCCAGGAGCAGCGAGGAGGCTGGGGCTGAGCCCGGGTCCGGTGACGGGCAGCACTCGCCGCCCAAGATGGCGGCGGCCCCTCAGGCGGCCCCTTTGTCTGCAGCAGCCGCCGCATTGCCGCGAAGGGCGCGAAACTGGGGCAGCGCGGACACGCCCCCCTCGGCGTGCGGCCACCAGGGAGGGCGGGGCGAGAGCGGCCGCCGGCCAATCGGCTGTCTCCACTTCCTTTCTTCTCACAGGGGCTCCCCCGGCCAACGGTCTCCGCGCTCCCGACCAATCCGCGCCGCGCCCCGGGCCCCGCCCCCTGGTGGGCGGAGTGGGCGAGGGGCTGCAGCATTTTTGTTTTCGCTGCCCACTGCCCGCGGCCCTCGCCGCGGCTCATGAATATTAAGAGCACCCGGCCCAATCAGCGGGTGCGGCGGCGGCAGCGCTTTAGTGGCGTCACTCGCCCCGCCTTGCGGTGGGGGGATTAATCTGCGTATTCATAGGGTGGGCGGGGCAAGGCGCGGGCGCTTATAAGCCGCCGCCCCGCCAGCCTCAGCGTACATCGCGCCGAAGCTTTGAAGTGCTGTGTGGACCCCGCGCCTCCAGGCACCGGTAAGGCTCCCGCTGCGGTGGGCGGGCTGCGGCCGGGGGGGGGGCCTCGGGGCGCCGGAGCTGGAGGAAACGTGTTTTTGAAATTGCGGTCTCGCTCGCTGCCTGGGGGGAGTTGGGAGCGGGGCGCCCGTCCTGCGCCACGGGTGTCCCCTGTGGCCGCGGGGAGCCCGGCGGAGCCGTCCCGGCCGACTGCCGTGGGGGGAGGGAGCCGGGGGAGGGGAGAAGCGCGCCCTCGGAAACAAAATGGCGACGAGCTTCGGCCGTGCAAAATGGCGGCGGGCGGGAGGAGGGGCGGCGGGCTGCGCCTGCGCGCGGGGGGCGGGCCCGAGGGAGGGGCGGGGGTCCCGCGCCCGGGCGGGGGTCGACGCCGCGGGGCGCGCCTGCGCACAGGGCCGCTGGCAGCCGCGGGGCGCCGGGCCTGGGGGGGGGAGGGGGGCGGCGCGACCCGGGGCCCCGCTGCGGGGAGCGGGCCGAGGGCCGAGGCCTCAGCGGGCGGGAGGCGGCCCCTGGCCCCTGCCGCTGTCCGGGCGGCCTGCGCGGTGCGGCCCGCCTGGCGCTCTGCCGCAGGCCTGGGGGCCCGGGCCCCCTTCCCGGGGAGGCGCTGCGGCGGGGGAGGCGCTGCGGCCGGAGCGGCTCTGCGGGCTGTGCCTCCGCCATGCGCAGCACCGCTTCCCTGGAGTGCCAGTGTGTGGGCCCTACAAGGACGGAACCGCGTTCTTGTGGTGTTGAAACAGATAGAATTTTCCAGACGCCATGAAATTACATCTTTTGATACGCTGACCGACCCCCTGATACATTGATTTTGCAGGTCAGAATGGCATCAGATGAGGGAAAACTCTTTGTCGGTGGACTGAGTTTTGACACCAACGAGCAGTCATTGGAACAAGTCTTCTCTAAATACGGACAAATTTCTGAAGGTAAAATTGCAATAGCAAGCTGTGACCTTCTCCACAAATTTATCGGCTTGCACAGGTGTTGATGCGTTTTCTCTTTTTGTCTCCTGCCCGTATAGTTGTTGTGGTGAAAGACAGAGAGACTCAGAGGTCCAGAGGTTTCGGCTTTGTTACTTTTGAAAACATAGATGATGCTAAAGATGCAATGATGGCAATGAACGGAAAGGTAAGGAGGCCTTGGGGCAGATTCTGTATTTTCTAAGGTGTAGTAACAGAATCCTGAAAAATAATTTCTTAATGATTTGTGACCTAACCTCTCTAACTGAAAACCAGTGATGTTACAGGAACAGCTGTATGTGCTGTGTGAATGTGAATTTACTTAGTTAGTTGGTCTAGTTGTGACATGAAATAATGGTAAGAACTAGCGAATTCTGGCACTGTTTAGCTGACGGTGAAGGTGTGTAACTCCTTGTACGTGTGTTTTGCTATTTAAGTATTGAGTTGGCTTATTGTTTTTCTGTTCTTTAGTCCGTAGATGGACGTCAGATCAGAGTTGATCAGGCTGGAAAATCTTCAGAGAACAGATCTCGTGGCTACAGAGGGGGCACTTCTGGGGGCAGAGGTTTTTTCCGTGGGGGCAGAGGTCGGGGCCGTGGCTTCTCTAGAGGTGAGTGTGTTTCAATGACCTGACTCGCGGTGCATGAAGTGGTCATGGTATTTGTCAGAGTGCTTAAAAAGAACAACCAACATGGTCTGGTGTTTGTTCAAGGAGGTGGAGACAGAGGTTATGGCGGAAGCAGATTTGATTCCAGAAGTGGAGGATACAATGGCTCCAGAGACTACTATAATAGCAGGTAAAGTCATCACAACCACTAGTGGGTTGTTGTGAAACTCTTTTGAGCCCATTGCCTGTTTGATGTAAGTGTCAGTAGGCTCTGGAAACAACTGAGCAAATACAAAGCACGTGAATGTTTTCTAACAGCAGGAGTCAAGGTGGCTATGGTGACAGGTCTTCAGGAGGGTCCTACAGAGACAGCTATGACAGTTACGGTAAGTCTTGGTTCAAATGGGAATGATGAGTACGTATGCTGTAGGAACTCTAAACCTTCTGACCCTGTACTTGAATCTGGAAATACTGAAAGGCTCAGTTGGACTGTACCACTGTTTTCTGCTCTTGCCCGTAAGAACCAATCTGTCAGGCTTTGGACGTGGTTGTGCCGTTTAAATTTCTAATTTGTAATGCATGTGTAGGAGTTGCTTGGATCTAAGGCAAAGCAAGTTTTTAAAATGCGTTCCTCGAGCTTGAGACTAAGACAAAACTCGGATGCCCTAACAAACTTTAATCAAGGGTGGGGGAGTTCTCTTTACGATGTAGCGAACTAGCACTAGCTTCTGAAATAATGCAAGGGAGTAAAATGCTGGAACTTGTCTATGCTTCAGTGCCTTTACAATTGTGCCTGCTTCTTGTCCTCAGCTACACACAACGAGTAAAAATCCTTCCTGACTCAAGATCGTCCTTCCAATGGCTGTATTTATAAAGATTTTTGGAGCTTCGCTGAAATCGTTATTGTGTAGTACATCTACTTGTATTTTCACTTTTGTAGTATTATCAGTTCTAATCTTGTCAAACACAGCCTGACAGCTTCTGATATGAGATGGTCTAATTAGACTTTTCTTTAAGAAAGCTCTGCTTTCAAGTGTTTTTAATCTTTTTTTGAAAGCATTTCAGATTTTATTTTACCCTTCGTGATGAGCCAAGGTGTTTTTTTTAAAGTTGTGAAGTTGGGGCCCCAATTCAGTTTCTTTTGAGATAGAAAGGACCTTTAATTCAATGTTCACTGGAAGCTGAACAAGCTGTGGACTTTTTTTAAGTGCATTACCTTCGTCTTTTGTAACATTCCTTTAGTGTAGCAAGGTAGGAATGCAGCCTGGGTACAAATTGGAAGGCAAACCACCTTGATATATCTAAAGAGAAACTTGCTTGTATGTTCAACCTGCATAACGGTATTTTTACTGTTGTAATGATGTAAATTACCCAGAAATAGACTTGCAAACTTACCATAAAAGAGGTTCTTGAAAATGTTTATTTATATTGTCCTTTTTTACTGGAAGAAATATGCATATTCCATTGATATTGTATTTGAAGTGGTAAAGGATTCTTGTATACAGTTTTCTTTGGCTTTACGAAGCCTATTAAAAGACCGTCTGAAATGAACTCTGTTCCTGACATTTACATTTCATTGCACAACACAATCTTCGAAGATGAAGAACAGCCTAAGCGATAGGGAATGCCAGAGGAGAGGAGAAGACTAGTGATAGTGTAAGAGCAAGCCAGATTTATTGACCAGTTGCTAGAATTTAATCTTAAACCGGTCTTGGCATGTGAATTCGTCAACATACTTTCACACAAGAATAGTCAAAACTTGTCTAGAGGCAGAGGACTGAAAGTGTATACCTTAGGATGTGCAAGTACTTGAAGCCTAAAGTCAGGAGTGGAGGGAACGCTAGTGTTAGGTAGGATAATTGATGTTTCCTTAAAACACTGAAATAGCCTACATTGAAAAGCTGTAGTGAAGAATCAGTCCTTTAGTAACTGGACTAGTTACTAGCTTGACAGGAGTGTTCAATGGTAGGTAAATTGCCGTAATTAGCTAGCTTTGTCATTGCCTTACAAGTTCTAAGAATTCTTTGCTAGCATATGGAAACTGCAGTGTCCTTGGAGAAAAGAAGTGTTGTGCCTCCAACAGAAACCTCTGAGACGAAAGCTGCTCTCTTGGCTAGTTCATATGTGGAAATAGTCCTGTAATTCGAGGTAACTCCTTTTGCTCATGTCCGCATCCTTCCTCTTGTTGAGAGCTCATTTGAAAGTCTAATGTACCTGTGAAAATATTCCTTTTGACAATTTTGGTCAACTGATGGAAAAATTTTAACCCATGCCGTATGCAACCTTTGGCTTGTGGCACAACTTCAGTTCCACAGATCAGAGTTGGGCATGCAGTCATGTCTTGCTAGTAGGTATGGAAGCAAGATGGGAAACGAATTCCCTGACTTGATATGTGTTCATCTATTGAGAATCTTCCTAGACTTCATTAAGTTGCTCACTTTAATTGTAGCTTTCTTTGCCATCCTACTTGTTGCCATTAACTTTTTCCCATAGCCCACACCTCCTAAGCAGCCATGTCAAAGTGGTTAACTCTCTGCTTAGGGATCAAATGATACATTGGCTGGCATATCAAAGGCATCAGCCAGCCCTGGAACAGTTTTCCCAGACTGTGCTTCTGTGATGTGATGGGTTCAGCGAATGGCTTGTGAAACCCTCGTATCCGATGTGACTTGTGTTGGGGGGGGAGGCGGGTGGCAATGTAAAAGTCTCTGTTTGATATTTTTATTAATGCATCTCTGCTTTGGCAGGCTGAAGAGAAGATGGACACTCAACGCAGAAGCTGAGTGGGGATTCTGAGGACAGGAGAGTATGTGTTCCGAGGAAGCAGGACCGAGATGCGAGTATGCCAACCAGGTAATGTCTCTTCAGTGTGCTTCTCGCCCCCACATCTTTTCCTGGAAAAAAAAAAGTTTGGCTCTGTTACTGGTTTTACAGTGCTGTTCTCCAGGCAGGAGTCTGACCAGTAGTTTCTAGGTGAGATTTCCCACATTCTTCACCTTCAAATTCATTGTTTTAATTTTTATTTCAGCAATGAGACACATCATCAGAGAAGATCAAGAAGGACAGCCGTGGACTGACAGGAGTGGTGGAGATGAAGAGCTTTGAGCAGTGTGACATGATTTTTATATATAGGTCAATTGAACAAGCAAATAAGTTAGAATAAAATATTGCAATGTGGAAAAAAAATGAAATCTCTGTAGTACTTTTGTGGGGAGGTCTAAGAATATTAGACTGTGGCCAAGGCATACTGTAGAAATCTAGTTCCCTAGTGTATAGCCCAGTTAAAAGTAAGAAATAAGCCAAGGCTGTTCTGGCTGGGGAGGTTGACAGAGGGTGACCTGGCTTTAAGGGCAGTTTGAGGAAGAAATTCGATTTGTATCATTGTAACCTTGAACTTGTTGGCCTAATTACATAAAGTTTGTGTGGCTGTGAAACTTCAATATAGTGAAGCAGCTACATCTGAAGGCAGCTGTTGGATGAGCAGTTATGTAAACAAGGAGTCAGTACTTGCACAGAACAGAAGCTGCTGCTTCCTGTTGAAATTGTAACAAATACAGGTTTCTAATTTGCACTAAAAGCTTTTCTTTTTTTTTCAACTTGGTCAATGAATTATTTCTTCCCATACACGTCAGAGTAATCCAATAGTTTTGCTGATGAAGGTTGAGATGTGGTACTTGGTGCCAGTCACAGAAGTGGCTGCACACATGTAGAGTTTTACACCCTGCAAAATTTTCAGGTGGGACATGATGTGTCTGTCCTGCAACTGGTGATTCTGTGTTTAAGTACTTGCTTCAAGACAGAAAGTTGCCTCGGATCTCCCATCACAGTGAGGTGGCTATTTGCAACTTCACGGTTTGGGTTTTGACAGATTCACTCAGGGTTTTTTGGGGTTTGGTTGTGGTTTTTGGGTTTTTTGGTTTTTTTTTGGTCCTGGAATTTTTGCTTTTCTAGTAGAGCAACTTGTATCAGGTGAAAACCATTAGGTGCTTGGACATAAACAGAGTGAGTGAGGCGAGTTGTGGAAGCGGTACTGAGCCATGCAGCTTTTGAGTACTGCAGTTGGAAGCCTCAGCTATATGGTGGGAGCATCCAGGCTTAAAAATGGTAGTAAGGTAGTACCAGTTAGGATAGTAGCTGGTTTCACTGCTCTGATTAGTGCCACCAAGGTGTCCTGTACCGATGGGGCAAAGCATGAGCTTCCTAGGTGAGGTATTAAGAAAGTACAGTCTTAACAGCTGGCAATTTAAAAAAAAAAGTTTTAAAACACTTGCAGGTGATGAAAAAGAAGCTGTAGAGCTGGAACAAAAACTACTGGTATGTGTGAAAGGGAAATTCAGCCCAAGATGAAAGGTGCCTCAGCCGCCAATTGTGGGGACTGTGATTGTGTATTCATTCCTTTGACACTGGATTAGAACAGCTAATAAAAGACTTGGTGCCATCGTCCCTAATTAGCAGATGTTGCCTTTTATTTGCAATGGCTATTGTATTCTGCAGAAACTGTTCTGTGCAGGAGTTAGAAACACCTGGGTTGTGGTGGTTAATTAAGGTTCCTGGTTGTTGTTCTCTTAATTACTGTAATTTTGGTTGCCCTGCCTTGCATCCAAGCAGCTCGCTCTTGCACCTGACTTCCACACAGTGTGGTGGTAGGCACCCAAAGGTGGGGTTTTGCTCGCTCTGTAGAAGGGCAGGTAGGGTGCAGAGCAAGGGAATTCACGTTCCCTTGCAGGAAGTTTGTGCTCTGAAATAATTTTCTCTGGTCTGTTGCCCTTCACCTGCTCTCTATTATAAACTGTGAAGTTACTGGGAGAATTTCAGCCGTTTGTGTTAGTTAAGGTGTGGGCTGCAGAGTGCAAATTTTGTAACCCCAGCTCTCATGACTGGCATTTTCCTCCTGCCCAGTTTTGTCCTTCAAAATGGCCCATAAAAAACGTAAACCAGCCAGACTGATTACCCTTTCCTTCCACCGCTGTCTATACACATACCCTGTATGTACAGAATATTTGTTCTGAATTCGTTTTATTCCCTTGCTACCTAATCCCTGTCTTGTAACAAAGTCAGATGAGTGCTGGTTGCTGAATTCCTCCAGCTGATCTTTGGCTTCATCTCTTGTGTGTCATGAATTATAAGAATTCTCTTAAGTAGTGGTGGATGTTTTCTGATATATCACACTAACTCAAACTGTCCTTAACAGCCTGAAGGGTAAAGATTTACCTTTGATACAGAGTGGAAGCAGCACAGATGATTTCTACTACCCTGCTTCTCTGCCCCGTTGCTGGCAGAGCTGTGAAATGAGCACTGCCTTCCTGAGAAACCCACTGAAACCGCGCTTGTGTGGCTCCAAGTGAATTAATGCACATGCCTGATGCTCGTGAAAAATGAGGTCTTGTTCTGTGTTAAATCCTGCAAGTGACAGCTCAATAACGAGGAGGATTTATCCTGCTTGAGAGGCTGACAGCTGTGAAGGTATTTTTGGCAGTTTGGATGGGAGTGGGGCAGGAGCCTGCAATGTGAAAGCAGTAAGTTTCTGATCTCTGCTACTCCTGCCCACTTCTTTTGTGTCAATAGAACACATTAGATTGCTTTATCCTGCCTTTTTTCTCAGCGTTTTTTTAATTGATGCTTCTGGTTGTGCTATGCCCCACTTGAAGGACGGTCTTCAAAGCAATGTATTGCACAAAAAAGTCTGCTCGTATGGCCTCAGTGCTGTGAAGCAGGGCTGTGGTGCCTTGTGCTGCTGCTCCTGCTCCGATGCTTGAATCTGGAGCAGATGGGTGTGATGGAGGCCAGACATTGTGCTGGTATAAAGGAACTAAATTAAGGGGTAAAACCAGCTTTAAAAACTTGTGCCCTAAGAAAGGTCTTGCTCGGGAGCCCTAGGCATGCAGGGGCTGGGGGCGGGGGGTGGCAGCAGGGTGCCCCCAGCCCCCCCCCCCCCCGAGGGCTTCTCGGCCAAAAGCCAACGCAGACCAGAGCCCTGTGGGCAGAAGGGGGTGGTTATTAAGCTTGTTTTCTGAAACCTCCTTTTCTTTTTGTAACCTTTTTCAAACTACCCAAGTGAACAGAACTTAAAAATCAGCTGACATGCTTTTGGGGGCTGTTATCCAGCAATTCACTGGTGAGGATTTTTGCATGGTAATGGAGGATGATATCAGGCATATATCATATATATATATCTCTCAGATATAGGAGCATGAGAATGTGAAAAACCTTTGCTGATAAAAATGCAACCAGGTGATGTGTAAACATTCAAGCTGTAAACACACACAAAGCGTCGTTTCAAAGGCCACCCTAAATAGAACGCCTCGATGCTTGAATGCAGGCAGGAATAATTAATAGGTGCAAAAACAGGCCTAGTTCGAGGTGCTGCTATTTTGCCAGTGCTAATTATGGCGCTGCACTAACGAGTTGTTGCTGGGGTGTGGGGCTTAGGCCTGGTGGGACACTTGGGTTGGCTTGGGGGGGGCCCGGCCCCCTTCCAGGCAAAATGCTCCTGCTTTTAAATTTTTTTTTTTTCCTTCAGGCCCTGTGTGCCTGGGCAGCTGGGCCCTTCCCCAGAGGCTCGGGGCAGCTGAGGGCCCCCCCGGTCAGTTCTCTGTCCTGCTCCAAATGTGCCTGTTCGAAGTGGGGGGGACGGTGACCCTGAGGGTGAGAGTGTTGCTGGGGGGGTTATGGTGGCCCTAGGGGGGTATGGCGTTCCTGAGGGACTGAGGGCGGCCCTGAGGGGGTTATGGTGGCCCTAGGGGGGTATGGCGTTCCTGAGGGACTGAGGGCGGCCCTGAGGGGGTTATGGTGGCCCTAGGGGGGGTATGGCGTTCCTGAGGGACTGAGGGCGGCCCTGAGGGGGTTATGGCGGCCCTAGGGGGGTATGGCGTTCCTGAGGGACTGAGGGCGGCCCAGAGGGACAAAGGGCGGCTCTGGGGGAGGGTTATGGCGGCTCTGAGGGGGTTTCGGCAGCCCTGAGGGGGAGCGGCAGCGGCGGGCCGGGGTGGAACGGCGCCACCCCGGAACGGCGGTGCCCCGGAACGCCGCGCTCGGCTCCGCCGGGCCCAGCCGGTGCCTGCGCCGCGCCGCACCGTCCCGCCGCCTTCCTGCGCCCGCCCCGCCGAGGCGCCGCTCGCCGCTCAGCGCCGCCCGGCCTGGCCATGCTGCGGCTGGAGCTGCTCTGCCTCCTCCTCCTGCTCGGCCACGCCGGGCGGGCCGCCTCCCCCGCTCCTCCGGCCACCCCGAGCCCGCTCAACGGCACGGAAGCGCCGCGGGCGGCTGCGGGTAACGGGACGCGTCCGGGCCTGCCGCCGGCGTCGCGGCGGCCGCCGGGGTCGGGGCTGCCGCCGGGGTCGGGGCTGCCGGTGCTGAAGCGGGCGATGTACGTGCTGAGCGCCCTCTCGGCGCTGGCCGCCCTCTACTTCCTTCTGCGGGCGTTCCGGTGAGTGCTGGGCCCCGCTGGGTCCCCCTCCCTCTGCCAGGCCGGGGCTGGCTTCCCTGCGCATCCCTCCGGCACTGCTTGTGAAATGCTGCTGTACATTCACGCAGCTGTTAATTGACTAAGCTAATTAGCCTTAAACCATCTCCCGGTCCCACCCGTTTTGCCCTTTGATTCATAAAGGCCCTGCCGTGTGACAGCGCACTCACTCTGCGCTCTGTGTCCCCCAGCCCTAGGTCAGAGGGACCCAGAAATGAGCACAAAACTCATTCCAGGTTGAAGAAACCTCAGCGCAAGAAATACGGCCTTCTGTCAAATTACGATGAGAACATAGAGATGGCCTCTTTTGACAGTGATGAGGATACGGTGTTTGAAACGAAAAATCTGAGGTGGTAAGCGGGTGTTTTGTGTTTCTCTTTTCCTCGCAAGGGGCTAAGACTCCTTTTCTAAAGACCTGGGAGCTTTGGCACAGATCCTGCAACCAGATCTGCATAAATTAAACTTCTGTGTGTGGTCTCTCTGTGTTGGCACATAGACTTGATCTTGCCTTTCTTCATTTTCTGACCAAGTGCACTGAAGGGGACGTACCCCGGATTGTTCGGAGCACTGCTTTGTGTTTAGCAGGCTCGTAGGAGGGAGAGACAGCCCTTGTGTCCCGTCTGAGCCTCTCTGCATTAGACAGGAAAACAAAACCTCCTGTTTTCTTCAGTTTAGGAATTGCTCCCAAGTCACATCGCAGCTAAAACAGTCCAATTCCCGCTTTCACAGCGATGCAGTTTCGTCCTGTGGATCAACCAGAGTTTGGTTTCTCTGGAGGATGTTTTTTGGAAGCTGAGGAGGAGTGTTAGCTCACTGTCTGGCCTCTCAGCTCCCCCAGCTGTTTTGAGGTTGGTAGTGATCTGTCACTTTGTACCTGCTCACTCTGATGCCGGATGTCATCTTTTTTCCAGATGATTTGGGACCAGCGGCACCAACTGCACAGACTGACCAAGAGGGTGCAAGTCCAGTGGAATCACCAGTGCTCAAGTTTTATTTTTTTATATTTGCTTATAATAACTATTAATTAACAGTACAAATACTTCCATAGCTGGGGCAGGGGAAAAGGGGAACAAACCTGTTTCTTCACACACATTTTTTGGGGGAAGGTGGAGCTGCAAGCTAAATGATGCTGCCTTGGGTGCTGTTAACTGTGCAGGAAAACGTAACTCCTGGATGAATGCTCAGCATTTGAAAAGTTACTGCTCTGGACTCAAGTGCTGCAGCTGTGTCTGCTGGTATTTTGTAGGTGCTCATATCCCTCTCTACTGACTGTGGCAGTCAGCTTGAAGTATCAGGCAAGTGGATTCCTTTTGCAGGCGGATCCTCTTTCCTTCATGCAGCATCAGGTTACTCCTTTAGAACGTGTCTCTGTAATCAGTTCTGATCTAGTAGTAGCTGGGAGAACTCTCTTTTGTCTGTTACACTTGTGGTGGGTGTGGATAGTGCTGTGTTAGTTCAGAGGGAGTATAGCTTTGGGAATGAGTTAAATGCATCAGTTTTCTTGTAGTTGCGGGGTTAGCAGTTACACATGGTAATACAGGTCATGGGTTTACAGAACAAAGACATGTTTACAGATGAAAGGTGCCGCTTAGCCCAAAGGAGCATTTCTCCAAAAGAACAATCTGTTGTGTGGTCTGTGGAGCTGTGAGTGTTCAGACTGTTACGCCCAGCTCCAATGGTGCGTTCACCAGAGAAATGTGTGACATCTACCAAGCTTCTGGATTCTGAGCTTCTGGCTCTTGTCTGAAATCACCTGAGGAAGAGCTGGAGTGCTGCAGTTTGAGCCGAAGAACTTTAACTGCTAGTGTGATCTGTCTCTGAGCATCTGATGACTGGAAAAGGAGGACCCAAACGCCTAAGAACTGTGATTCTTAAACCGAGACAGCCCTGGCTCAATCTGGTTTTGTAGCGTACTGGAATTTCACTCCATTTGTGGTACTCAAGCTATGTCCCACTGTCAGCTCAGCAAACCGGAATGTTTCTGTGCAGCCGGTTGTGTTGATATTTGGGTTCTTATTGTGTAGGACCGAGTGTGAATGTGTTAGAAGGTCATTGTTAGGTGGATCTGCTGCTAAAATGGTGAAAACTGCTTGCTAAGAGCTCCTGTTTATGGCATGCCTTGCAGGGAAAGCCCTTCCTTGAAAACTATGGGCAGTGCAGATCTGCCCCACTTCCACCCAAAACTGGTAGTGCCTTTGTTAGAAGAACCCAAGGGAGTTGCCCTTCGGGCCAGGGAACTCCCTGCTTGACCTTACCTTTCAGATGAAGATTGAGAATGTCTTTGGGGTAATGGCTCCTTTTTTTTTTGGTTAGCAAATCCTCTAGATAAGGGGACAAAACTGACACTTTACAAAAAGAAGGGGGCAGAAGGGATATCCATATCAAATAGCGAGGACAAATGGTTTTGCTGCCAGTCACCTGGTAGCTGAGGGTCTAGCTGCTGCTCTGAAATCCCTCCCAAGGCAGCTGAGGGAGTGGTGTGATCCTGGTGCTCGCCTCTGGGAGGGCCAGCATTTCTCAGTGCAGGGTGGGTGACGTTTCCTGGAGAAATGTCATCCCAGGTGCTGGCAGCTTCGTCTTGCACACGTGCAAAAGATTTTAAAAAATACATATATTTTTAGTAATGCTGTCATGTGAACACAGCACTTGGATGTGCCCTAATTTCGTATCATTTGTATCCTTTCATGCCTCTTTTAGGTACTTTCTGCTTGTTTAGCTGATGCAGAGATGAAAGAGTTTGCTGCGTTCCTCTGTGAGGTAGCAGTAATGGCTAAATCTGGCCGTTGCTGCCCCTTGGGTGATCAAGAGAGCTGATTTGTTTGATTCCTGGTAGCGTAGATACTGCATAGGCTGGCAGGTGTGTGCGCATGCTGATAACTTTCTCTGGCTGTTCAACTCCCTCTGCAAAGTTGTTTCTTGCATTGTGCTGAAGCCAGGTAAGCTTGACTGTATTTCAGTGAACTGATGTGCCCTGGCTCAGCGTTTTGACTGACAGGTGCATTGGCCTTTCTTTATTCTGAGGCAATTGATCATACTTCAGGCTCTGCTCTTCATCGGACAGATGGGTTTTGCAATTTTGAAGTTTCCTTACCTTGCAAGAATGGATGGTTTTGGTTTTTTTTAATGTTAAAAAGTTGAATGATTTTGGTGAAAGAGGGGACCTCAAGCTGTACGTCCTGCCATAAAAATAATTTTGATAGAATTTGATTTTGCTGTAATGGTTATTTAGAATGTGAGCACGTAAGGATGTGGAGGGATACATCCAGTGCACATAATGAGGTCCGTATTCTGCTACTATGTAGGCAAATGGTAATTTGAAGGCCTGGAGGGTGTGCCAGCCCAGTGTCTGTGTGCCACGTACATGCTTTCAAGAGTCCTTCTGCTGGCTGTGGTTAAAGTGGTGGAGAGTAAAAAGGTGATCGTGGGGCTGTAGTGTAGCATTGCTGTCAGTTTTATTCTGATCCCATATTGGCTGGAGACGGGTTTGAGTTGTAATCCATGACCCTGTGTGGCTATTTCCATTTTCACTTGGAAGCATCCTGCATCTTGAAAGCAGTTGGTAGTCTGGATTTGCTCTTCGCAGACCAAGACCTTACGTTCCTGCTCCATTCTAAATCGTTGTTAAAGGCATTTTCTGAGAGGAGAAAACAAAGATGCTGATTACAGATCTGAGACTCCTTCGAGGACAAATCTATTGCTCGGCACAGCTGTTGCTGATCTCCATTTCTCCTGGAAGAATAAATTGGAGCTGTCGCAGCAGGTTCTCCTCACAACGGTGGAACAGTGCACCCATGGGCAATCAGTGCGAGGCCAGTGCAGGCTTTTGGGAGGTGGATCTTGCTAATAATAGTGGCTTTTAAAGCCTTGCGTTAGTTTCCATAATAAGAGAACAGTGCAGTAGTTGCTTCGGTTACGGTTTACTTTATGTGTATTTGATACCTGTGTTGATAGCCTGGTAGGTCTCTTTGCAACGGTTAGATCTTCTAGTAAGTTTTTCAGAATAGATTTAAATACATGGATGCAAACAGATGCACATGTGCTCTGAGCATGCGAGACAGCTCCGGTCTGGGAGCTGCGCAGCTGCATCAGTGCAGGGTTGTGCTTGTCTGAATACTGTGCTGCTGCTCGGAGGAATGTGTGTCTGTCCCTGGGCAGGCTGATGCCTCACCAGCTACTGCTGCACTTTTCTTTCTCCAGAGTGAATCAAGGTGTTAGTGGGAGGCTCTGTGGGCTCAGGCTGCCCTTCCTTGTTGGCCTGTGCAGGGCTCCTGCCGATCCTTGCCAAAAGGCTGTTGGGAGTTGATGGGCACAGGGTGATGAGGACCATGAGTGGAGCGCGTGGTTCCCTGCGATGCTGCGCAGTCACCAGCCTGCATGGGTCACAAGTGACTGCTACAGAGTTCGCTTGAAACAATCACTATTGTTTAAGCCAAAGCCTAATTTAAAAAGTTTACGTAATTGCCTCTCTGATCTTCTTGGAGGGCTGTATCGAATCCTCTACTGTTGATATTGAACTACTAGGCAAATCGACTGGACTGTCTGCTGAGGTTAATCAGATTGACTGAGAGCGATATGAGCATCAGCTCTCTATTGTTAATAACATGCTTCTGTTTTGTTTCATTTGTACGTGTGACTGGAATGGGATCTGCAGTGCGAAAGTGCTGGGAGATGGACCTGTGGGCTGAGCAGATTGCCAAGAAGTCAATAAAACAGCACTTCAGTGCGTTGTGTTGTCTGTGCTCTCAGAAATGGAGGAGCTAGTCTTTCACCCTCCTGCTTGAAT